>NC_052354.1:48210830-48546704 GCF_009727055.1 Benincasa hispida
TTATATTATTTATGTATTTGTGTGGTGGAGAATTAAAAAGAAAAGAAATATGGAATTTTCAAACCCCCACTTTCTCACTTTCTCTTTGGTTTAGACGAACTTCGGCTGCCGCACCGCCGACGTCCACATCCTTTCCTCCTTAAGTTGAAACCGAACCGCTCCGACCTTCATATCGCCATATCTGCTCGCTGTTGGTCCTCCTCTCTTCCAATCGTTGTCCTCTGTCGAACGCCATTGTGAGGTTCATAGTTTTGGGATAAGATCTAAATGATTTTCATGATTTTGTTGAGGATCTTGAATTCCCAATAAATAAGGTGTTTAATTATCATTTCAATCGTGATTTTGGAGGTTGAATTTGAAAGTTTGAAGGAGTTTAAAAGGTCGTTAACGTGCTGTCAAGAAAAGTTAAGGTGATTTTGGTAAGATTTGGGGCTTTGTGACTTGTTCAGTTCGAATGTAATTTATACGAATTAAGTTATTAAGTTTTGTTGCTGATTTTGGCGTGATTAAACACTTAGGTGTGAACCTAAAGGTTAAATTTTATTTTAGTTTATGTACTAGGATTTAATTCAAAGATTGTGGAGATTAGAAGGGGTTAGTTGCTCAAATATTTGGCTCGATTAAGGATTCAAGAATTTCACAAAGATCCAATTACTTTTTGGTTCAACCTAATATCAAAGTAAGTAATCTTACTACTGGAACTACTCACATGCCAGACATTAGATATATGCCAGCACGATAGATGAATATTATGACAGAATGATAACATGATAGATGGATAGTATAGTATGACCGATATATGTTCTTGTATGAGAATCTGAAAGATTTATTTGTGCACATAGAGACTTGCATGCTAGTAAGAGGTGATACTTGATTCACTGAAGGTGTATTTGATATGAGGATATAGAGGCATATATGCATGTTGAATAGCCATGATGTTGAGGTGTATATGTATGTTATTAAACCATATTGTAATAATTGTGATGTTGAGACTGTGATAATGTCTTTACTGATTAGTTAGATGCCCACTAGGCATTGTTTTTCTTTCGGGATTCACCAGATTGTGTTTCTTTCGGGATTCACCAGATTGTGTTTCCTTCAGGATTCACCAGATATTGTGTTTCCTTCGGGATTCACCAGATATTTTGTTTCCTTAGGGATTCACCAGATTATGTTTCCTTCGAGATTCACCAGATATTGTGTTTCCTTCGAGATTCACCAGATATTGTGTTTCCTTCGGGATTCACCAGATTGTGGTTCCTTTGGGATTCATCAGATATTGTGTTTCCTTCGGGATTCACCAGATATTGTGTTTCTTTCGGTATTCACCAAAGGTAATGGACATACTTAACTATAGTAGGATAGAAACTAGTTTTGCATGTATGTATGTGTCCCATGAGGACTAGAGCAATTTTTATGTTCCACTAGAGGTAGGCATCTAGAGGATATAGATGCCTAGCCCAACCCGAGTAGTAGGGTTACTTATTGAGCATTTTATACTTACCCTTTCTCATGTTTATGTTTCAGATAAGAGTAAGGACACACTGGCGAATGACAAGAGGAATCCTTGAACGAGCCACTGGGGACCAGTTTTATGCTTCCGCTCATGATATTTAGATTTCTTTCCATATTTTTCAACTTTCAATTTGATGTTCAAAACTTACTATTAAGATTTGTTTTCAGACCTATTTATTATCATTTATGATTTATGGGCACCCTATCGTCTGTTTTTAATATCTAAATTTAATGAAGGTCTTTTGAGTTCAACTTATTTATTTAGCATTTATTTCACTATAAAAGGATGTCGTTTTAAGTTTCATGCATGCATGAGTTTAGTAACAACCTAACTTGAGTCCTCAGGGGTCGGGTCGTTACAAGATAGCTGGGGACATAGGGTGCAATAAGGAATTCACGCCTACCCATTTTAAGGATAGAAGAAAGGTTGTTCTCTTAAGTACTTAATCCAGGTCTAGAACAAGGGACCCCACCCTCTCATTGGCCCAAGAGGGATATGGTTTAGTGATTGGATCACAAACCAATTGTTCATTAGAGGATCAGTGAAACTTAAGGAGAAAGACGTAATATCGGGGGTAAAACAGTATAATGACCCAGCCGTTATTACGAACAACATGTGAATGATCGACTTACTGATTATGGTTAAATCAAGTAGACAGAAATATAGAGGAGAGTGCAATCATCGAGCTATAGTGGTGCGACTTGATAGTTAACGAATATTGATTTATCTAGTCTAAAGAATTTTAGTCAATTAATCTTAAATCGTTGGAGCTCATGATCTTTAGGTCCATAAGGTCCCCCTACTAACTCGTAACACATGAACACCTTGAATTAATAAATTGAGTGAATTTGGAATGATATCAATTTGAATTGTTCATATTGAAATTAGGGTTTGATTTTGAATAAGTTCAAATTCAAATTAGGGTTTTTATAATTATATTTGATATAATTAACATTTAATTTATTGAAATTAAATGAAATTGGGGAGTTTATAATATTTAAATAATGATTTAAATATTAATTACATGAATAAGAATCATAATAAAAATTGGGTGTGTGATTAATTTAATATTTGATATTAAAATTAGTTAATTAATTAAAAAATAAAATTAATTTTCAATTTAAATTCAATTTGAGAAATTGAATTTTGGTTTAATTAATTATGAATTAATTAAATCAAATTTTTAGTTAATTATAGAATTGATTGAAATTTGAAAATTGAAAATGAAAACTTGGTCAGAGTGGGTTCTTCCCACATTTACACCAAGTAGGAGGTATTCCTCCCGAATTTACACACAAATCCCACTTCTTCATGAAGTTGCTGCTAGCATTGAGCTGAGTATTGAATGCTTGCATGCACTTTGTGTATAAAAGCTCTAAACTTAAAGATTGGGAAAAAGAATTGCTGAGTCTTTAGAAGACTGCTGCAGAAATTCGTCTTGACCAAAACTCACAGTTACACCCTTCACAAATTCACCCTAATTAGAGTTCCACCACTCAAATTCAAGATTGAGAATAGTAGAGAAGATCTCTTGGTGGTTTACTGCTGAATTGAAGCTGAAATCACGGGAAGAGCAGCTTGAAGTTGGGAGAATTCATCAAAGGTATGTTCATAAGAAACCCTCTTTTGTTTTTCTGTCAAAGCATGCTTTTAGAACTCATATTAAATATAATTAGAGTGCTTGTTGATTTTGTTTGCTTCCATTGCGTGCTTGTATATCCCATTAAAAGAAAAGTGACTATTTCAAGGTTCGGTCTTATGCAAACATCCTTTGCATAGGATGCCCCCACTTGCGTGTCCCTACATGAATAATCTTGAGATCACGTCGTTTGTATCAGTATACAAAATGGGTCGCATCCAATAGTGTCACCAGGATCAGGTATCCAATCACATTTATATACTTATAGACCATTTTGGCGATAAACTAAAACTTGATCCACGTTTATGTCTCTACATAAAGTTAAAGTATTCATACTATAGCCATGGATTCATTTATTCGATTTTACAACAAAATGCAATATCAATAACATTTTATTGAATGAATAACTCAATAATACTTTTATTGATAAATAAAATATGTTTCCAATATTTACGAACTCCGAGTTTTAAGAAATTTCCAACACTATCCTGGTGACACTACGAATATGACCTACTTTGTAAATGTTACAATTGTTGTAAAGTGCTACAAATGATCTGATCCTGATCATTCATGTGGAGACATGTGAGCGGTGGTATTCTATACAAAGGAGTTTTTATAAGATCGAACCACGAAATGATTAGTCTCATTATATCAACGCCGTTCATAATTGAGATCTACATTTCACCAGGATGATCGTAGGTGACATGATCTGAATTCTGAGTGAGTTGTGAACTCCTGTCTATGAATGTGGTTCTTTGATTTATATGGGTGAGAGTGGCCAGATCGTCAACTCAATAAGCCTATCATTTTCGAGATTGGTCTGATTGGGGAGCTAGGAACATAGCTAAACAAGAAGGAATTCATTCCTTCCCCGACGTCGGGGTTAGTAGAAAAATTAATCCCTTAGGGCTGATTTTGGTACTTGAACAATGTGGCACCACACTATCTCCTGGCCCGAGAAGAGTTTGATCATAGTTGAACTATGACTTATTATTCATTAGAGGGATCAGTGGTACTTAAGGAGTAAGATGTAAATACAGGGGCAAAATGGTAATTTTGACCTAGTTGTACTTACAAGCAATTTGTGAAGGGTCATCGCATTGTTGACTGGTCATATCCAATAAACAAAGAAATATATCTGTAGTGTGAAGCATGCAGTTGTCGGTCTTTAGTGGAGTGTTCGATAGATAATGGATGTTGAATGATTTAATTAATTATTTAAGTACCATTGGAGCTTCAAGGTACAGGTCCATGAGGTCTCCTCTATAGCTCAACAGGGATTAAATGTGAATCAATTTTCGATTAATTTCAATTGTCCAATTAATTGAGGGGATCAATTTTATGTGATATAATTAATTCAATTTAATTATATATAATATAATTACTATAATGTATATGATACATTATAATATAAAGCTTATTTAAGAGGAAATTAATATTTGAATATGATTCAAATATTAATTATGTGAATTTGATTCCTATAATTATATTTAGTATAAATAGGACTTATATTAAATATCATGCATTAATGAGAGAATGAAAACTGTAGGTTATATTGTATTTGATACAATATTAAACTATAGGTTATATGTTATATTTGATAAAGCATAAATTTGAATATATATTATATGATAAAGTGATTATCATATAAATATATATTAAATGTTTTATTAAAGCAATTTTTCTTTTAATCTTTTTTTTTTAAAAAAATATTTTAACTCCCTCCCATTTTTTCTCTATACTACATGCGTATGTGGGGAGTGGGCAGATGAGTTGTTTTCATCATCTTCCCCTTGGATTTTACAAAGAGCTCTCTATGTGAAAAACTGATATAAACTTCTCTGAGAAAAAGTGATCTCACCCCCTCATTCTCTCAATCTCTCTCCCTCTCTTCATAAATACCAAGAGCCCATGCAACTCCTTGGATTCTCATCCCAGAGAATATAGGAGGTTCTGATTGGTGGTGGCCAATTAGAGTTTGAAGTATGTTGTAGTTGATCGATTCTGGAGAAGATGAATCACTCAAAGAAGATCGGATCTTCAAGGGGTTAGTCTTTCTTTTCCTCTTCTCTTTTCTCAATTATAATTGGCATGCTGAATTTTGATTTAATGCATAATATTTCTGTGTGTTTCTGTAAAATTATATATTCTGTGAATATTGGGATTTGGGACCAATCCCCGCTTCCGTTCATGACCTTCACTGGTTCTCATCATTGACTCATCCTACATGAAAAAATTGGATGTGGCGAACTTCTTTGAATCTCTTGAAGAGAAAATCAATAGAATTGATGGAACATCTAGATTTATTAATAGGTTTTTCCTTTGACTTTGAGAATATTTAGATTTAATATTTCTTTTTCTTTATCCATCTCCATGTTTTTCTTTTCTTCTCTTTGTAGATGTTAACCTTTGTATATTCCTAATTTTGTTTTTCTTATTGTAATTATTTTCCTTTAGTGAAGAAACCTAGATCATTTTCTTATGTTAGGTAACTAAAAAATGAGTAAAGAAGATCTATGCCTGGCAGATAATGCAACTACACATACAATACTTACAAGTAAAAAATATTTTTCCAAACTGACAATGCTGGAAGCAAAAGTCAATATGATATCAGGTTCTGCAAATTTGATTGAAGGCTTTGGAAAAACAAATAAATATTGCAATGGTTATCATATTGAGACTGATAGAAAGAACAATATGGAGTATCTTTACATCATATCTATTGTCTCATATGAAAAACATATATTGGAGAGAGTTACCTGCTTTATCTTCTTGATTATATTATACTCATATACAAGTAATTGAAACATATATAACAATGAACCTGAAGTTCATGAATCCAGATATATTTACAATTTGACATGTTAGATTAGGTCATCCATGGTCTATAATGATGAGAATAATTATTAAGAATTCAAATGGGCACCCATTGAAGGGCTAGAAGGTTCTTCAATCTAATGAACTATCATGTGATGCTTGCCCTCAAGGAAAATTGATAATTAGACCATCACCAACTAAAGTGTAAACTGAATCATCTGCATCTTTAGAGCGAATTCATGGTGATATATGTGGACCTATTAACCCACCGAATGGACCATTTAGATATTTTATGGTATTAATAGACGCATCCAGCAGATAGTCACATGTGTGCTTATAATCAAGTCGAAATCTTGCATTTGTAAGATTACTTGCTCAAATAATTAAGTTAAGAGTACAATTTTCTGATTATACAATTAAGACTGTTCGCACGAGGTTTTGGGAGAAACTTGTTTTGTGGAATTTGAATTTTTGTATTTGTATTAATTTTAGTATAGCGAGTACAATATCTAATACATAATTCTTTGATGAGTTCAAAATAAACTTTAATATTTAAACTGATCGATCTTTTTAGATGACCGACCTTTGGGCTTGTTGATTTTCTTAGATGATCGACCTTTGGGCTTGTTAATCTTCTTGGGTGATCAACCTTTGGGCTTGTTGATCTTCTTGGATGATCAACCTTTGGGCTTGATGATCTTCTTGGGTGATTAACCTTTGGGCTTGTTGATCTTCTTGGGTGATCGACCTTTGGGCTTGTTGATCTTCGTGATTGATCGACCTTTGGGCTTATTGATCTTCTTGGGTGATCAGTGTATGCACGTCGCTTCTGTAGATTTGACGCATATGTGGTTTGATCTCTAGTACTTAACCCTCTGATTCTCAATCGGTTGAATGCCTACGCTTGATGTATGGAAGCGGAGCGTGTGAATGTTCTTGAAGTTGGAGTCTTGCAAGAATGTTTGTATCTCCAAAGAACTTCAGTCTTCAAGTGTGGTCAGCTTCAGGGGTCAAGGAGTCTTCTGATTATAGAGAATTTCATTTAGGCTACCTGGAGTGTAGAATTGATGACCTCCATAAATGAAGAGAGCTCCTCTATTTATAGAGTTCTCTGGTGGGCTTTGTGGGCCTCGGTGTGGTTGATCAATGGGCCTGGTCTTTGAGCCCAATTAGTTGGATTTGGGCTTAATTTGTCTATGGTTTGGCCTTTAGGTCTAATTAGTTGGATTTGGGCCTGATTTGACGTTTGGGTCAAATTCAGCCTATTTTTTTAGTTTAGTTGGACTTTAACCCAAATAATAATATCAAATTGGATCAAACCAACGACCATGATGAAAACACATGGCGTTAGCGGAAAATATCTTTTTTAATTTTGGGCACATGTCAACTCCAATCGGTCCCAAATTTGATGATTTGGAATTTCATTATTAATTTAGTGAATGATGTGGCAATTTGTGATTGGTCCAAAATTTCTCCTTCAACAAATGTCCCCTTTTCGAGGTTAATGCACGTCTATGTGGTGGATGATCTCAAAAAACATAATTTGAAATCAAAGTATGAGAATTTAGCTATGCGATGGTACTTAAGAATTTAGATGTAACTACAGGGAAAAAAACAGTAATTTTGGCTCGTACTTACGAGTAATTTGTGAACGGTCATCGCATTGTTGACTGGTTATATCCAATAGACACAGAAATATATTTATAGTGCGAAGAGTGTAGTTGTCGATCTTTAGTGGAGTGACCGACAGTTAATGAATGTTAGCTAATTTAATTAAAGAAGTTTAATTAATTATCTGAGCACCATTGGAGCTTCAATCTATAGATCCATAAGGTCCTCTCTATAGCTCAACAGGGATTATTGAGAAAAAAAAATTGGATTAATTTGAATTATTCAAATTAATTGAGGGAATTAATTATAATGTATTTGATACAATTATAATATAAAGTTTATTTAAGAGAATTAAATTTTTAAATGTGGTTCAAATACTAATTATATGGATGAGATTCATATAATTAAATTTAGTTTAAATGTGATTTATATTAAATATCATGCATTACTAAAAGGAATAAAACTATAGGTTATATTGTATTTAATACAATATAAAAACTATAGGTTATGTGCTATATTTGATATAACATATAGTTATTATACATACAATAAGTTAGTTATTATATTTATATATATATACAACTATAATTTAAATTAAATTTATTTTAATTTAAATTTAATTTCGAAATTAAAGGGAGGGAGTTACAACTTCCTTCCCCTTAATTTTCTCTCTTCAATAGAACGTAATTCTCCCAAGAAAATTATCTTCTTCTCAAATTATCTCCCTCTTCTCAAAGAACACAAAGCTCACACCTTCTGTGATTCTCATCCCTATAGAGAATACAAAGGTTTACCTCTTGGTGGTGTCCCTTTAGTTTATTGTGATTTTTGGAAGATCGATGGTTCGAAGTGATCGTAACCTTTTGGGAGGATTTTCGTGAAGACAGATTGTTTCTTCAAGGGTAAGTTAAATTTTAACCCTTCTTACTCTCCTTTTATTCTAAAGCATGTTGTAAATTACTCTGTGTATATGCATAATTTGTTTGTACAGTAATTTTAATTACTGTGAAAAACGAAATTGGGAATAATCTGCGCTTCTGAAGTTGATCTCATGGTTCCATTAGGATCATCTTGACCAAGCCGAACTATCTTCCCCTTGAGAATCATCTTGCCCTTAGAGAAGGTCAGGTCGCCTTCTTCTAGAAAGGGCTAGATCATCTTGCCCTTGGTGAGGGTTGGATCATCTAACGCTGTCGAATCCTCTTGCCCTCAGTGATGGTCGAATCATTTTGCCCTTAGTGAGGGTTGGGTCATCCTCCCCAGAGGAAGGCTGGATTATTTTGCCCTTAGTGAGGGTCAGATCATCCTCCTCTGGAGAAGGCCAGATCATTTTTCCCTTAGTGAGGGCTTGGTCATCTGACCCTACCAAATCGTTTTACCCTTAGAGAGTGTATAAGCTCGATGAAACATTGATGGATCTTCGAACATCAACTTGGTGAAGCATTGACAGATCTTCGCAATTGAACTTGGTGAAGCATCGACGAATACTTCACACTTGAGCTTGGTCAAGCATTTTCGAATCTTCCGCACTTGAGCTTGATGAAGCATCATGAATCCTCTGCACTTGAGCTTGACAAAGCATCAGTGAATCCTTCGTTTTAGCTTAACGAAGCATTGGTGAATCCTCTACATTTGAACTCGATAAAGCATCGATAAATCCTTCATATTTGAGCTTGGTGAAGCATCAACGAAATCTTCGAACATAAGTTTGATGAAACATCAATGAACTCAACGAACCAGAGTCAATCTCGCATTCGAGGGGAAGCTAGATGGATTGGACTTCATCTTGCATATGACTAGTGAACTGCACTAGCTCGTATCGCACCCCAAATTAATTTTTTACCTTACTTTACTAAATATAGCAAGGGAAGTACGGAGTCGATCCACAAAGAGTCGATTTAGATTTCTTAACTTTGAAACTTATAGAATATAACCAAACAAGGGGGTTGTGAAGATGATTAACATTAATTGCGTGAAAATTAAAATGTGCAGAATAAAATAAATGCACGGAATGAATTGAGTGATTTTTTGTGTGAAATTTATCAATCCTAACCAGTAGTCCTTTAGATCAAGTTAATTCAAAGAAATAGCGAGAATCATCAGCTAATCAATAAAACAACAAGCATTAAGATTAGGGGCAATGCTAAGCCGAAAATTGATTTCCATCATGTAACCAACTATTCGAGTGAGATTTATCTAGATTAGAAAGTAATGCTTATCAAATGAAATCCCAATTTTACTTCATAAACTTACTTAACCCTTACTTCTAGGTGATTAACTACCTAACAATTATAAACTAGGGCTAATCAAAGCACTCAATCATACTAACATAGCTAATTTATCAGATTATCCCATGCAAGATAGATTGAAGAATAAATTCAAGATGAAATCTCTAAAATTCATAATAATCTCATAAATATTACAACCCAAGTCTCAAGAATGAAGAAGGAATGGAGATAAACTACAAAACCCAAGCTAAGTACTTACCTTTTAGCCACAATTATGCTCTAAAATCAATAACCAAATTCTATAATGCAAAAATGGAAAGAAATTACAGTATTTAGTTGAGAGAAGAGGAAAAACGAGTCAAAATGGCAAAACGGCGTGATAACCTACGTTTCAAACAGAAAACTTGATATATAGCAAGCGCACACGCGCCTCCGTCTAGCGTTCGTAGCATTGCAACACTGCTGTGTTCCACGCAAAAACATAACGCTTCTGTCTTCAAGTGTTGCATGACGCTACTTTTGGGCGTTATAATGCTTCGACTGAGGGCAGAATTATGCTACTTCGGCCTTCTTTCCCTTTTTGTGTAATTTAGTTCACAACTTGGCCTTTTTGTCGTCTATTCGCCCGGACGCTTCATTCAACATCTTGTACACTTGACTATAAAAACATCAATTAAACACATTAAATAGCCTAATGATAACGGGTAGAAATGCACGTTATCATAGTGCTAAGTTTTTAAACAATGCTGGCTTGCGTTGATAAAACATGTTAGATTGCGTCCAAAAAGCATCAAATTCATAATATTGCGGTCGCATGCGTTCATCGCATAGGAACAGTTGATTTTTGTATTTTTGTGCAGAAAATGCATTGACGCAAGGCAAAAATTGTGATCATAGGAAATCATTGGTCAAGCACAGCATTATCGCAAGGCTTTGCGGTGATTGTGCTCATAAACATTTGCTCAAGAAGAATTGCTGCAACCTGGTCAGCTCAACTTGGTGGGTGCATCTGGGTGAAAGGTATAATTAATCACGATGGGACAGAAAGCTGATGACAGTCAAATTTGAATTAAGTTGACAGCCACTAACGAACAAGTACATTCAGCTTTTCGGTGACAAATATTCGGCGCATCAGTCAGGGAATTAAAGGCATCCCATCTGTGCAATCATGAAATAGAAACCGCCTTTCACCCTGGAGGTTTTATAAATATCGA
Organism: Benincasa hispida; assembly: GCF_009727055.1. Lineage (NCBI taxonomy): Eukaryota > Viridiplantae > Streptophyta > Magnoliopsida > Cucurbitales > Cucurbitaceae > Benincasa > Benincasa hispida. The sequence goes on from NC_052354.1 coordinate 48,221,856, forward strand.
AGGCATCCTTCAGAAAAGGGGTTAAGCTATTTTACGAGTTCACAGTTCAGTTGATAGTTTAGCCTTGTTCTTAGATTTTCTTTTACTTTAAGGTGGACGCGAGAGAAGAAGGTTGTGCCAACAGATCATTCCGGTAAGCTTGGGAGAGCACCGGAAGCTTCAAGGACAAAGAGAGGGCTAACGCCTGCAGAAGTAGGAATATCTTTGGAACCGAAATGAGATTGACAGTGTAAAAGCCTCGGTTAGCAAGGAATTGCTACCAGGCTCTCTACCTTTATCTTCTATTGTTATTTTGTACTCAAACTCAGTTATAAAAATGGAATTTTCTTCTCTATATCTGTTCACTCTCTATTATTTACGCATGAGTAGTTAAATCTGTTAAATGGGTTGAGAAGCATTTAGCTAGCACAACTGGGAATCTTCGTTCTATACGATTATCTTGTATTATGTATGCTTCATTCGTCCATTACAGATACTCGGAAGGGTAGTCTAAGGACAGAATTTAGGCTTGGGAATGTCAGGTTAGAATCTAGGCTCGAGAGAGTCAGATTAAAACGCATAATCAGGAGATCGAAGCTTAGGAATAAGCACTGTTTGCTATTAATGCATCGCATGCATCCTAGAGATAGAATATGATTGTGTACGGTCACCTTGCCTTTATGCATCTTGCATCATCACATTGGACAAGAATAGAGACTTAGGAATAAGCTCTATGGACACTTTTTCATTCAACACATGCATCTTAGACTTAGGAGCATCGCATTTGCATTGGAAAATGACTTGTTGTGCATGGTTGTAGCATGATTACATAGTCTGATGCATTCCCAAGTAACGCTAGTTAAAGACCTTCTCAACCCGTTCATCCGCATACTTAGTGCATCTATCACACAATCTGACTTTTCTCAAATCCACCGCATTTATTTATTTTTCATCACTACAAACAACAACCTCAATAACTATTGATTTATTTGGTTACCACAAAGTTTTCCTAAAAATTACCATCGCAACCTGTTTTCACAAGTGCCTGAGTTCAGCCTTGGACTTACCAGGAAACTCAGTGGAGTTTATACTTGGATTCCGCTGAGGAAACTTGAGTGCTCAACGCAATTTCACCATCGCATTTCATCCACAATTTGACTTCATAAAATAACGCACCACCTAACGATCTCGAACTAAGGAGAGGGACATAGCACATTTTCGGTGCTATCAAACACCCCGAACTTAGCTCTCAATCGTCCTTGATCAAGGTAGAACAAGCAATCATACAAAAATAATCAGTTTACCAAGCTACAATGTTCCCTTCCCACGCCTCAACAGTCAACTAGAACCATACATACAATCAATTTGGCAATAAAAAATCATTCAACCATTTCAAGACAAATTTGGAAATTTGTTTTAAGTTCTTCATGCAAGCACAAACAAAAATTTATCTATTTTGAACATGAGCAGACCTAGAATAGCCTTATGAACCCTTAGTTTTTTTTCCCCTACTCTGGCTCGAAAAATATGGAATTAGGTTTCCTATGCTCGAATTGGCAATGTCATTAAATTGGAGTAATCAAAATCAATCTACTAATCACCCTTATTACATATATTTTTTCTCTCTCTTTTTTTTTTAAATGAAGGGAAAACTTTATGAAGTAGGGCGAATTTCATTTTGGCTTGCTATTCGCCTCGTGATTTTACTACAAGAATTTTGGGTTTTAATGTCGGTTGGAAAAAGTGAAACCGGATGTATAATGTCGGTTTTGTTTTTTTTTTCTAAAAAAAGATCTTTAATGTCGGTTTTAAACAAACATTAAAAGTATACCTACAATGTCGCTTTTTTTTAAAAAAAAAAAAAAAACCCATTCCCTCCCCAATTTTCTTTTTCCTTTCATTCCTAGACTTCCACTCACCCACAACCCACACGAAACCCTTCCAAAATGTGACTCCTTTCTTTCTTCCACACAAAACCCACAACCCGGCAGATCTGGCCTCTGTTCGTCGATCTGCCTCTATTTGTCGTGTAGATCCGCCTCCGTTCATCAAGATCAGCCCCAATTTTTCTCCTCCTCTTTCTCTTCTTCTTGTGATTTTCTTTCCACGTTTCCCATAATTTTTTCCGAATGGGCCAAGGTTCAAATCGACGGTGTTTCACGGCGACGTCCTTATTGGGAAACTCGATGCTATTCCAAGCATGAACCAGAATTTTTAGTTTCCCAACAACGAGATTAGAATCCACTGTATATCGCCACCTAGTGAGAGATGTCCTCCTCTTTCAGTTCTTCAGAAAATTTCTTCATTTTCTCTTAGGTGTAAGATACAATCTTCCGTGCCTGTTGAACAGCCGCACTTGATACAACTTCACTATTCTCGTTTCCACGAATTGAAGGACTTACTCATTTTCTTGTTTCGTTTCTTTTCTTCTGAAATGTTTTTGTTTTGTTTTTTAAGAGGAAATGTATATGTGTTTGTGCATGTTTGGTATGGATACTAATTTTTAGCTCTATTAATTCTTTTAATGATGAAATATTCACTGTGAATTTGGAGTGGAGTAGACTTATGAAAGTGAATAAACACAAACTTAAGTGACTCACTAGCTAATAATTTAGACTATGGAGTTTGGGCAATTTCAATCTCAAACTTGGTATATACGTTGGGGATTCATAAGATTTCTACGCCTAATATATACATGTGTGGATGTGTGTATATATGTATGAGTGTGCTTTAATTTTTCAGTTTCAAATTAATATTGTTTTGTTACTATGTATTGAAAGAGTTGAGCAATGTTTATTAACGTTTATTATTCTTTAGAGACAAGTCTTTAGCATGTTAGAGGACATTCATTGTTGAGTTTGAATAGTATATACATATGCATAAAGTTTTGACTGAACACTTTATATTGGTAACTTTATTGTGTCATTTTCGAATAATTTCTTTTTGCTTTATGTTGGGCAATCAAACATTTTGATGTGATGCAATTTTTAGGCTAATTAAAGGAGAGAGAACTTATTTCTAGCCCATTTCCTAATTCAACTTAAACATTAATTTGATGGGTTGTAAGAAGTTTTTAGATGAATAAATATATAAGAGCTCTTTTGTTTTTTATGATAGTGTGACAAAATATAGTAGAGCTCCTAAAAAGCAATATTTTTACATATATGAGAAGTTGCATTTTAATGGTGTATCTAGTAGGCCTATGAATTTTTCTACCCTATACTTTTAATGGTGGTGTTTGTGTGTTTTTTAGGTGTTTGGAAGAGGTGGGGAGGAGATGGATTTCTTGCAACAACAAGGGATTCACGTAAAAATTGTTCCTGAAACTGCATTTTTGAATGCTTGCAATTTTAAGCATAGTTTCTAAGTGTTTTCAAGTGACTCTAATGATATGGAAATTCCTGTTTAAGAAGTTATAGTGTGCTTATTTCTCTTTGGACCATATTGGATTAGAATGTAACACCCGTTTGTGACTCATGGGTACTATTTATTTGTAGTTTAGATTTGATTCAAGGTGCTTGAGTTTGTGGGTTGCACTATGATAGTTTGTGGGTTATTCATGCACTATGGCAGTTTTGGTGACAACTTTTAAGATTTGAAGTACATTGTGAGCTAAATTTGCTTATTGATGTATGTGTTCTTGACTATTCATTTTTTGGGAATTCTGATAGTTCTATTAAGAATACATGGTTGTGAAATATTTTTGGGAGTGTGTTTCTTTGAACAGGTTGAAGATAAAATTTTGGTTTTGTTGTGGTAGCATCGTTATGCCGCCGAAAATTTTCCATCGTCGTCGTATCTCATATCTAGGTAACCAAGTTTCTCTTCTTCAAGATCTTGAAAAAGAAGATTCTCTCATCTATTGATATCAACTCTTGAGATCTATCTGTTTTTCTTGGAAGAATATGTTTAAATTGGCTATTTCCTATTTTTTTCTTCTTGTGTATTAGCTGAGAAAGAAAGATTACTAAAATAATGTCATCTTTTGTCGTTTCTTCTTCAATATTTAAGACACTTTTGGGAAGAGACATGGAAGGAATTGTCGTCGTTTGCGTGTCTCCGCCGCATGCGCCGCCAGGTTCGTTCTACCCTATACTTTTAATGGTGTTGTTTGTGTGTTTTTTAGGTTTTTGGAAGGGGTGGGGAGGAGAGATTTCTTGCAATAGCAAGGGATTCACATAAAAATTGTTCCTGGTAATTGCATTTTTGAATGCTTGCAGTTCTAAGCACAGTTTCTAAGTGTTTTCAAGTGACTCTAATGATATGAAAATTCCTGTTTGAGAAGTTATAGTGTGCTTATTTCTCTTTGGACCATATTGGATTAGAATATAACACTCGTTTATGACTCATGGGTACTATTTATTTGTAGTTTAGATTTGATTCAAGGTGCTTGAGTTTGTGGGTTACACTATGATAGTTTGTGGGTTATTAATGCACTATGGTAGTTTTTGTGACAACTTTTGAGATTTGATGTACATTGTGAGCTAAATTTTCTTATTCATGTATGTATTCTTGAATATTCATTTTTTGGGAATTCTGATAGTTCTGTTGAGAACACATGGTTGTGAAATATTTTTGGGAGTGTGTTTCTTTGAATAGGTTCAAGATTAATTTTTGGTTTTGTTGTGGTAGCATCGTTATGCTGTCGAAAATTTTTCATCATCTTCATATCTCATATCTAGGTAATCAAGCTTCTCTTCCTTAAGATCTTGAAAAAGAAGATTTTCTCATTTATTCAACTATTGAGTTGTCTTGTTTTGCAGGTGCAACAAAGGAGTAAAGATTTGGTATCGCAACCTCTTTATGCTTTTTTCTTGGGGAACTCTAGATCCAACACATTCATTACAAGAATTTTGCCTTGAATGTACCATTTATGCACATTCCCAATAAACACGGTTAGTTGAATATGAATTTTGATAACATTTTCACTTTCAATCTTTTGTCTTAAACCTTTATTGTTTGTGATCCTTTGAATAACAGTGGACAGATAAAGATGCCTACAACCAAACACTGCTGAAGCTAGGGGGTCTGTTCAAGAAGAATTATGAAGGCCAGAATTATTTGTATTATTTGTATTACTTGTAAAATCATAATGTTTGTATTACTTGTAATTCGTGTTTTCAAGGCTTGAATTATTGTACGACCTTTTCAATTAGAATTTTATAGCAGAATTTGCAGATTAAATATAATAGATTTATAATCCATACATGAATAATATGTCATAGCCACAGTGTTCGATGATGATGTGTCATGTTATACTTTTTGACCGAAAAAATAGATTTGGCAACAGAATTAAAAAAAAAAAAGGACAATAATTGATAAAACGGACATTCTTGGCTTCAATGTCGATTTAAAGGGCTTCATTTAATTCTTGGGCTTCAGTTGAAACTGACATTAAAGGGCTTTAATGTCGGTTGCAAATTTCATTAAAGGGCTTTAATGTCAGTTGCAACCGACATTAAAGACAGTGTTATTAAAGCCCTTTAATGTCGGTTTAAAACCGACACTGAAGACAACCGACATTAAAGGGCTCTAATAACACTATCTTTAATGTCGGTTATCAACTGACATTAAAACCCTTTAATGTCAGTTTAAAATGCCCGAAATTCTTCTAGTGTTTGTATCTAAAAGTGCTTATGAATGAGAGTGGAAGATGATAACTAGATGAATGGAGATGAAGGACGAATTGATTCTCTAAGTGAGAAGAGTAGGTGATGCGTCAAAGTGGATGTAGCACACCTGTGTAATACGTACAAGCTTTCCTAAATCAGACTCAAGCATAAATCTAACTAGGGCTTCCTTGTAAGTCCAAGGTCGAACATAGGAATTTTAAGACAGCTTAACATAGTCCTTGCGTTGCTTCAATTGTAGAGGGTTCCCTAATTAACGAGTGATGATTATTTACACTAATCTCAATGCACGCGTACAAGAAAACATAGGAGTTCAAAGGGAAAAAAATGGAGATTTATGAGTGAATGGAGCTAAGTTGTTGGGGTTACGCGTTGATTCCAAGCAAGATAAACAAGTGTGTGTGAAGGTGTAGGAGTGGAATGAAGATGATATGGATGCTTGTTTCAAACCAAGTGTATGTGTATGCATTAAGTCTATGTTCCTTAGATCGTGTTGTTCAACATTCATCAATGTAATGCCACATGTATTCCTATCTCTAGGGTGCATGCGTTAGTGACAAAGAATGGTAAAAACGTAAGTATTTTTATCTCTAAACCTACTATTCGTTCTGACATAATGCGTTCTTTAGTTAACCTACTTTGTCAAATAGTTTAACTACTTAATAACTTTAATCAAGTGATCAAGATGATTAAAGCATGGAATTCAAGTATGCAACGGGTTAGAAAAACGGAAGCCACACACAAATTTGGTTGTAAACAGAGAAAAAATAATGGATTGATCAAATGTAAGATTGAATTTAGAAATAGCAAATGGTTTTACAATAATCTTAACTTAGTCAAATGAGATTGTAAATGAAAGTGAAAAGTAAAAGAAAAGAAAGAAGTCAAGCCGCAGAGTTCAATCTCTTGTCCTTTTTGGCTTAATTTAAAAGCTTGTTACAACAAACTTGGTGAAGAAGTGATGAAAAATTCTCTCTCGAGCTTAGTTTCCAACAACTCTTCTTAATCAACGATGGCAATGGATCTATTCCTCCTATCTACTTCTTGTAACGGCAAAGCTTCTAACTATCGAAATTCTCTAAGTCTTCTAATGTGTCTAATTGCTTCTCTTGGCAATAAGCTTCCTTATTTGTAGGCGTTTCCTGCAGCAACTTGAGACAAGACTCATATTAAATTCCATGACCTAGTCAGCTGTCTGCCATTTCAAAGCTTTTCAAATGCCACCAGTCTGATGCCCTTACCTGCAAGTGGCGTTTTAATAGAAAAAAAACACGAGCCATTGTATCACTTCTGCATCGGACATATTTGGACGTGTTGGGGTTGATGCCCTAAATCTCGTAGGGTCTTGTAGTTTGTAAACACATGTATTAACAAACATTTTGTGATTTATAATATGAGATATTTTATTCACTTCAGTCTATGAAATATGAGATATTTTAGTTGCATTAACCACAAACCAATAAACTAAGATCCAAGGTTATCGTTGTAGCTTAAGCATGTATGTGGAGACATATAAGTGGATCATGCTTTGAGTGATAACCTAAATGGTCTGTAGTATATGGATAAAGGAAGGATACCTTATCCTGGTGTCATTACAAGTATGGCTCACTTTGTAGATGTTACAAATGTAGTAAAGTGCTACAAATGATCTGATCCTAATCATTTGTGTATTAGACAAGCGAGCGGGGATACTCTATATAAAGGAGTTTGTATAAGACCGGACCATGAAATGTTTAGTCTTGTTATATGACACCGCTCATAATTGAGACTTTCATTTCATTAGGATGACCTTAATCCTAAGTGAGTTGTGAACTCCTGCCTATAAGGGCGGTCCTTGATTTTCATGGGTGCGAGTGGCCAGATCGTCGATTTAAACCTACCACTTTGCGGATTCGTCTGATTGGGGAGCTGGGAACTCATCTACACAAGAAAAAATTCACTCCTTCCTCGAAGCAGGGGTAAGTAGATAATTTGCTCCCTTACGGGCTGATTCCAGGACTTGAACAATGTGGTGCCACACCTTCTCTTAGGCCGAGAAGGGTTTAGTTATAACGGGACTATAATATATTGTTCACTAGAGAAATCAGTGGTACTTAAGTAGTTAGATGTAACTATAGAGGCAAAATGGTAAATTGAACCAGCTGTACTTACGAGCAATTTGCGAAGGGTCATCATACTGTTGATTGGTTATATCCAATGGACACGGAATATATCTGTAGTGCGAAGAGTGCAGCTGTTAGTCTTTAGTGGAGTGCTCGGCAGTTAACGAATGGTGAATATCGTGATTAAAAAGTTTAGTTAGTTATCCACGTAGTGTTGGAGTTTCAAGCTACAGGTCCATAAGGTCCCCTTGGTAGCTCAATGGATTCAAGTTGAGAATCAGTTTTTGGGTTAGTTTGAAACGTTCAAATTAACAAGAGGGAATTTGATTATATATGATATAATTAAATTAATTTAGTTATATATGATATAATTTATTTAATTTATTTGATACATTATTATTTGATTGGAGGAATTAATATAAATATGATTTATATTAAATGCCATAAAGAGAAAAATAACTATGATTTATATGTTGCATATGATGCAATATTAAAATTATAGGTTATAAATATAATATGATAAGTTAGTTATTATATTTATTTATAATATATTAATTATGAGATAATTAATAATTTGTTTTCTCCAATATTTATTTATAATATATTAATTATGAGATAATTAATAATTCGTTTTCTCCAACAACCACCTTAGTGGGTGGTTTTAGATGGTTTATGGCTAAATGGGATAAAGTGAAAAATAATTTTCATTATTCATTCCACATATAACGAAACAAGTAATTAGATTACTTTTGAGAGAGTAAACGATCGTGTCGAGTTTCACTATACGATAGTGCCTATTACTACACGATCGAGGATCAAGCCTATGTGATAGACTGATATCTTCTACACGATCGTTCTGTCCTTTACCCGATCGCTTACTTCTTCTACTTCCTCCTTCCCTCTACCCAAATCCATACAGAGCCCACAACTTTTGGATTCTCACGCCGAGAATACCAAGGTAATCAAATGGTGGTGTCCAGTTCTGTTCGAGGATTGAGGATCGAGTTGTACTTGCTGGTGATCGAGGATCTTCTAGTTTGTGTTCGTGTTGCTGGACGCGTTGGTGATTGATCGAGGAAATACGTGAAGAAAGGGTTCCTCAAAGGTATTGTATTCGATCCTTTGTATTTTAATCTTTGAAACATGTTGTAAATTATTCTTTAATGTAGAATCTGTTTGGTTGACTGTAAATGTTTATGTTCTTTCACAATAGAGTTTGGAACGATCTGCTTTCGCTCACTGGTTCTCTAATTCTAGAGTTTCTTCAATTGGTATCAAAGCCAGGTTATTTTGATATTCCAAATTCCATTGCTGTATTGAATTTCATTTACAGTTTTGGTGGGTTTTTGTGATTTCTGCAATGCGTTTAAGTGCTAGATGTTGATTGATGGATGTTTCAGGATGATTACCTCTGTTTAAGCATTCTTTTACATTTACAAAGTTAATTTGTAAGAGTCCCTGTGTTTTTGGACATAATTAACAAGTAATCGAGTCTATATTAAAGTTGTTGTTTTGTTTGAGTCGTTCATGATGAAGCTTCAGATGCATAAGATGTTGTTCACTTTGAGGAAGAAGACCAAAAGTTTGTCGCATCATGTAGCTCAGGCTAAACGATCGTTTAGATTTGGTTATGCGATCATGTAGAAAAGTTCTACTCGATCGTGTATTTGCTAAACGATCGCATAGCAAATGCTACGCGATTGAGTAAAGAGTTTACTCGATCGTATTGCGTTAGCTACTCGATCACGTAGATGCTTGGGGTAAACGATCGTTGAATATATGTAACTCGACGCATGGCGCGCACACTAAACGATCAAGTAGGCCAGTATGCTCATCGCATAATTACTGGCTACTTGATCACTCTGTATACGATACTCAACACTTGCTGCTCGATTGTTAAGACAATCATGTTTCATCACATAGTCATTGTTTACTCAATCGCATGGCATGTGTTGCATGTTGTGCGCTGCACATTCGCGTGGCCTTCATACTAATCGCATATTCAAAGGCACTCGATCCATGCTACACGATTGTTCATACTTGCTAGGCATCACTCGACGATCTGAAGGAGTTGCTACACGATCAAGTGACGAGGCTTCATCTGCACAATTCAAGACTCGGTTCGCCTATTTGAACCGGTTGACTCGAATGTTTTTATAATAGTTAGCTTTATTTTTTTGGTTTTGAGGCTAATTTTCCCGTCCATCAATTTTTTAATGAATGTACATGTGATGTGTTTAGTTTATATGCCATAATGTATGACAAATAGTTTTAAAACCCACCATAGGTTATGTATTTATTCATGCATCATCTTTATATTATAAGTGTTATAATATAGTAGTTTGCATGATTAAATTACATTAAAGCATGCTCATGCATCATATAATATAAGAGTTATGATATATGCATGCATTAAGCATATCCATGCATCATATTTATATTATAAGTGTTATAGTATAAGGGTGTATGTTACCATGTATACTTAGTTCATTATATTTTATATAAAAGTTATATATAGTAATGAATGAACATTGCATGAAGTATGATACTTTATAAAAGTTATAAATGTGTGGATGTCTAGCTTAGCAATGTGGTTGATTTTAGTTGTTTCATTTCTTATACAAGTTATAATTAATGAAATTAGAATTAAAATCAATAAGAAAGACATGCATGCAAACTTAGGTTTTAATCATGTTTTAAAAGAGTTTTAAATTTTGATTGAGATAGACCTAAGTTCACGGTTCTAATGAGATTAGAAATCTAAGTTTAATCTTTTAATTCAGTTTAATAGGATTAAATTGACTAATAAAAGATTAAATATGTACCAAATCTATCTATAAGGGACCTTTTGTCTAAGGCGGGTTCTAGCTAGGCTGGGATGTTAATCTAACAGAAACGGAAGACTCCTACTTGGGAACCTACCTGAAAAGGTGAATTAGATAGATTTGTTGCATGTATGCAAATACGATAATAGTTTGTTAAAGTGTTTAATAAAACTTGAATAAAACTTGTTTAATTATCAAAAGCAAGTGTTATTTTTTAGCAAATTAAACAACTACTTAGTTAAAATTAGTAGCCGGATTTACTAAGTTAATGAATCCCTAGGTAGAACATTCATTGAGAGGTACTTGGGGTATATGATACTTTACTTAAATCTCTACACCTTTCTCCCTAAAAGTTCACACCGTGAGATCTATCCTCGGCCTCGAGGCACCCTGAAAGTGTCCCCCTATAGGATGGTGTTTGGGTAGGTTAATACTGATAGGATACACTAGCATGCAACGGAAGTAAACAAAATCAATAAGTACTCTAATTATATTCAATTTGAGTTTTAAAGCATGCATTTTCAGAAAATCCTAAGTGAGTTTTATGTTACATACCTCTTGATTAATTCTTCAAATTCCAAGCTGTCTTCACTCCAATTCAGCTCCAAATCAATCCATGAACCTCCAAGAGCACTTCTCCACTATTCTTAGCCTTGAATTTGAGTGGTGGAACTTAGATTTGAGTGAATTTGTGAAGGTAAAATGTGGATTTTTTAGAGGAAGAAAATGATGAAATGCAAAACTTTTTTTTAGCTCATTCCACTCATTTCAGCTTTAATTCTCAAGTTTTATCACTCAGTAGCATGCAGACTCCTTCAATAATGGAATTAGCTAGCAGCTACTTCAAATTAAAAGATGGATTTGTGTGAATGTGCATGAATAACACCTCATGCTTGAAGGTGAAAGTGGGAAAAACCCACTTTCATTTTTCAAGCTTTCAAAAACAAAAATTCCAATTTCTTTTCATTTTCAATCAATACTACAATTAATCAAAATTTACAAAATCAATTTATTAAATTGAATTTAAAATTGGAGATTAATTTGATTTTTAATTAATTAAACATATTTAATTAAGTAACTAATTTAATATCAAATATCAAATTAATCAAACATTTAATTTTAAACATGAATCATATTCAAGTAATTAATATTTAGATCATCATTTAAATATTATACACTCTCCAATTTTGTTTAATTTCAACAAATTAAACTTTAATTATAATGAATATAATTATGCAAACCCTAATTTGAATTTGAACTAATTCAAACTCAAAAACCCTAATTTCAATTTGAACAATTCAAATTGATATCATTCAAAATTCACTCAATTTAATAATTCAAGGTGTTTATGTTTTACGAGCTAATAGAGGGACCTTATGAATCTACAGACCATGAGCTCCAACAATTAAGATTCATTGTCTAAACTCTTTAGACCGAATTAATCAGTATTCGTTAACTATCGAGTCACACCACTATAGCTTGATAGTTACACTCTCCTCACTTTAGATATATTTGTGTCCACATGATTTAACCATAACCAGTAAGTCGACCCTTCACATGTTGTTCGTAATACCGGCTGGGTTAATGTGTTGTTTTACCCTCGATATTATGTTTTGTTACTTAAGTTCCAACTGATTCTCTAATGAACAATTGATTTATGATCCAACCACTAAACCGGATCCCTCTCGAGCCATTGAGAGGGTGGGGCCCCTTGTTCAAGACCTGGATTCAGTAATTAAGAGAACAACTTTTCTCTTATCCCTAAATCAGGTAGGTGTGAATTCCGTCTTGCACCCTATGTCCTCAGCTATCTACCCGATCTTACCCCTAAAATGGGAGGCTTATTGAGCCGACATTGTTGAGCCAACCCTCACCTATACAAATCTAAGGATAATCTCAAATAAACAGGAGTTCATATTTAGCTCAAGATTAAGATCTAGTTACCTAGGTCATTTAAGTGAAATAGTCAGTCTTATACAGTAAATAGTGTTATAAAGTAAGAGTGACTTATTTCTTGGTCTGATCTTATGCAAACTCATTGCATAGGACGCCTTCACTCCTCATGTATATACATAACGAATCTCGATCACTTTGTTTGTAGTATCTTTGCAATAACTTGTATCAACTACAAAGTAGGCCGCATCCAATAGTGTTACTAGAATAAGGTACTCAACCTTAACCATGTACTATAGACCGTTTTAGCTATTTACTCGAACTTGAGCCATCTCTATGTCTCTACAACAATTCAAGTATTCATATAATATCCATGGATCTTAGTTTATTGGATTTAGACTCTATGAATACAACTAATAGATTTAATACCTTTATTGAAGATGAAGAAATGTTGAATAACATCTTTTATTGATAATAGAATATGTTTAACTTTTATAAACTGCGAGTTTTAGGACATACAACCCAACAATACTCCCACTTGGTCTAAAACTCCAGTGGATCAATATATATAAATATATACAATGTTGAGTTACACTGAGAGAACAAAAAGTATAAATACAATAAACTAGGGCATTAAATACCCATAAATTATCCCACTTGCCCTAGTGATATAGATCTCGTAGACCTAGTCCTACTAGGTGACCCTCAAACAGGTTAGCCGAGAGGGCCATTGTAAATGGATCAGCTAAGTTTTCTTGTGAGGCTATTTGTGTGACAATCACGTCTCCTCTATGTACAATCTCTTTGTGTACAATCTTTCCTCGTTTATGGCTTCAAGGTTCCTTTGAATTTGCAACTACTCCACTGTTGTCACAATAGAGGGAGACAAGCAGGTGCATATTAGGAACTACTTCCAAATCAGTTAGGAACTTTCTAAGTCATACTGCTTTCTTCGCTGCTTCACTTGCAGCTACATACTCAGCTTCCATCATGGAGTCAGCAATACAACTTTGCTTGATGCTTCTCCACACAACTGCTCATCCATTCAGAGTGAATACTGACCCCGAAGTTTATTTCCTTGAATCTATATCGGTTTGGAACTCAGAATCAGTATATCCAGTAAGGATCAAATCCTTAGCACCATACATGATCATATAATTTCTTGTTCTCCAAAGACACTTGAGAATGTTCTTAACAGTAGTCTAATGATCATATCCAAGATTGGACTAAAATCTGCTGACTATTCCAACTGCATAGCATATTTCGGGACATGTACACAACATGGCATACATCAAGCTCCCTACCACTGATGCATATGGAATTCCTTTCATATCTTTAACATCTTGAGGTATCTTAGGACTTTTTTCCTTAGACAGGTGAACTCCATGTCTAAAAGGCAACGTTCCTTTCTTGGAATTTTGCATTTTATATCTAGACAACATCTTGTCTATATAAGATGCTTGAGATAGTGCTAATGTTTTATTCATGCGATTCTGAACTATTTGGATCCCAAGAACATACTGTGTTTCTCCCAAATCTTTCATTTGGAATTGCATAGCCAACCATCTCTTAACATCAGCTAGAAATTTTACTTCATTTCCAATGAGTAGAATATCATCAACATACAGCACCAGAAAAGCGACAGTTTTATTAACGATTTTCTTGTAAACACAAGGTTCATCAACATTTTGTTTAAAGCCATAAGATTTGATCAGTGTCAAATCTCATATTCCTGGATCTACATGATTGTTTCAACCCATAAATGGATTTATTAAGTTTATAAACATTTTTCCCTTGACCCCGTTCAATAAATCCTTTTGGTTGAGACATATAGATACTCTCTTCAATAAACCCTTCTGGTTGACATCCATTTGCCATATTTCATAATCATAAAATGTAGCTATGGGAAAGAGTATCCTAATTGACTTTATCATGCCAACTAGAGATAAGGTTTCTTCATAATCTATCCCCTCTCTTTGGGTAAACCCTTTTGCCACAAGTCTTGCTTTGTAGGTTTGTACCTTACTAGCTTGGTCTCATTTTCTCTTGTAGATCCATTTGCAAATGATGGATTTTACCCCTTTAGGTTGATCTACAAGATCCCAGACAGAATTGAAATACATAAATTCTATTTCAAGGTCCATGGCTTTAATCCATTGGTTTTTATCCACATCATTCATTACCTGTTTGAAAGTCAATGGATCCTCTAAGCCATCATCTGGTGAGATGACTTGAGTTTCAGTTAAACCCATACACCGATCAGGCTATTGCACAACCTTCCCACAACTCTTGAGAATGATGTGAAATACCAGTTTTATCAATAACTCTTGTTGATAGACCTGCTCAATCAACAACTCTTATTGGTATATTTTTCCTTTCTCTAGACATTTCTTCTATTACTAGCTTACTGCGAGGTTGATGATTCTTCATGTGGTCTTCCTCTAAGAAGGTTACATTTGTTGATACAAATACCTTGCCTTCCTGAGGATCGTAAAAGAAACCACCTTTCATTTCTTTTGGGTAGCCTACAAACAGGCATACTTTTGAACGATGTTCCAACTTTTTAGGATTTTGCACCAACACATGTGCCGGGAAACCCCAAATTCTTAAGTGACGTAAATTTCCTTTACGTCCTCTCTAGAGCTCGTAAGGTGCTTTAGAAACACTTTTCGAGGGAACCATGTTCAAAATATATATTGCAGTTTGAACAGCATAACCCCAAAAAGAACTTCGTAACTGGGCATAACTCATCATGGAACGAACCATGTCCAACAAGGTTTTGTTTCTCCTTTTAGCCACACCATTTTGCTGAGGTGTGTCAAGGGCTGTGAGTTGAGACTGGACTCCATGTTCTATCAAATAGTTTTGGAGCTTCAAGTCCACATACTCACCACTTCTATCTGATCGAAGTGTTTTGAGCTTTTTACCTAATTGGTTCTCAACCACAGCCTTATACTCTTTGAACTTTTCAAATGTTTTAGACTTTTAATGTATTAGGTAAATATGCCCATACCTAGAATAGTCATCAATGAATCTGATGAAATATTCATACCCTCCTCTAGCTCTAACATTCATAGGAGCACAAAGATCTGAATGTACCAGCTCCAAGGGTTTTTTAGTTCTAAGACCTTTTCCAGAAAAAGATCTTTTAGTCATTTTACCCTCAAGACAGGATTCACAAGGTGGTATTGAACTGTTTTCTAACTTATTTAGATGACTTTTTTTAACCAGTCTCTCAATCCTGTCGAGATTTATGTGACCCAGTCTCAGGTGTCAAAGATAGGCATTTGGAGAAACTTTTCTTCTTATTATGAATTTCAGCTATTTTAAACATCTTTATTTTTAAAACGACCTTTACCTCAGTCGATTTTAACAAATACAAGTTATTTTCTAATTTTGCAGAACAAATTTTAATATTCTTCGAAGTAATAAACACTTCATCATTTTCAAAAGAAACTTTATAATTTTGTTCTAGCAAATAAGAGACAGATATCAGATTCCTTTTCATAGAAGGAATGTAATAAACATTTTTAAGCAAAATGTATCTACCTCCTATAAATAACTTCATATCTCCCACAAAAGTATTGTAGATTTCAATGAAGCTTCGTAGATGGGCGTGTAGATCTTCATCATGCCGTCCTCTGAACTGTCCCGCTGTTTATGTCATTTGTAACATTATTGGCTTCATTTCAAACTTTGATCCATCAAATGCTAGTCTCATGATTCCTAGAGAGAAATCATACAGATTTGGTGACACATAGTCCCAGATAGGTCTATTGCGATCATTTTCTAGTAGGATGGGATTTGCCAACATGTTGTTTTCATTTGCTACTGATGACAGGAAATTAGATGTCAATTACTTGACAACTAAAATTTCGTGGACACAATATGCGATGCATGTTCTTAATGTATGCGTTAATTATCATGCGTCAATGGTCATGCGTTGGAATAACTATGCATTAACGAATGTATGCGATGACCATGCGTCCTGCCACAATTTTTCTTATGCTCACGCCAGGTACAATGCGAACGCAAGTTTCTCGGGTTATCCGAGGTCGAACTCAGGGACTTATAGTTGGATGTATGCGGTAATGTGCATGTGACGGTTGAATAAAAGAATGTTGGAGGGGTTTCTATGCTAACACTACTCTTACTCCTAAGTAACAGACAACGCAATGAGAGTGTGAATGAGAGGTAGAGACACGACAACTATTGACAGAAAGTAAATGGATGGAAAAATAGATAAAATGTGGAGATGTCTTTATTGCAATACTTAAGAGTGACTGCAAGGGAAACCTTAGTCAACGCAAGCTATGCGATCATGTGACACACACTTGAGCCTAACTCTAGGACGTATGCGATGTATATGCGAAAGTGCCAAGAAGTCTATGCCAGCCTAAACCCCTATAACCCACTCATGTGCTTTCGTCGCATGAGCGTGATGGTCGCATATCACCACCATATGCTACTTCCTGGACGCATGCAATATTCTATCCGTAGGGTGCATATGCTATGTGATGGCAAACGAAACTTATTCCTAAGTCTCCATTCTTGCTTATGCTAACCTAATCTAGCTCTTCCGAGCATCGATTCTAACCTAGCACTCTCGAGTCTTACGTTCTTTCTTTAGATCTCTCATGAGTAGCTCTAAAGGTGCAATGGACGCATATATAAGACAAGATAACCGCATGAACTTGGCTAACGTAAGATTATTCCTATCTCTAGTGAATACTTGCTTACATTGCTTAATGCGACCAACCACTTACCCTCCCAGGCAGTTAGTTGTTGCTGACTCTACTCAAGGACAAGCGTGCTACAGCTTCACACTAAGCAAATAAGGTTTTCTCACACACTCACGCAACACACACCTTTCGGTGGTTTGCTACATGCTTCATATCTCTAATCCACATGTCTAAGTATGCGATACTCTAGCAATCTCACTAAGTGATGCAATGAAAGTTAAAGATGATAAGTAAAGAAGATGGAGATGGAGTCGAAAGAAACACAGAAATACATTGAACACATCATGTATTAATTTCTTAATCACAAAATGTAATACAATACAATATAAGAAAAGAGAGAATGAAATGACCGGCTGGAAGTAATGACTTGCTTCCAGCGGATGTGCTTCAAGGCTAGCGGTGATGCCATGGATGGGCGGTGGAGCTGACTCTCCCGAGATCTAGCTCCGGTCGAAGGCTCCAGTCGTCACTCGGAATGGAGGAAGGAGATGAAGAACTCTCAAGCTTCTTCTCATGCATTTGTCTGGATCGCAAGGATAAACCCTAGATAAGTTGGAATTCTGTTAATTGACTTCTTTATATAGAGCCTGGATCGCCGATAGCATTAATGGACTGCTCTGATTCTGACATTCGTAGTGCGTTAGTTCTTTCTGAATCTCTGTTGCTAACGGCGTTGTAGGTGAAATGTAAACATCAGCTTTTGATTTTCCAAGATGTACGTTGATGTGTTCATTCCATCAACCTTGCCTTGATCCCTCTATTATGCATTATTGTGTAGCCGCAATCATGTAGTGACCGCATTTGCTTAATACCGCAACTCTACACGATGACCACAATCGCTTGACAAGCGCAACTTCTATGTGATGAACGCATGCGGCTGATTACCACAACAGTCATGCATTGATCGAATGCATTCGCCTTTGCGATGAAGAGTTTTTCCACATGCGATTATCTATGCGGTAGTCCGGCTTCTGCATTTGCGTCCACTTCCTGCGTTAGCTACAAAAATAGAATATTGAATGCATAATAACACATAATAATGTGTTAGCCAAGATTCATCATGCTGAACGATGCAAGCTCATTTTCTCATGAATTCCTAGCATAATTGCCGCATATTCTGCTTCACGGCCCTCATAATTCTAAATAAAAGGCCTAAGATGACATGCATTTCTGCATGTCATCAGCTACTCGTTTTTCAAGTTGTTCAGCCATTCTACGAGTTCTTCCTTGCCTTCTACGTCTGCTTTTCTATCTTCTGCGAAAGGTTCTTTTAATCTCTGAGTCGTACTCGAGCTCAAGAGTATTTCCTTCGCTCATAGAACGCTTGCTTCTTCCTTCACAGGTGGAACGACAATACTCCAAAGGTCGAAAGCTGCAAAGATCAAAGAGGTTTGATGTTAACGCAATCTATACCATAATCCCCAACAACAGCGCCAAAAACTTGATGCGGTGATTTATCATGCGATGAAAGGGTGTGTGGATGTGATGATTATGCAAGTTTTCCTAACAAACCCAAGTATAAGCCTTCTTACGGTCCTGGTAAGTCTAGGGTCGAACGCAGGGATTACTCAGACAGATATGCGACAGACTCTATCTCTGATCTTATCACTATTTTAAGTTTAAGAAGTTGGATGGTGATTGACTTTGATTTCTTAAGGCGATGGAATTAAATGCAAAGCGATAGAAGAGTGGTGTTGTAACAAATATGCGATAAAGGGTTGAGAAGAGGTTTTGCTAACATTTCTTAAGATATTCTACAAGTCATGCGATCATGCTATACAAAAATATTAAGTACTACATGTCTCAATGTATGTGGACACATTTCCTATGTCTAGGATGCATGCGATGTGTAAGGAATGTAGCAGATAGAACTTATTTCTAAGTCTTCTCTATTATTGCTTATAAGATCTAATCTGACTCTTTCAAGCCTAGATTCTATGTCTTTAGACTACTCTTTACTCAAAGTGATGAATGAAGCATACATAAGACAAGATGATCGCATTAAGCGCATAACTTAAGTCATGCTAGCTAAGTGCTTCTCAACCCATTTACAAATTTAGCTACTCATGTATGGCATGAAAAGAATGAACATAGATTGAAATATAATTTCCATTCTTGCAAATAAAATGCTCAAGTACAAAACAATAGATGATGTAAGTGTTAATCCAGGTAAGCAGTGTTTTGCTTCCTCTTGCGTTTACAAGGCTTTTAGCACTCCAATTCTTTTCTAATTTGTAAACTCTTGCTCTCACGAGGGTTAGGTGCGGGTTGGTGTCTCTCTTCCGTGTTGTTTCAGTAGTCTCTCGACCTCCCGAAATTTTATTTGCCTAGTTTGGTAGCATTGAATGGTATTTATAAACATTCAAGAAAACACAGTTCATCTCACTAATGATTGCGTGGATGGGCAACATTAATTTCTATACCCTGACGTGCCATTTGATGGTCCCTGGAGGTTCAATGGATATGAATGGTATGGTCTTCAACGGCCGCCAACTGAATTTTTCATTTGACCGCTATCAACTTCACGTCCCATCACGTTTTATCACATTAGGTCACCGCCTTTTTGTAAGGTCATCACGCGTTCGTCTTTGAAGTACCATTGGATCGCCAACTCAGGATATCGCGCTATCACTTGTTCCTGCACAGAAATACAAGATTAACTCAGTTTAATTGCTTTTATAAGATGAGAGTTAGCGATCGCAATTTTGCTTTTAGTTTGGTGCGTTCAATCCTAATATTGCCTATTTATTATCACCTTCTCTCATTGTTTTAATAATTTGAGCTTTAATAACTTGTATTTCTACAAGTTATCAATAATCGACACAAAGTATCGCTTAAATCTTAATTGTAAACTCTTTGGGACGTGAGAGCTAAAAATAATGTATCGTATATGTTATTAAACTCCCACTGAAGTGTTCTACTATTTGGGTAAATTTATGCTTAGGTTTTTTTCGGCTAATTAAAACAACCCTAATTCTAAGTGGTCTATCCAAGCATAACGCTTATAACTGGATTTTAACCTACAATATCTAGGTGAAAAACCGTTTTATTACCTTAACCGCTCACATACGCTTATAAAACTGGTTAAAAACACTCAATTATTCAGCTATAATCCCCAAGTAGGGGGTATTCCATAGACCGTCAACTTAAGTACCCCCAGACTTAGACAGGGTTTTATACTGTTGAGTTTATAACCGCATTTTACAAGATATCGACCTATTTTATTTAAAACGGATGATTAACTTACGTGAGCATGTAGCTTATCTTTATTATGGATTTTAAAGTCTAATTCAATTTTATAACAACTTATAAAACTTAGACATGCTTATACATCCACAACATGATTAAAGGCATTCAATTTTAATATAACAACTATATTAAAAATAGAAACCCTAAACATGCATTCTATACATTATAACATTTTATAACACATACTCAATGCATGTAACATGCTTTCTATGGTGGAATTTTAAATCTAGATGGCATACTATATGCACAAACATGTTTAAATTGAAATACAACATACATCATATGCATCATTTTTAAATAAACACTGATATGGTTCAACTTTGTCATCCTAAGCAAGCATAGTAACTAAATTATTACAAAAATAGGTCCAAAATTGCTTCAATTTGATGTAAAACCGCCCGAATCGATCGGAATCGCTTGAACCAGACCTCCAAAGCATCAAAATGTATTGAACCGGTCCATATAGGGTTGAACCGGACCGAAACTGAGCTAAACCAATCAAACCATAAGTCTCCCGCGCGAATCGACTTGAACCACGCATTGCACAACTGGGATGAACAGTGTTGTAACGCTCATCCCAGCGTTGCAATGCTTCGGTCTTCACCAAGAATAGCATTGCAACACTTGGACGCAGTGCTGCAACGCTGCCTACGTAGTGGGCAATTCTGCATCTGCTTTCTTACGATCATGCTTGCTTCAATCTCCAAATAAGAGCTTAAAACAGACTCTAATGACTCCAAATAAATTACAGACTCTAGAGCACACATATAAGCTCATCAATCAAGAGCCAATTACAAATTTAACTTGGAAATCAAAGAGGAATCTAATGCCAAAGGTGAAAAAAAACCATCCATATCAGTTGAAACGTGCATCTTCAGAAATTCACCCACCAAAACTCAAATTAACACTAATTGAGTGCTTAAATCACGCTCTAATACCAATTGATAGGATACACTAGTATGTAGCGGAAGTAAACAGAATCAATAAGCACTCTAATTACATTTAATTTGAGTTTTAAAGCATGCATTTTCAGAAAATCAAAAGTGGGTTTCATGTTACATACCTCTTGATGAATTCTTCAAATTCCAATCTCCTCTTCACTCTAATTCAGCTCCAAATAAGTCTGTGAACCACCAAAAGGTCTTCTCTACTATTCTCAGCCTTGAATTTAAATGGTGGAACTCATATTTGAGTGAATTTGTGCAGGTAAAATGTGGGTTTTTTAGAGGAAGAAGATGACGAAGTGCAGAAATCTTTTTTTCAACTCATTCCACTCATTTCAGCTTCATACTCAAGTTTTATCACTCAGCAGCATGCAGACTCCTTCAATAATGAAATTAACCAGCAGCTACTTCAAATTGGAAGATGGATTTGTGTGAATATGCATGAATAACACCTCAGGCTTGAAGGTGAAAATGGTAAAAACCCACTTTCATTTTTCAAGCTTTCAAAAAAAAAAAAAAAATCCAATTTCTTTTCCTTTTCAATTAATTCTACAATTAATTAAAAATTAATTTAATTAATTCTCAATTAATCAAATAAAAAATTACAAAATCCAATTTCTTAAATTGAATTTGAAATGGAAAATTAATTATATTTTTAATTAATTAACTAATTTAACATCAAATATCAAATTAATCACATATTTAATTTTAAACATGAATCCCATTCATGTAAGTAATATTTAGATCATCATTTAAATATTATACGCTCTCCAATTTTGTTTAATTTCAACAAATTAAACTTTAATTATATTGAATATAATTATGCAAACTCTAATTTGAATTTCAACTAATTCAAAGTCAAGAACCCTAATTTCAATTTGAACATTTTCAAATTGATATCATTTAAATCACTCAATTTAATAATTCAAGGTGTTCATGTTTTACGAGCTAGTAGAGGGACCTTATGGACCTACAGATCATGAGCTCCAACGATTTAGATTATTTGGCTAAACTGTTTAGACTGAATTAATCAGTATTCGTTAATTATCGAGTCATACTACTATAGCTTTATAGTTACACTCTCTTCATTGTAGATATATTTGTATCCACATGATTTATCCATAACCAGTAAGTCGACCCTTCACAGGTTATTCATAATACTGACTGGGTCAATGTGTTGTTTTACCCTCAATATTATGTCTTGTTCCTGTTCCAACTGATCCTCTAATGAACAATTGGTTCACGATCCAATCACTAAACCGGATCCCTCTCGAGCCAGTGAGAGGTGGGGCCCTTTGTTCAAGACCTAGATTTAGTAGTTAAGAGAACAACCTTTCTCCTATCCTAAATCAAGTAGGCGTGAATTTCGTCTTGCACCCAATGTCCCCAGCTATCTACTCGGTCTTACCCTTGAAATGGGAGGCTTATTGAGCCGGCGCTGTAGAGCTAACCATCACCTATACAAATCTAAGGATAATCCCGAATAAACAGGAGTTCATAGTTAGCTTAGGATTAAGATCGAGTTAGTCTTGAATAGTAAATAGCGTTATAAAGTAAGAGTGACTTATTTCTTGGTCCTAATCTTATGCAAACTCATTGCATAGGATGCCCCTACTCCTCGTGTCAATACATGAACGAATCTGGATCACTTCGTTTGTAGTATCTTTACAACAACTTGTAATGGCTATAGAGTAGGCCGCATCCAATAGTGTTACCAGAATAAGGTACTTAACCTTAATCATCTACTATAAACTGTTTTGCCTATTTACTCGAACTTGATCAAACTTATTGTCTCTACTTAAAGTTCAATATTCATATAATAGCCATAGATCTTAGTTTATTGGATTTAGACTCATGAATGCAAATAATAGATTCAATACCTTTATTGCAGATGAAGAAATATTGAATAACATCTTTTATTGATAATAGAATATGTTTAATCTTTTCAAACTGTGAATTTTAGGACATAAAACCTAACAATGCTCCCTAACAATACTTGAGAATGTTCTTAACAGTAGTCCAATGATCATATCCAGAATTGGACTGAAATCTGTTGACTATTCCAACTGCATAGCATATATCGAGACATGTACACAACATGGCATACATCAAGCTCCCTACCACTAATGCATATGGAATTCCTTTCATATCCTCAACTCTTGAGGTGTCTTATTCCTTTTTTCCTTAGACAAGTGAACTCCATCTCTGAAAGGCAACGTTCCTTTCTTGGAATTTTGCATTTTATATCTAGACAACATCTTGTCTATATAAGATGCTTAAGATCGTGCTAATGTTTTTTTCTTCGGATTCCGAATTATTTGGATCCCAATAACATACTGTTCTTTCCTAAATCTTTGATGTGAAATTGCATAGCTAGCCACCTCTTAATGTCAGCTAGAAATTCTACTTCATTCCCAATGAGTAGAATATCAGCAACATACAACACTAGAAAAGCGACAGTTTTGTTAACGATTGTCTTAAAAACGCAAGGTTTGTCAACATTTTGTTCAAAGCCATAAGATTTGATCGCAGTGTCAAATCTCATATTCCAGGATCTAGATGCTTGTTTCAACCCATAAATGGATCGATTAAGTTTGCAAACCTTTTGCTTTTGACCCCATTCAATAAACCCGTCTGGTTGAAACATATAGATACACTCTTCAAGATAGCCATTCAGATAGGCTGTCTTGACATCCATTTGTCATATTTCATAATCGTAAAATGTAGCTATGGGCAAGAGTATCCTAATTGACTTTATCATGGCAACTGGAAAGAAGGTTTCTTCACAATCTACCTCCTCTCTTTAGGTAAACCCTTTTTGCCACAAGTCTTGCTTTGTAGGTTTGTACCTTACCAGCTTGGTCTCGTTTTCTTTTGTAGACCCATTTGCAACTGATGGGTTTTATCCCTTCAAGTTGATATACAAGATGGCAAACAAAATTGAAACACATAGATTCCATTTCAAGGTCCATGGCTTTAATCCATTGGTTTTTATCCAAATCATTCATTACATGTTTGAAAGTCAATGGATCTTCTAAGCCCTCATCTGATCTCCAAAAATGGATAGGGTTGCTTTAGTCTCTTGTCCTAATCTTCTTTTTCCCTACGGTGGGCCCATTATGGCGAGACTCTAGAGCCTAAAATGAGGGGTTACACTTAAACAGAATTATTAAGGATGTTAACAAATTCTGGACCGAACAATGGTGACAGTTAGAGTTAGTTACAAGGAGTTGTTTCTATCTAATGGTTGAGATTGTCTTATCCCAGTGAAAGGGCACTTGATCACCCTAACGGTGACTTTTATCCTGCCTCACTGGGGCATCATTGCAAAATAGATGTCACTTAGGGTACAATAGAACTATTTTGCTAAAACTTAATTGGTGTTAAAAGTGGTAATGCAAGTAGGCTCATTAAGTTTGTTCTTTTTTCAGTAACTTATTAAAAATGGTTACCGCTACTCTTGCTCTTTTAGCCGTCGATAAACTAACTAGCAAGAACTATGTTAGTTAGAAAAACACTATAAACACGATACTAATCATCGATGACCTTAAGTTTGTCCTTATGGAGGAATCTCCTCCTATTCCACTTCCTAACGCTACTCAGAATGTTCGAGAGGCGTACGACAAATGGACACATGTTTACAAGAAGGCCTGAGCATTACTAGAAAGCTTCCTTCACTTCGTTAGCAATGCTGTTCTGAACAGGGTTGACTATAACCTTACAAATCTACTCAATGAGTTGCAGACTTTTCAATCCTTGTTGAAAAGTAAGAAGAAGAAGGTTAGTGAGGCAAATGTTGCTTCATCTTCCAAAAAATTCCGAGGTTTAACCTCTGGAACTAAGTCTACACCTTCTACTTCTGGCACCAGAAACTGGAAGAAAAAGAAGGGTAGTAAGGGAAAGGAGAAGGCCCCTGCTAACCCACAACCTGCTGCTTTGCAGGGTAGGCGACCAACGTCGGTTGACAAGGGAAAATGTCTTCATTGCAACTAGGATGGGCACTGGAAGAGGAACTTGCCCTCGTTATTTGAAGAAGAAGAAGAAGGCCAAACAAGGTAAATATGATTTATTAGTTTTGGAGACTTATTTAGTGGATAATGATGATTCTACCTCGATTATAGACTCTGAGACCACTAACCATGTTTGTTCTTCTTTTCAGGGAATTAGTTCCTGATGGCAGCTTGAGGCTGGTAAGATGACAATGCGAGTTGGAACCGGGCATGTCGACTCAGCTGTGGCAGTGGAAGGCCTCCGGTTGACTACAGAAAAGGTTTATCATTTTAAATGATGTGTACGTTGTTCCTGAGTTAAAAATGAACTCAATTTCTATAAAGTCGTTGCTTGAATGTAAATACACCTTGAATTTTTCAGTAAATAAAGTGTATTTCGAAAGATGATGTTGATATATGTTCAGCTCAACTGGAAAACAATTTGTATGTGCTCAGGCCTTTAGCAACAAATTCCCTCTATAACATAAAGATGTTTAAAACTGTCGTAACTCAAAACAAACAACTTAAAGTTTCTCCTAAATAAAATGCCCAACGTTGGCATCTTCGTTTGGGGCATATTAATCTTAATAGGATTGAGAGGTTGGTGAAGAATGGACTTCTAAACGAGTTAGAAGAAAATTCTTTACCTGTGTTCGAGTCACGCCTTGAAGGCAAAATGACCAAAAGACTTTTTACTGGAAAAGGTTATAAGGCCAAAGAGCCCCTAGAGTTAGTGCATTCAGACCTTTGTGGTTCGATGAATGTGCGAGCCAGGGGAGGCTACGAATACTTCATCACTTTTACTGATGATTATTCAAGGTATGGGTATGTTTATTTAATGCAACATAAGCCTGAATCCTTAAAAAGTTCAAATAGTTCAAGGCTAAAGTTAAAAACGCATTAAGTAAAAGGATTAAAACACTTCGATTTAATCGGGGTGGAGAGTTTTTGGATTCTGAGTTCCAGAATTATATTATAGAACATAGATCCGTTTCCCTACTCTTAGCACCTGGTACACCTCAACAGAATGGTGTAACGGAGAGGAGAAATTGAATCTTGTTGGACATGGTTCGGTCGATGATGAGTTACGCTTCCTTACTGGACTCGTTTTGGGGTTTTGCAGTAGAGACTGCAACATACATCCTGAACTGTGTTCACTCCAAGAATGTTGCCAGAACACCTTTGGAGTTCTGGAACGGGCATAAAGCTAGTTTACGTCACTTCCCCATCTGTGGTTGTCCAGTATATGTGCTTGAGGCTAATCCTAAAAAACTGGAACGATGTTCAAGGTTGTGTCTATTTGTAGGCTACCCCAAAGAGACACAAGGGGATTACTTTTATGATACTAAGGAAAACAAAATGGTTGTATCGAAAAACACTACTTTTCTTGAGGAGGATCATATGAGAGAGCACAGTCCTAGAAGAAAAATCATGTTGAATGAGCTTTTCAAAGAAGCTATTGAAACTTCAACAAAAGTTGTTGAAGTGCCTACTACCTCAACAAGAGTTGTTGATGGACGTTTATCTAATAGGTCAAATCCACCTCAAGAGTTGAGGGAACCTCGACGTAGTGGGAGGGTTATAAACTCATCTGTTCGTTATATGGGTTTAACTGAAATCCTAGCTATGGTAGCTGATGGTGAGGTTGAAGATCCACTGTCTTACAAGAAGGCAATAGAGGATGTTGATAAAGATGAATAGGTAAAGCCATGGATCTCGAGATGGAGTCTATGTACTTCAACTCAGTTTGGGATTTTGTAGATCAACCTGATGGGGTTCAACCTATAGGTTGTAATTGGATCTACAAGAGGAAACAGGGTGTTGATCGGAAGGTGCAAACCTTCAAGGCTAGACTGATGGCAGAGGGTTATACCCAGGTAGAGGGAGTCGACTATGAGGAGACTTTCTCGTCTGTTTCCATGCTTAAGTCTATCCACATTCTCCTATCCATTGCCTCATATTATGACTATGAGATATGGCAAATAGATGTCAAGACTACTTTTCTGAATGGCAATCTTAATGAGACCATTTATATGGTGCAACCCGAGGGATTTATAGCCCAAAGTCAAGAGCAAAAGGTTTGCAAGCTGAATTGGTCCATTTTTGGACTGAAACAGGCATCTCGATCTTGGAACATAAGGTTTGATACTGCGATCAAATCTTATGGCTTTGACCAAAATGTTGATGAGCCTTATGTCTACAAGAAAATCATCAACAGTTCAGTAGCTTTCCAAGTATTGTATGTAGACGATATCCTACTCATTGAGAATGATGTAGGTTTACTGACTTTAGTTAAGAACTGGCTAGCGACCCAATTCCAAATAAAAGATTTGGGAGAGGCTTGATAATGGGCAGAAATGCACGTTATTACAACGTAAAGATATAAAACAACGAAGGATTGCGATAGTAAAAATATATAAAATTGCGTCCAAAAGTATTAAGTTTAGAACATTGCGATCGTGTGCGTCCATCGCATTAAAATAGCTAACTTATGTATTTTGTGCAGAAAATGCGTTGGCGCAAAGGGGAAT
The DNA here is from genome assembly GCF_009727055.1 of Benincasa hispida. NCBI lineage: Eukaryota > Viridiplantae > Streptophyta > Magnoliopsida > Cucurbitales > Cucurbitaceae > Benincasa > Benincasa hispida. The sequence continues at coordinate 48,249,740 of NC_052354.1, forward strand.
TGCGATCCAAGGAATTTAGCGTCTGAACGCATTAAGAGATTGCGACTGCAAGGCTATGCGATCATATGCCTTCGCGAAGATCTGCTCAAGAAGATGGCCGCATAGAGCCAGCGCATCAAGGTGAAAACTTAATAAATCATGATGGGACAGAAAGCTGATGACGATCGAATCCGAATTTCGTTGACAAGCCGTTAACGACACACTGTAGCAAGTACACTCAACTTTTCAGTGACAATTATTTGGCGCATCAGACAGAGAATTAATAACATCCCATCAGTGCAATCATTTGAGTGAAAAAGCTCTTCACCCTAAAGCTCTATAAATACCGAAGGCCACCTTCGTTAAAGGAGTTCGGTTTTTATTTTCCAGCTGAGCCATATAGAAGATAGTTAGCCTTTGTTCATAGTGTTCTTATAGTTAGAAGGCGGAGGTGAGAGAAGAGAGAAGACGCCAAAAGATCGTCCTGGTCAGCTTGAGAGAGTGCCAAGGAGCGTGGAAAATAGAGAGAGGGCTGACTCTTGCGAAAGCAAGAATATTCTTTTAGCAGAGTAGAGAAAAACAGTGTAAAATCCTTGGGAAGTAAGAGATTGCTACTAGGCTTCTTATCTTTATTTCACATTGTCATTCTGTATTTCGATTTCATTTATAGAATGGAACCTGCATTTCTACATTTGTTCACTCTATTTACATTACGCATGAGTAACTAAACTGTCGAATGGGTTGAGAAGTACTTAGCTAGCATGACCTAAGATCTTAATTGCATGTAATCATCTTGTATTATGTTGCGTCCATCACCCCTTTAGAGCTACTCGAGAGAGAGTCTAAAGAAAGAACCTAAGACTTGAGAGAGCTAGGTTAGAATCTAGACTTGAGAAAGAAAAATTAGATCTACATAAGCAAGAGATAGAGACTTAGAGATAAACTTTGTTTGCCAACATGCATCGTGTGCACCCTAGAAATAGGTTGTGGTAGTTTGCGGTCACCTTGTGTATGTGTGTGTCATCCATCATCACATAGACAAGAATAGAGGCTTAGACATAAGTCCTATAGACATCATCGCATACATCGCATGCATTCTAAAACTAGGAGCTCTAGCATTTGCATTGAGAGATGACTTGTTGTTGTATGTATGTAGCATGATCGCATAACTTGAACGCAATCTTAGGAAGTGTTAGCTAAAAACCTTCTCAACCCGTTTCCTTGCATACTCATTGTATTTCCGTGTCATTGACTTTTTTCTCAATTCCGTCGCATAGATTTTATACCTTAAACAACAAACCAACCAACGCATTGTTTAATTTGTCACCGCAAATAGATCTGAAATTACCATCACATACTGTTTCCATAGTCCCTGAGTTCGACCTTGGCTTACCAGGCAACCTAGTAGGGTTTATACTTGGATCTTGCTAAGAAAACATGCATGCACTACATATATTTCACCATCACATTCTACACCATTATTTCATCGCATTAACCACGCATCAAGGCTTAGTTTGTTCTTGGGATTCAGTTCTTTCGGGATAGAAAGAACAAAATGCTAGCACTGTCTCAAGCATCATACATTGACAAGATGTTGATCAAGTACTCGATGCAGAATTCTAAAAGGGACCTATTGCCTTTTCGGCATGGAGTTATATTGTCTAAGGAACAATATCCTAAGACACCTCAAAAGGTTGAGGAAATGAAACGGGTCCCCAATGCACCTACCGTGGGCAGTTTGATGTACGCGATGTTACGTATTAGACCTAACATCTACTACAATGTGGGGATAGTCAGTAGATATTAATCTAATCCAAGGCAAATTCACTGGACAGCTGTTAGGAACATCCTCAAGTATCATCGGAGAACGAGGGACTATATGCTTGTATATGGTTCTAAGGATTTAATCCTTATAGGATACGCAGACTCTGATTTTCAAACTAATAAGGATTCTCAGAAATCCACTTCAGGATCAGTGTTCACTCTTAACGGAGGGGTTGTAATATGGAAAAGCACCAAGTAGGGGTGCATCGTTGACTCTACCATAGAGGCAGAGTATCTAGCGACTTGTGAAGCTGCTAAGGTGGCCGTTTGGCTCAGGAAGTTCCTGACTGAGCTGGTGTTGGCTTTTTGGTCCTTAATCTCAAATTAATTAATTAATCAATGTTTTGATGATAACAAACTCAATTTTAAATTACTAAAAATCTTAGTGTTTTAATATATCCATAGCGTAGAACTCGGAACAACGATTCCAACACCTCTTGAATCACTCAAATTGGAGCTAAAACGAAGACGATATGACCGAAACAAGTCTATAGAGAAAATACCGTGGTGGATGACGTAGCATAACCAGACCATTTGCATGTAGACATGTGGCAGCATATTGATTGAATGGTGGATCATTAAGAGATTAATATATGATGGACTTTTGATTTTTGGATTAATTTAAAATTTAAAAAAAATGAATTTAAAAAGAAAATGAATTAAAAGGAAAGTTTAATATTATTTTATGTTTGTGTCTAACGACTAGTTTTTTACACATGGTATGTTTTTTTATTTTTGGATTGACTTTAAAAAGAAAAGGAATTTCAAAAGAAAAGGAATTTAATATTATATTTTGTTTGTATCTAACGACTAGTTTAATTTAAAATCTCCACCATTGATTTTTCTTTTCCAAAATCTAATGGTCCAAATTAATTGTGGTTTCTAAAAATTTTTCCATCTCTATATAAACCATCTTCCTCTCCAAATTTTAAACTAACAAATTTTACTTTTCAAATCCTCCAAAAACTCAAAAGTTCCATTGTTGCTCTCTCTAAGTTCCTAAATTTTTTTTTTCATCTTATTCTTGAGAGAATGTTATTGTATTGTGAGGATAAATTTGTTGAGTGCTTAAACTTGTAAATCCACTCTAGTGAGAGTTGTATTGTGTTCTTCAAAAATTCCAACATTTGTAACGGTTTGATCCTAAATCGTGGAAAGAATCGGGTTTGCTTTTGAACCCGTAAAAGAAGCGGTGGTGTAATGGTTGGGCTCTAATCCGTGGAAAGAGTCGGAAAGATTTTATTCAAATTTCCAAGAGGCGCTTGGGGAGTGGAGTAGGTCGAGTTTGACTGAACCACTATAAAAATTATGGTGTCTTCTTCTCTAACTCTTTTCTTTTTATTTTTGCAATTAATTTAAGCAATTTATTGTATGTTTTAGTTTGTTCTTATTTATTTGCTAAAATTTGACAGAATTAAATTATCACATTTTTGTCATCTTATTTGTTGCATAAATTGAATTTTTCTTATTATTTATAAAAAGTGTATTAATTAGTTTAATTGGGTTAATTTAGAAAAAAAAAGTTTAATTAAACCTTATTCACCCCCTTCTAGGGTTTCCATATCGATCCAACAGTTGGAAGTTATTCCAGACATGTGTAGGCTCATCACCCTTTATTGTGATAATAGTGGTGTTATGGTGAATTCCCGTGAGCCTCGGAGTCATAAGCGCGACAAGCACATAGAGCGGAAATACCATCTCATTCGAGAGATTGTGCATCAAGGGGACGTGATTGTCATGAAGATAGCTTCAGAGCACAACGTTTCTTGTCCTTTTACAAAGGCTCTCACGACTATAGTGTTTGAGGGTCATTTGTAGAGTATGGGTCTATGGGTCCGACCGTAGCTAGACTAGGGCAAGTGAGAGATGTTGTACTGGGCGTTTGTGCCCTAGTTTATTGTTTTGTATACTTGTAATATAATTATCTTGTACTCCTCACTAGCTTTAGGACAAGTGGGAGATTGTTGGGGTTGATGTCCTAAATCTCGTAAGGTTATGTAGTTTGTAAACACATGTATAAACAAACGTTTTGTGATTTATAATATGAGATATTTTATTCACTTTAGTCTATAATGAGATATTAAAGTTGCATTAACCACAAACCAATAAACTAAGATCCATGGTTATCGTTGTAACTTAAACATGTATGTTGAGACATACAAGTGGATCGTGTTTTAAGTGATAACCTAAATGGTCTGTAGTATATGAATAAAGGAGGGATACCTTATCCTAGTGACACTATGAGTGTGGCCCGCTTTATAGGTGTTATAAATGTTGTAAACTACTATAAATCATCTGATCCTGATCATTCATATATTAGACATGCGAACAGAGATACTCTATACAAAGGAGTTTGTATAAGACCAGACCACGAAATGTTTAGTCTCGTTATATAACGTCATTCATAATTGAGAATTTTATTTCACTAAGATGACCATAGATAACATGACTTTAGTTCTGAGTGAGTTGTGAACTTCTGCCTATGAGGGTAGTCCTTTGATTTGCATGGCTATGAGTGGCCAGATCATCGAATCAAACCTACCACTTTGGGGATTCGTTTGATTGAAAAGCTGGAAACTCAGCTACACAAGACAGAATTCACTTCTTCCTCGAAGCAAGGTAATTAGATAAATTGCTCCCTTAAGGGCTGATTCTGGGACTTCAACAATGTGGCGCCACACCTTCTCTTGTCTCGAGAAGGGTTTAGTCATATAGAGACTATGAGGAATCAGTGGTACTTAAAGAGTTAGATGTAACTACGGGGGAAAAATGGTAAATTGGCATAGCTATACTTACGTGCGATTTGTGAAGGGTCATCGTACTGTTGATTAAATATATCTAATGGACATGGAAATATATCTATAGTGCGAAGAGTGCAGCTGTTAGTCTTTAGTGGAGTATCTAGCAGTTAACGGATGGTGGATATCGTGATTAAAGAGTTTAGTCAATTACTCACATACTGTTGGAGCTTCAAGGTACAGGTCCATAATGTCTTCTTTGGGGCTCAATGGATTCAAGTTGAGAATCAGTTTTTGGGTTAGTTTGAAATGTTCAAATTAATGAGAGGGAATTTAATTATATATGATATAATTCAATTAATTCAATTATATATGATATAATACAATTAATTCAATTATATATGATATAATTGATTTAATGTATTTGATACATTATTATTTGATTTGAGGAACTAATATAAATATGATTTATATTAAATGTCATAAAGAGAAAAAAAAACTATGGTTTATATATTGCATATGATGCAATATTAAAACTATAGGTTATAAATATAATATGATAAGTTTTTTATGGTATTTACTTATAATATATTAATTACGAGATAATTAATAATTCATTTTCTCCAATAAACACCTTAGTGGTTGATTTTAAACAGTTTATGGCTAAATGGGATAAAGTGAAAAATAGTTTTCATTATTCATTCCACGCACAACGAAACAAGTAATTAGATTACTTTTGAGAGAGTAAACGATCGCGTTGAGTTTCACTATACGATAGTGCCTATTACTACACGATTGGGGATCGTGTGTATGCAATAGACTGATATCTTCTACACGGTCGTTCTGTCCTTTACTCGATCACTTACTTCTTCTACTTCCTCCTTCCCTTTACCCAAATCTATATAGAGCCCACAACTCCTAGATTCTCACATCGAGAATACCAAGGTAATCGAGTGGTGGTGTCCAGTTCTGCTCGAGGGTCGAGGATCGAGTTGTGCTTGCTGATGATCGAGGATCTTCCAGTTCATCGTTGTGTTCGTGTTGTTGGATGCGTTGGTGATTGATTGAGGAAATACGTGAAGAAAGGGTTCATCAAAGGTATTGTACTCGATCCTTTGTATTTTAATCTTTAAACCATGCTATAATTTATTCTTTGATGCATAATCTGCTTGCTTGACTGTAAATATTTATGTTCTTTCACAATGGAGTTTGGAACGATCTACTTCCACTCACTGGTTCTCTAGTTTTAAATTTCATTCATGATGCATGCCCTTGCGTTAGCTTGGTTTGCAACACTTGGTGAAATTTCTTGAATTCCTACAATCAGATGTGTTAGTGACGCAAATTTAATAAAAAGGCTACTTTTATATACATTAGTGATGTGTTAAGGAATTTCATGCGTTTTTCCTTAAAATGAATGCATCTTTATCACTAAGAATCCTAATTGTTCCAACCTTTAAGGGACAATAATTTGTATTTCTACAAGTAATCACTTACCCACACGTTACGTGAAAGACATCCTACTATGGGTCGACTTCCCTTCAAAAGTGTCTAAACTCATTTCTTTAGGGCACTTTAGTTCAGAGGGAAACTACAAGTGTGATAGTCACCTCAGGTTAATTATACCATTGATGAAGAGGAATAAACCTCTCATTCCAACTTATTTCATTTATTATCTTTTTTAGGGTGAGTGGTGATGTCAACTGACTAAATCTCAAAACATGCAATACTAAATTGAACCTTGGAAAAAATAATATCCTTCATTGAGACGTTTTGATGTGACAACAAACCTGTGGCCTCATAATTCAATTCTAAGCAAGCAAGGGTCAAGATAGATATACAAAGGGCTTGAAGATGCATGAAAAAAAATCAACCAAAATGTTTAAAAGTGCCAAGAAAATCATGAATCCTTTCTTTTGACCTATTCTCATGCAAACAAAATTCATACGAGTGCATCATAGGTTTTTCATAGTAAGGAACAAAACAGCAAGAGAAACAACAAACAAGCAAACATCATCATCAAACATAGTCCGGGTACAATGCTCAAGGACCCCAAATAGTATTATCACGAAAAAAAAAAAACTGCTCCAAAATCCAAATACCCCCCACCATCAACTTTTAAAGCTCACATTGTCCCCCCAATGTGATTGAAAATAAAGCACGAAGGATCAGAAAACTTCCCTAAACAACGGAGTGAAGGAAGGATTTGGATCACTCGAATCAGCTCTTCTCCTCCAGTAATCCTAACAATTCGAGAATGATAGAAAATAATAGGCTCAATGATAATGGAAAAATTATGGAAATGAAATCTAATCTAGCAAAGAAAGTAAATTTAAAGCCTAGCTTCCTCTAGGAAGAGCAAATTTTTAAGATCGATTGCTTGACCGCGGTGGCTAATTGTCAAATGTAAACCGGTGAGTCCAACCGGTAGGCAATGTCAAAGCAGTTTAAAGACTTCCCATCATGAAAGTTCTTCAGCCTATGCCCGTTCACTTTTAAAATTTTTCTTGTCTCAAGATTTATAATATCTACTCCACCATAAAGGGTAAACGTGAGAAACGTCAAATGGCCCAAGCCACTTAGATTGGAGTTTTCCAGGCATAAATTTCAAACAAGAATTATACAAATGAACCTTTTCCCTACCTGAAACTCTTTAGGCGCGATCATCCAGTCATGAAATTCCTTCGTCCTTTCTTTGTAGATCAGAAAGTTGTCAAATGATTTCAACCTGAGCTCTTTAAATTCTTGGAGCTGCAAAAGTCTGGCCTCACCAACTACCTCACGGTTCGAGTTACACTACCTTACTACCCAATATGCCTTATGTTGAATCTCAACTGGAAGATGGCAAGCTTTTCCGTGGACTATCCTATAGGGAGACATCCCAATAGGAGTCTTAAAGGTCGTTCTGTAAGCCCACAAAGCATCATCAAGACAAAAGCTCCAATCTTTCCTTCCTGAGTTGACCACTTTCTCTAAAATGGTCTTCACTTCCCCGTTCGACACCTCCGTGTTAGAGTATATTAAGTGCAACAGAGGAAAAACAGAATCAATAAGAAATATAATTATACTTAATTTGAGTTTAAAACATGCTTCAAAGTAACTTTTACAGAAGAGGGTTTGTTGAACACAATACCTTTGAAGTATTCTCTTCAAGTCCAGCTGAGTTCCACGTGAAAGAGCTTCAACCTTCAAGTAGACAACCACCAAAATCTTCTCTACTACTCTCTTGCAAGGATTGTGTGGTGGAAATACTAAATTGAGCTGGAAGTATATAAGATATGAAGAGGATATGATGATTTCTGCAAAGTTTCTTTTGAAGTTCTTAGTAAGCATGAATCATGATTCATTTAAGTACTTAAATTTATAGAGTTTTCACCAAGCAAATTCATGGTTTGCATGAAGGCATCTCCTACTTGATGGAGAAAATGAAGAAGTGAATAAGGAAGTTGAATGCATAGTGGAGATTTCCAACATTTTAGAAATCTCCTCTTTGAAAAAAAAATTTCAAAATCTTTTCCAAAATCATATTTTGTAAATTAAACTTATTTAATTTTATTTATTATTTTTAAAAAAAATTAATTCATTAATTAGTTTTAAAATAAAACTAAATAATTAAACCTTTTAATTAAAAAATTAATTTAATATCTAATATTAAATTAATAAAAACCAATTACATCAAAATGAAATTAATTTAATACAATTAATATTTAAATCATATTTAAACATTAATCGTTTCTCCAATTTCGTTCAATTTCGATAAAATTAAACTTTTATCAAATACAATAAATAGAAACTCTAATTGAATTTGAACATTTCAAATTATAAACCCTAATTTCAAATCTTATCAAGATTACTCAATTTACTAATCCAAATTACGAGCTAGTAGAGGGACCTTATAGACCTACAAATCATTAGCTCCAATGACTTGTAATTAATTGGTTAAACTCTTTAAACTGAATTCATTATTATTCGTTAACTACCAAGATATTCCACTATAGCTCGATAGTTGCACTCACCTCACTGTAGATATATTTTTGTCCATTTTAACCATAATCGGTAAGTCAATCCTTCATAAGTCGTTTGTATTTACAGCTGGGTTAGAGATTATTGTTTTACCCCTGTAAATACATCTTGCTTCTTAAACTTCCACTGATCCTTCATTGAACAATTGATTTATAGTCCAACTTATAAATCATAACCTTCTCTACCATGAGAGGGCGAGGCCACGTTGTTCAAGCCAAGACATCAGCGCTTAAGAGAACAACCTATCTGCTAACCCTAAAATGGGTACGAGTGAATTCCATATTGTAGAGTTATATCCCCAACTATCTATCCGGTCTTACCAAAATGGGAGGCTTATTAAGCAGTGTTATTGGACTAGTCTCACATATGCAGATCAAAGGATAATCTCGAATAAACAGGAGTTCATAGTTAGCTCAGGATTAAGATCGAGTTACCCTAGGTCATTGAGTTTGAGATAGTCAATTTTAACAGTAAAGGTTGTTATAATGAAAAGTGACTATTTCAAGGTCCGGTCTTATGCAAACTCATTGCATAAGATGCCCCCACTCACATGTCCCTACATGAATGAGTTTTGGATCACATCATTTGTATCAGTATATAAAATGGGCTGCATCTATTAGTGTCACCAGGATAAGGTACCCAATCTCATCCGTATACTTATAGACCATTTTGGCTACATACTAAAACTTGATCCATTTTTACGTCACCACATAATAGTTAAAGTATTCATGTTATAGCCATGGATTCGTTATTGGATTTTCATAGAAGGATACAATATCAATAGAAATTTATTGAATAAAAACTCAACAACATTTTTATTAATAAATAGAATATGTTAACAACATTTTACAAACTGCGAGTTTAGGCCATTCCCAACAACCTCCCACTTGGACTAACACTCCAATGAGATAAACATATAAAAATATAATATTTACAATGTTGAGAAATAAAGAAAGAAAAATACAATAAACTAGGGCATCCAAAATACCCTTTGATATTCTCCCACTTGCCCTAGGTTATGCTCATAGTCCTAGTCCAACCATGTGACCCTTGAACACTTTAACCAAAAGGGCCTTCGTAAACGAATCGGATAGGTTATCTTCTAGGGCTATCTGCGTAACTATCACGTCTCCTCGGTGTATAATCTCTCTGATGAGATGGTACTTTCTTTCTATATGTTTTCCACGTTTGTGACTTCTAGGTTCCTTGGAATTAGCAACTGCACCACTATTGTCACAAGTAATGGGCAGGTGCATATTTGGAACGACTTCCAAATCTGTCAAGAACTTACGGAGCCACACTGCTTCTTTAGCTGCTTCACATGCAGCTACATATTCTGCTTCCATCGTGGAGTCAGATAGACAACTTTGTTTAATGCTTCTCTATACTACAACTCCTCCGTTAAGAGTGAAAAGTGCTCCTGAGGTAGATTTCCTAGAATCTACGTAAGTCTGAAAATCAGAATCAGTGAATCCTGTAAGGATCAAATCCTTAGGGCCATACACAAGCGTATATTTCCTCGTTCTCCTGAGGTACTTGAGGATGTTTTTAACAGTCGGCCAATGACTGTGGCCCGGGTTATATTGGAACCTGCTAATGATTCTAACTGCAAAGCATATGTCAGGACGAGTACACAACATAGCTGTGAAATCTGCATTCCTAGTTCCTTGTTTAAGCTGATAACTAGGAGAATCTGACTAGGTATTAAACCTTGCGCTAAAAAGGAAGAACTTGCAGTGTTGAATAAATATTCTTCAAGAGTTTGGAATTTAACTAACTGCAAAGTTAACACAGAACCAGGCGATTGGTGTTAAACGCATAAAATAAAACTAAGTCAAATCCGGTGTTTGAGAGTTTGACTCTTGGGTGAATCTTGGAAAATTGGCTAAGTGTTTTTTCATGCGTTGCCCTTGCTCATTTTAGAGGTTATTTGGGCGGTGAAGGAAGCTAAAGTGTGGCCAAGAGAAATGCATGCGGCAGCCAATGCTTTAACAGGTTAAAAGCATGCGGCAGCCTCAAATTACGCGGACATGAGCACTAGACGTTGGAGTTACATGCGCTGGTTGATCGAGTAGTAAATAAGCAGTGCTACACGATGAGGTATACGATCGTGTAGCAAATGAGTAGCGCTACACGATAGGGTATGCGATTGTATAGTAAGTAAGCGGAGCTTCACGATGAGATCGATGATCGTGTAGGTGGGCACTGAATGATCGTATAGCAAAGGTGTGGAGCTAAACGATGCGGTAGACGATCGTGCGGAACGATGAGGCTGCACGATCGGCATCAGCATTAGACAATGACCCTGGGCAATGGCGCTACGCAATAGGCATGTGCGCTAGACGATAGCCGTGTTTCGCTAGACGATGGGCGTCAGTGCTACACGTGAGCAACATTATGCGATGGTGCTATGCGGCAACACTATGCGATGGTGCTATGCGGCAATACTATACGATGGTGCTATGTGGCAATGCTATGCAATGATGCTATGCGGCAATAGTACTAGACGATGAGCTATGCGGCGATGAGACAAGCCATGGTGGATGCATGGTGAAACGTCTTGCGTTGCTAAGGCTTGCAGTACATAGGGTTGTTATGCGTTGGTGACGTGCTATATGCATTGGACGATAAGGCATCAGCGCTAAATGATGGAGGTAAACAATGCTCGCAGTAGCTAAGCGATAGGCTATGTGCGAGACCGTTAAGAGCAAGATCGTTGAAAGTGAGATCAGCAAGATCGTTGAGAGCGAGATCAACGAGATCGTTAAGTGCGAGATCGTTGAGAGCAAGATCAGCGAGATCAGTGAGAGCGAGATCAACGAGATCATTGAGGGCGAGATCAGCAAAATCGTTGAGAGCAAGATCATTTGTTAAATGATTGAGCTACACGATGGGCTGTTGGAGCTGGGCAATAGAAGCAAGAACTAAACGATGGGGCGGTGTTGAGGACTACATTACGCAAGATTAATGAGCTCATCAGGATAAATGGCTTTACCAACGGAAGTCTGAAATAGAGATAATAGGAGCTGGACGAATAAATATTCATGCAAAGTGAGTTCTTTGCATGAAAAAAACACATCAAATAGAAGATGGATGAAGCTGGACGTTGGCAAATTGTGAGGAATACACCTGGATGTGATCAATGAAGGAGGTGTCGGGTAAAGAAGAAGGGTGAGATGCCTATAAAATGAGCAAAACGCTTCACTTTAAACCCACAAACTTTAAATTCATAAAGATCACAAAGAAAGGAGAAAATTGATATTCGTTCGTTGAATGAGGGAAAAGATGCGTTAAACGCACGAGGGTAAGAACAGAGGCACTGAAAGAAGCTAGGTGTACGGACAGATGCCTAGGCTAAATTCAAAAAAGAAGTTATTTCGGACTACTCGTGCAAATCAGTTAATTTTTGGACCAAACGTTTCAAAATTAAATGTAGATTTGGTGTGAGGGCTGCCTTAATGAAATTCTAACTCTAAGTCTATCAAATTCAAGGAAAACCGAGAGGTGCTCACCAGTGGGCAAACAGTCGGGCCAGGGGAAGTAAACTTGAGACTCTAAACTTTCGCCAAGGAGTTTCAAGGCGAAACTTTAAGGGTCTAGCATAAGAATAAAGGAAATCGGGTGAACTGGGAGGAAAGATCTCAACGGATCACTGTGATTGGTTTCTTCTTTTACTCTTTTAAGCATATTTAGAATTAATATGCTGTAGTTTATATTATGAGATGAATATGACGTTGGGATGGTCAGGGGGTCTATGGACCTAGATCTCAAGGGACCAAAGAGTCTAGTTCCTAAGCCAGTGGGAAGGAAAAACCTTGAATGGGATGATCAGAGGGCCGACGGGCCTAGCTTCTGAGCCCATGAAAGGGAGAACTATGTGCACATAGGTTGATATATTTAGATGTGGAATGTTAACTATCTACCATGTGAGTAGGTAAGATTGTGAAAAACTTCATGGTAGGATGGAGGTTTGCGTTGGAACCTCGTGATATAATGCTTATGATCTGAAAAAGACTTGTATTTATGATACCACTCACTGAGCTTGTAAAGCTCATGGTTTATTTTCTGTGTTTTTCTCGCAGGTAGCAAAAGAGTCCAAGTTGCGAAGTTGGTCAAGGTCTGCCACAAGTTTAGAAATAGTACTAAAAGAGATTTGTAGTTGGGGTAGTACCACACTAGTAAATGTAGCTTGAATTTGTAAACTAGTTTCCTAAATAAAGCATGTAAGATTTCCTTCCGCTGCTGTAGTAAATAAGGTTTTAAAAAGGAAACTTGTAAGGCAATGTCAATAATTGTCAAGAAAGAGTAGCATTAGTTAACATCACGCCTCTCTTCGAGCTCAGGAATGGGGGGCTCAGGGCGGGGTATGACAATAGCGTACATCAGACTCCCAACTGCTAATGCATATGGAATTCTTTTCATTTCCTCAACTTCTTGAGGTATCTTAGGAGATTGTTCCTTTGACAGATGAATTCCATGTCTAAAAGGTAACATACTCTTTTTGGAATTTTGCATGTTATATCTGGACAACATTTTGTCAATATAAGATGTCTGAGATAGTATTAAAGTTCTATTCTTTCGGTTTCAAAAAATTTGAATCCCAAGAACATATTGAGCATCTCCCAAATCTTTCATTTGGAATTGTGATGCTAACCATATTTTTACGCCAGCAAGGTAACTTGTCTCATTCCCAATGAGCAAGATATCATCAACATAAAGGACCAAGAATGCTAAAGTTTTTTTTGACTATTTTTTTGTATACACAAGGTTCGTCAACATTATGTTCAAAGCCATAAGATTTGATCGTAGTGTCAAATCTTATATTCTAGGATCTAGAAGTTTGTTTCAACCCATAAATGGATCTCTTAAGCTTACAATCCTTTTGTTATTGACCCTGTTTAATGAACCCTTCTGGTTGAGACATAAAAATACTTTCATCAAGATGACCATTAAAAAAAACTGTCTTGACATCCAATTGCCATGTCTCATAGTCATAATATGTGGCAATGGATAAGAGTATTCTTATTTATTTTATCATAGCAATAAGATAGAAGGTTTCTTCATAGTCAATCCCCTCTCTTTGGGTAAAACCTTTTGTCACGAGTCTAGCTTTATAGGTTTGCACCTTGTCAGTTTGGTCTCGTTTCCTCTTATAGATCCATTTACAACCTACAGGTTTAACCTTATATGGTTGATCTACAAGATCGCACACAGAATTGAAGTACATAGACTGTTGGGGTTGATGCCCTAAATCTCATAGGGTTCTATAGTTTGTAAACCTTATACGAACAAACGTTTTAATGATTAATAATATTTGATATTTTATTCACTTTTTCTATGAAATATATGATATTTTAGCTGCATTAACTACAAACCAATAAACTAACATCCAAGGTTATCATTGTAACTTAAACATGTATGTGGAGACATACAGGTGGATCATGTTTATGTGATAACCTAAATGGTCTATAGTATATGGATAAAGTTAGGTACCTTATCCTTGTGACACTACGAGTATGACCCATTTTGTAGGTGTTACAAATGTTGTAAAGTGCTACAGATGATCGGATCTTGATCATTCATGTATTAGAAATGCGAGTGGGGATATTCTATACAAAGGAGTTTGTAGAGACCGGACCACGAAATATTTAGTCTCATTATATAAGGTCGTTTATAATTGAGACTTTCATTTCACAAGGATGACCATAGGTAACATGACCATAATCCTGAGTGAGTTATGAACTCCTGCCTATGAGGGCGCTTCTTTGATTTGTATGGGTGAGAGTGGCCAGATCCCTGACTCAACAAGCCTACCATTTTGGGGATTCGTCTGGTTGGGGAGCTAGAAACTCAGCTACACAAGATAGAATTCACTCCTTCTCCGAAGCAGGGGTAAGTAGATAAATTTCTCCCTTAAGGGCTGATTCTGAGTCTTGAATAATGTGGCATCACACCCTCTCTTGGCTAGAGAGGGGTTAGTCATAGTGAGATTATGATCTATTGTTCATTAGAGGGATCAATGGTACTTAAGAAGTTAAATGTAACTATAGGAGCAAAACAGTAATTTGGCCTAGCAGTACTTACGAGCAATTTGTGAAGCGTAATCGTACTGTTGATTGATTATATCCAATGAACACATAAATATATTTGTAGTGCGAAGAGTGCAACTATTGATCTTTAGTGGAGTACCTGATAGTTAACGGATAGTGGATAATCTGATTAAAGAGTTTAATTAGATATCCACGTACTATTAGAGCTTCAAGCTACAGGTCCATAAGGTCCCCTTGGTAGCTCAAAGTATTTAAGTTGAGAATCAGTTTTTGGGTTAATTTGAAATGTTCAAATTAATAAGAGGGAATTTAATTATATACGATATAATTAAATGGATTCAATTAGATATAATATAATTGACATAATGTAAATGATACATTATAGTTTATTTGGATGAATAAATATTTGAATATGATTTAAATATATTTTCTATAAATGAGATTTATAGTGGTTAAATTTATTATAAATATGATTCATATTAAATGCCATAAAAAAAGGAGAAAAAGAACTATGCTTTATATATTGTATATGATGCAATATTAAAATTATATGTTATAAATATAATATGATAAGTTGGTTATGATGGAATACGAGACATATGCAGCGGAATAAGGATCTAATTACACTCTAATTGCTTCAAATTAAAAGAAAATTAGCATGTAAATGTAAAAAAAAAAAAAAACACTAAACTAAAAGGGATAGTGTACAACCTTTGTAGCTCCCGAAAAATGTTTTTTCTCGCTGAATCTCGACTCGAACTCTATCGAACTACCACTAGAGTTTCCTTGCTACTCTCTGGACTCAGAACCGGATTATGGGACCCGGTAAATGAAGGAATGAAAAGAGAAGAAAGGGAGGTTCAAGGTTAATGTGAGAAAAAGGGAATTTTTGTGAGAATTTGGAAACCAAAATTATAGAAAATTCAGCTTGCTAAAAACGAAAGAAGAAGAAGAAATTTGTTTTATAAAACTTCCTTTTATAAAACAATTACATGCATCTAATGCATGTAAAAACTCACCAAAAATCAACACCTCACAAAGCACTAAACCAAAGTGGGCTATGTGTCATTCTATAATGTTTACACATAGTCCACTTAAGTTAGTGGGATTATCCAACAAAAATGTTGGATAATTCCACTAACTCTAGTCAAGGGCAAAATGGTATTTTTTTTCATTTGGTCAAAGTCAAACTTTGACTTTCCCTATCGAAAAAGTCAACCCTTTGACTTTTTACAGTTTTGACCCTCTTGACTAATTTTGACCTCCCGAACATGAATCCGCATTCATATTTTTAAAATTAAAATCACATTTGAATATAGAGTGCTATACAAAAAACCAATAGCGATATCGCATATACTTATCAGTTTTACTCTCTTTTCCTAATTCGAACAATTCGAATTAATCCAACATACTGTTCTAAGTTTAATCCATATGAGCTACCAGGGAGACCTAATGGACCTACAGATCATGGACTCCAACAATCCGAGATTAACTGGTAATAATCTTTAACCTAATTAATCAACATTTGTTAACTAACGGGTCATTCCACTAAAGTCTCGTAGTTGCACTCCCCTCACTGTAGATATATTTCTATCCATCTGATATAACCATAATTAGTAAGTCCATCTTTCACAAGTTGTTCGTGGTCTTGGCTGGGTCAAAATACCGTTTTACCCCACAGAACACTTCTTGTTTCTTTAGTCCCACCGAACCTCTAAAGAACAATTTATTTGTGGTCCAACCACCAAATCGCGTCCCTCTCAGCCTAGTGAGAGGGTAGGGCCCCTTGTTCTACTTCCGAAGTCAGTACTTAAGAGAGCAACCTATCTATTACCACTAGAGACGGGTAGGAGTGCAGTCCGTCTTGTACCCTATGTCCCCAACTATTTAACCTGTCTTATCCCTGAAATGGGAGGCTTATTGAGCCAGCGTTGTTGAGCTGCTCTCACCCATGCAGATCTAAGGATAATCTCGAATAAACAGAAGTTCATAGTTAGCTCAGGATTGAGATCGAGTTACCTAGGTCATCAAATTTAAATTAGTCTGTTTTATACAGTAAACGGTGTTATAAAGTAAAACTTACTAAGTCGTGGTTCAGTCTTATACAAACTCATTGTATAGGATACCCCCACTCACATATCTCTATATGAACGATTTAGGATCACATCGTTTTTACTAACTACAAAGTCGGGGGCATCCATAGTGTCCCCAGAACAAGGCGCCCAACCTTATCCCTATACTATAGACCATTTTAGGCTATATACTCAAACTTGATCCATGTTTTATGTCATCACATAAAGTTCAAGTCTACATTAAATAGCTTCAGGACCTTAGTTTATTGGATTCAAGATTTCAATTTCAATAACAATTTTATCGACAAACAAAATAAAATATGTTTATCAATTTACAAACTATGAGTTTTAGGACATAAAATCCAACAAACTCCTACTTGGACTAAAACTCCTAGTGGATAAACACTTACTTAAATTTAAGTGAGGAAAAAAAACATATGAGTACAATAAACATATGAATATAATAAACTAGGGCATATACTCAAAAGTTCTCCCACTTGTCCTAGTTTACAAACTTCGTAGACCTAGACTCTGTAAGTGACCTTTAAACACTTTAGCCGTAAGGGCCTTTGTAAAAGATCGACAATGTTTTGCTCAAAAGATATATGAGTCACTACAACGTCTCCACGATGTACAATCTCTCGGATAAGATGGTATTTGCGTTCAATATGCTTGTCGTGCTTATAGCTTCTTAGTTTTTTTGAATTTGCAACTGCACCACTATTATCACAATATAGGGTGATAGGAAGATGCATATTTGGAACGACTTCCAAATCTGTCAAGAATTTCCTCAACCATACTGCTTCTTTTGCTGCTTCACATGCAGCTACGTATTCAGCTTCCATTGTGGAGTCTGCAATACAGTTTTGCTTCACACTTCTCCACACTACTGCTCCTCCATTCAGAATGAACACTGATCCCGATGTAGATTTTCTTGCATTTTTAATGGTTTGAAAATAAGAGTCAGTGTATCCAGTAAGGATCAAATCCTTAGTACCATACACAAGCATGTAGTTCCTCATTCACCTAAGATACTTGAGGATACTTTTAACGGCAGTCCAATGATCATATCCAAGATTGGACTGATACCTACTGATTATCCCTACTGCGTAGCATATGTCAGGTCTAGTACATAACATTACATACATCAGGCTCCCTATTGCGAAGCATAGGGAATGCATCTCATATCCTCAACCTCTTGAAATGTCTTAGGACATTGATCCTTTGACAAATGAATTTCATATCTGTAAGGTAACAGACATCTTTTGGAATTCTGCATCTTATATCTAGACAACATTTTGTCAATATAAGTTGCTTGAGACATGAATAGTGTTCTGTTCTTTCATTTGGAACTGCGTTGCTAGCCATTTCTTGATGTTAGTTAGGTAACCTACTTCATTCCCAATGAGTAGAATATCGTCAACATATAAAACTAAGAATGCTATAGTAGAATTGACGATCTTCTTGTAAACACAAGGCTCGTCAACATTCTATTCAAAGCCATAAGATTTAATCGCAGTATCAAATCTTATATTCCAAGATCTAGAAGCTTGTTTCAACCCATAAATGGATTTTTGAAGCTTACAAACCTTTTGTTCGTGACCTTGTGCAATAAACACCTCTGGTTTAGCCATATAGATACTCTTCTCAAGATTGCCATTTAGAAAGGCAGTCTTGACATCCATCTGTGAAATTTCATAGTCATAAAAAGTGGCAATGGATAAAAGTATTCTAATCGACTTAAGCATGGCAACAGGAGATAAAGTTTCTTCATAGTCCACTCCCTCTCTCTGGGTATAACCCTTTGCTACAAGTCGAGCCTTAAAAGTCTGTATTTTATCGACTTAATCTCGTTTTCTCTTGTAGATTCACTTACAACCAATTGGTTTCACATCACTTGGTTGATCTACAAGTTTCTAGACAGAATTGAAGTACATAGACTCCATTTCGAGGTCTATGACTTTGAACTACTGACCACGGTCCACATCTTTCATCGCCTGCTTATAGGTCGATGGATCCTTTATACCGTCATCAAGTATGACGACTTGTGTTTCTGCTAAACCCAAGTAATGGTCAGGCTGATGAATAACCCTCCCACCACGTCAAGGCATTCCCAACTCTTGAGAAGGGTGTGACTGACCAGATGTACTAGTTTTATCTACTACTTTAGTAAATGAACTAGCTCTATCTGTAGCGTCTTTGGAATTTCATTCAATACTAGTCTACTGCGAGGTTGATGACTTCTTATGTGGTCTTCCTTTAAGAATGTGACATTTGTCGATACAAATACCTTATTCTCTTGAGGATCGTAAAATAGACTACCTTTTATTTCTTTTGGATAACCTACAAATAGGCATAGTTTTGAACGACGTTCTAATTTTTTAGGATTTTCCACCAATACATGTGCTGGGAATCCCCAAATCCTAAAGTGACATAAACTGCCTTTACGCCCTTTCCATAGCTTATAAGGTGTTTCTGAAACACTTTTAGAGGGAACGTTATTCAAAATATAGACAGTAGTTTCTAATGCATGTCCCAAAAGGAATCAGGTGACTTAGCAAAGCTCATCATTGAGCGAACATGTCCAACAACATTCTGTTTCTTCTTTCAGATACACCGTTTTGCTGAGGCATATTAGGTGGAGAGAGTTGTGACTTGATTCCGTGTTCTATCATATAGTCCTGAAATCTTAAGTCCATGTAATCCCCACCTCGATATGATCGTAGTGTCTTAATTGTTTTACCTAACTGGTTCTCAACCTCAACCTTATATTCTTTGAACTTTTCAAAAGAATCAGATTTATGATGTATTAGGTAAATATGACCATACTTTGAATAGTCATCAATAAAACTGATGAAATATTCATACCCTTCTCGAGCTTTGACATTCATCGGTCCACAGAGGTTCGAATGTACGAGCTCTAAGGGTATTGTGGCTCTGAGACCTTTTCCACTAAAATATTCTTAGTCATTTTTTCCTCGAGACAAGACTCACATGGAGGTAAAGAATTATCTTCTAACTGATTTAAGAGTCCATTCTTAACCAATCTCTCAATCCTTTTGAGATTTATGTGGCCAAGTCTTAAGTGTCATATATAGGCATTAGAAGAAACTTTTTGTCTTTTATTCTGAGTTTCGGCTGTTCTAAACATCTCAGTGTTTAAGACAAATTTTTCTTTAGTTGGTCTTAACTTATATAAGTTGTTTTCAAGTATAGCAGAGCAAATTTGAATACCTTTCTGAAAATGAACGCTTCATTAATTTCAAAAGATATTTTATACTTTTAATTAATATACATGTGATAGATATTAAATTCTATCTCATTTTAGGAACATACAAAACATTTTTAAATATGATATATCTATCGTTGAAAAACAACTTCAAGTCTCCCATTGCTTTGGCCGAGACAACCTCTCCTGTTCCAACCTTGAGGGTGATTTCGCCTTCTTCAAGCTTTTTCCAGAAACTAGTTTACTGAAAAAATAAGCAAATATGATTAGTGGCTCCTAAATCCAATAACCAGGTTGAGGTATCATACTCCACTAGACATGTTTCAACAACTAGTAAATCATATTTACCTTGTGCTTCTTTTTCTACTTTTTCTTCAGGCTGAAGCTCGTTAAGAAGGGTTGTCAGATTAATCTCTATCTTATTCAGAGAAGCATTTGTTTGAAAAGGTATGAAGCTCTTCGAAAGAGACTCCATAATAAAGCTAACCTGATTTTCCTCATCGATGGCGCCACCATTTACTTCAACAATATTTAAGTGGACCATCATGTCTAGGACATGTTCTCTAACAGAGCTCCCTTCCTTCATACGCTTATTGTAAATGTACTTAATTGCCTCGTGTCTTAGGATTGATGACAGTTCCGAACATCTCTTTTAATGAATCCATGATAGCCTTAGCTATGCTCAAGGACGTATTTTTTCGCCAATACATCAGTCATGCTAGCAAGAATATAGACACGAGCTTTATCATTAGCCTTAACTCATCGATCATAAGCATCCCGACTAGTTCGACTAGCATTGGAGGCAGGAGCCTTAGGACATTCCTCAGTTAAGACAAATCTCAGGTCATCTATTGCTAATATTATATTCAGATTTTTTTTCCATGTTGAGTAGTTGTCGCCGTTAAGTTTTTCAGAAGCTAATAGTTGAACTAAAGAGCTAGTCATGCTGAAAAGAAAAACATATCTTTTTTAGTAAAAAACATTAATTTTTCAAATCCAATCAAATTTAGCAAAAAATAATGTACCCATCATTATTATATTTGCAAAGATATTTTAACGGTTTAGAATAACCTTCACCGAGGTGTGATCGACTATTCCTCCATTGAACCAAGACTATCTTAACTAGATACTATCACCAGAATAACTCTTATTCCTATAGTAACTTAGTTATCGCTACTTTGGCCAAGAATTTACTAACACTTGGTAATTCTCGTAAATGTGACCCTCCATTTTCAGACCTCAAAGATCGGAATCATTATGCTCCCGAAGTTGGAAAGACAGGAATGAAAACGGACCTGAGAGACCCTATCAATTTCTAGAGTTCGCGGAGTTCCGAATCCTATAATACAACCCTCTGATTGGTAAGGTCGCTCCAGGCAGACATGCAGGAGCATTATAGGAATCTCACGGTGCGACCTAATGGAAGAGACTATAGAATGTGTTGATACACTTCCTTCTCCCACTTACTATGAATAACTTCCCTTATTCACCTTGGTATTGACTCATGCAAACACTCTCCGAATGGAGTCCGCTCCCAGGGTGGCCCAAAGCCAAGCATGAATCTCACGATGTGAACTCTTAAGGACGCTAGAGCTAAAAGTACATTACTTCTCTCCAGCTGAAGTGTTCTAGACGGTTAGGGTATAAAATACTTAGCGATACATTTCAGCTAACTTAAACATATCCTAAGTCTAGGTGATTCATCAGAATATAACTTTTATACTGGATTTTTAACCTACGATGTCTAGGTGATAAACAAATTTTATTACCTCACACCACTCACGCATACTCATAAAACCGGTTTAACCTAACTCAGACGCCGGCTCGATCTCTAGGTAGTAGGTGTTTCGTGAACCGTCAACTTAAAAACCTTCAACCTTAGTCATTTTATCTGACTTTTTGCCAAGATATTTCTATGTGAGTTTTCTTGTAACTTCGGTTTTACAAGATATCGACCTATTTTCTATGAAAATTGGGATTGCTCGATGGTTAACCCTAAGTGAGCATGCATCTTATCTTTATTATAGATTTTAGAAGTCTACGTTATTTTATAACAATTATAAAATAAATTATAACAATTATAACCCTAAAGCATTCATCTATAACATGCTTCCATCAAACAAACATGCTTTAATATAACACTTATATTAAAACTAAGCATACATAGTATATATTTTATAACACTTATAACATATAATAAATGCATGTCACATGCTTTTCCTATGGTGGGGTTTTAAAACTATATGGCATACCATATGCACACATAATCAAACGACATTATCATTACATGCATAATAGGTAAACAACACTAAAGTGGACTGATTTTGGCATGAAAAACAAATAAATAACTCATTTATTACAGAAATCAGCAACCAGCTTCCCAGAATCATCCAAACACTTTGAACCATCTGGAACCGCTCAGAAACTACTCGAACCAGCCCAAAAACACCAAAAACCAAGTTGAACCGGTCAAACGGACTGGTCCAGACCATCTAGACCAGCTGGTCAACGCGTGCTGGCATGGTCAACGAAAGCGCGGGGCGGGTCGACGGAAAGCGCACGAGTGCGCGAGTCGCAGAGGCGAGAGTGGGCGGACGGTGTGCGAGGCTACTTCGAAACGGGTCGGATCTCAGGCTGGCGGGTGGGTCGTCGGGTCTAGTGGCCGAAAGGGATCTGTAACCAAATTTTCTTTAATTTTTGAAGTTGTCCACTCTCCCAGAACCGAGTAATTACAACCTAATTTCAACTCTAATGACTCTAACAAATTTATAAACTCTTTTTCACACATTAATGCTCATAAACATGTGGGCAATTACAAATTTCCACAAAAAATTTAAAGAAAAACAATGCCAAAACCGTAATATATCCACTTTAGTCCACATTTCATTCAACATTAGAAAAAAAGGAAAAAAATACAAACCAAAAGCAATTGAGCGTAATTAAAGCATGCTCTGATACCACATGACGGAACACGAGACATATGCAACAGAATAAGCATCTAATTACACTCTAATTGCTTCTAATTAAAAGGAAATTAGTATGCAAATGTAAAAAAAAAGTTAGTAAACTAAAAAGGATAGTGTACAACCTTTGTAGCTCCCGAAAAATGTTTTTTCTTGCTGAATCTCGACCCGAACTCTATTGGACTACCACTAGAGTTTTGTTGCTATTCTCTGGACTCAGAACCGGGTTGTAGGACCCGGTGAATGAAGGAATGAAAAGAGAAGAAAGGGAGGTTCAAGGTTAATGTGAGAAAAAGGGTATTTTGGTGAGAATTTGGAAACCAAAATTATAGAAAATTCAGCTTGCTAAAAACGAAAGAAGAAGAAATTTGTTTTATAAAACTTCTTTTTATAAAGCAATTACATGCATCTAATGCATGTAAAAACTCACCAAAAATCAACACCTCACAAAGCACTAAACCAAAGTAGGCTATGTGTCATTCTATAATGTTTACATATAGTCCACTTAATTTAGTGGGATTATCCAACAAAAATGTTGGATAATTCCACTAACTCTAGTCAACGGCAAAATGGTCTTTTTCCATTTGGTCAAAGTCAAACTTTGACTTTCCCTAGCGAAAAAGCCAACCCTTTGACTTTTTACAGTTTTGACCCTCTTGACTAATTTTGACCTCCCGAACATGAATCAGCATTCATATTTTCAAAATTCAAATCACATTTAAATATAGAGTGCCATACAAAAAACTGATAGTGATATCACATATACTTGTCGGTTTTACTACCTTTTCTTAATTCGAACAATTCAAATTAATCCAACATACTGTTCTAAGTTTAATCCATATGAGCTAGCAGAGGGACCTAATGAACCTACAGATCATGGGCTCCAAAAATACGAGATTAACTGGTAAAACTCTTTAACCTAATTAATCAACATTTGTTAACTAACGGGTCATTCCACTAAAGTCCCGTAGTTGATCTCCCCTCACTGTAGATATATTTCTGTCCATCTGATATAACCATAGCTAGTAAGTCAATCTTTCACAGGTTGTTCGTGGTCTTGGCTAGGTCAAAATACCGTTTTACCCCTGAGAACACTTCTTGTACCTTTAGTCCCACTGAACCTCTAAAGAACAATTGATTTGTTGTCCAACCAACAAATCGAGTCCCTCTCAGCTTAGTGAGAGGGTGGGTCTCTCTGTTTTAATTTCGAAGTCAGCACTTAAGGGAACAACCTATCTACTACCACTAGAGACGAGTAGAAGTGAAGTCCGTCTTGCACTCTATGTCCCCAGCTATTTACCCGGTCTTACCCCTGAAATGGGAGGCTTATTGAGCCAGCGTTGTTGAGTTGCTCTCACCCATGCAGATCTAAGGATAATCCCGAATAAACAGGAGTTCATAGTTAGCTCAGGATTGAGATCGCGTTACCTAGGTCATCAAATTTGAATTAGTCAGTTTTATACAGTAAATGGTGTTATAAAGAAAAAGTAACTAAGTCATGGTCCAATCTTATACAAACTTATTGCATAGGATGCCCCCACTCACATATCTCTATATGAACGATTTAGGATCACATTGTTTGTACTAACTACAAAGTAAGCTGCATCCATAGTGTCCCCAGAACAAGGCGCCCAACCTTATCCCTATACTATAGACCATTTTAGGCTATATACTCAAACTTGATCCATGTTTTATGTCATCACATAAAGTTCAAGTCTACATTAAATAGCCTCAGGACCTTAGTTTATTGGATTCAAGATTACAATTTCAATAACAATTTTATCGAAAAACAAAACAAAATATGTTTATCAATTTACAAACTACGAGTTTTAGGACATAAAATCCAACAGGTTATCATATTTATTTATAATTATTAATTGTTTGATAATTAATTTCCTTTCTCTCTCTAACCACCCTTAGTGGGAATTTAATTAGTTTTTGTGGCTTTTGGAATAAAATAAAATATAATTTTATGATTCCAATAGACAAGCATTCACGTTTTGAAAGACTACACGATTTGCTTGAGTGTCTATGAGATAGACACTTAGACTACATGATTGAGAATTCTTTATGTGCGATAGAGTTATCTTCCTCAATCGTCTTCCTCCTCCAACTCCAAAGCACCCTCCTAACAAAAATAGCCAGAGCCCACCAATTCTGGATTCTCACACCGAGAATACCAAGGTAATTAAGTGGTAGTGTCCTCTTTTGGTTCAAGAGTTGCGTTGGTTCTTACTGTTGTTTTGAGTGTTCATGTTGTTCAATGTGTTCATGAACGTACGAAGGATTTACTTGAAGAAAAGTTCTTCAAAGGTATAATCTTTTGAACCTTGGTTTTGTTAAAAAGCATGTTGTAATTTACTTAAAGTGCATAATCTGTCTGTATTTACTGTAAATGTATGTGTTCAATCGAAATGTGATTTGGATGATCTGCTTCTGCTTAAAGGTTCTCTGTAAAACGAGTTTCTGCAATTGGTATCAGAGCCCGGATGTGTTCTAATTTTCAAATTCCATTTTTTGTTTTGAATCGTTTACAGTTTGGTGGGTTTTACTTCTGCATTGCATTTAATGGTTAAATGGATGTGGATGTTGTTGATGGATGTTTCGGGATAGTTGTCTCTATTTTGTCTTTCCTTTTCATTTACAAAAGTTAATTATAAGGGCCCTTACGTTTTTTGGCATTAAAGCTTGCAATCAAGTCTGTATTCATTTAGAGTTTAGAGTCGTTCGTGAAGCAGCAGAGCAAAGGTTGTAGTTCATTTCGATGGAGAAGACAAAACGATGGTCACGTCGTGTAACTTAAGCTAGACGGTCGTTTAGATTTGGCTATGCATTCGTGTACAGTTGTTCTGCATGATCGTGTAACATTTTCTAAACGATCGCATAGCTAATGCTACGTGATTGTGTAAAGTGTTTACTCGATCATGTTGTGTTGGTTGCATGATTGCATAGGTGATCGAGGGGTAAACAATCGTGTGGTATTTGATACTCGATGCAAGGCATGCATGCTAAACGTGTAGGCTATCATGCTCATCGCGCCAGTAGCTACACGATCGAATAATATACGATCCTCGACTCTTGCTACTCGATCGTGTAGACTATCATGCCCATCGCATAGTCGTTAGCTAGCTCGACGCAGGCTGCTCGATCACGTGGACTTTCATGCTCATCACATAGTCCTAAACTACATGATTGATGCTATACGATCGTTTACACTCGATGCTCGTTGCTCGACGATCAGAAAATTTGCTACATGATCAAGTTATGAGGCTTCAAGGTGAGGGGCTCAAGACTCGATTCACCTGTTCCAAACCGATTGACTCAAACTTTTGTAATAGATTAACATTTCTTTTTCAATTTTTAGATAAACTATCCCGATCCATCAATTTTATTTAAATATGCATATGATGTAAGTTTCTCTTATATGCCATAATGTATGTCATATAGTTTTAAAACCCACCATAGGTTATGTATTTTATTTTTTTTTATTTTTTTTTTTGCATCATTTTATATTATAAGTGTTATAATATATTAGTATGCATGATTAAATTACTTAAAGCATGCTCATGCATCATATAATATAAAAGTTATAATATATGCATGCATTATAGCATATCCATGCATCATTTACATTATAAATGTTATAATATAAGGTTGTATGTATGTATGGAACGTATGCTTAGTTCATTACTTTCTTATATAAACATTATATATATTAGTAATGAATGAACATTGCATGAAGCATGACACTTAGGTTTATTTATAAATGTTACAAATACCTTATGTATATCTAGTTAGCAATGTTGAATGGTTTTAATTGTTTCATTTTTATAAAAGTTATAATTAAGATAAACATACATTAATGAAATTAGAATTAAAATCAATTATAAAGAGATGCATGCAAACCTTAGACTTTAATCATCTTTTAAAAATGTTTTAAATTTTGATTGAGATAGACTTAAGATCACATTTCTAATAAGATTAGAAATCTAAGTTTAATCTTGTAAATCGGTTGATAACTTGTAGAAATACAAGTTATTTATATCGTTTTATTTAGATTATGTGGCAAAAAAAAAAGGGAAAAGTTGCATCAATCGTATAGAAATTGGCTTAGAAACGCGAAAATAGTAAAGTGTCGTAAACACACCTGCTAACCCCATTGCGATGGCAAAATGGAATGTCCAAGTCTTTTTTTTGTAGGAAACAGGTCACCGCATGCGACATCCGCTCGAGGACAAAGAATGAACAACGCATTCGCACTGCATGCAGAGGGCAATCAAGAATGAAAAAGAACAACGCAATTTCAACACATGCGACGATCGATCATGGACGCAAACGATCAACGCATTTATACCGCATGCGGCAATCGATAAAAAGATCAAAGCAATTACACCGCATGCGATGATCAATCGTAGATGAAAAGAGTGACGCATTCGCAAAGACTTCTGAAATTGTACAGCTTTTCTGTTGTACGATTCTAACAAATTAAATGTGGAGCAAAACGGACGTTTCCACTAAGCCAGGGCAGGAAAAATCATCTTTTCTAAGTGGGACCACTGATATAGAAGGTGCCAAGGTCTATAAATAGCTACATCAAATTCAAAGAAAGGAGGTTGGTCTGAAGAGACAACTTAGAGAAAATTCGGGGAGAAAGATGAGACAAGAACGAAAGGTAAGTCTCTGGAGCAAGCATTCATTCCCATTCCCGAAGAAGAAGCTCTGTGTAAAGATCACTTCTACCTGGAAAACAAGCCTGAGAAGGAAGCTTTCCACTCCATTCCTACCATACGTCGGCAAGCAAATCGTCTCCGATCGGGATCCGAGTCAAGACATTGACACGCTTTCTGTATTTTGTTCTAACTTTCTATTCATTTACTGTGTTCATCTCTAATCTTTCATTCACTATCTATAACAAATGCTTATCTTTAGAATTTAATATCATTATCATATTCATCATCATCTCTCTGTTCTTCACCATACATTTATCATCCATTTCCTTCACCATGTGTAACTAATCCCCAGGGTAAGGTTTAAGGATTAAGCAAGTAAGTTCATCCTTGTTGAAGAAATCAGCTAAGTTTAGCTAACGCATGCTCGACGGCATCTTCACCTGTGAAAGCAGAAGTGAAGATGTTATTCCGTCTCTCAAAAGAAGGTTGGAAGAATGTGTTAACTGAAGCGAGAAGTATTTCCAGAGATGGAAATAACCTTGCTTTCACAATGTTCATCCCTGTTTCACCATAGACATATGGGAACGTGGCTGATCACTGAAAGGTGGAAGCCAAGGGAAAGTGGAACCTTAGTTGCGTCCTCAACAACATTGACGAACTTGCGATGTCCTTTCCCTCAACCCATTCTCTTTCTGACACATGTCATAAGACATGCCACCGCATTCATCAGATACTTTTGCACATCTTCACAGCCAGTCCTCAACTTGTATATTTAATTGTTAATTACCGCACTTTATTTTATTACCGAACTTTATTTTATCACCACAATTTACTTATCATCACATTTTATTATCGCACTTTATTTATCATCGCATTCTATTCTTTATCGTAATTTACTCTCTACTGCATTTTACTTTTCTCAAATCAATTCATTATTCTTTTTGTTTACCGGTCACATATATTACATCAGTATCGCATTAATCACCGTAATTCCCGTGTTCGACCTCATATTACTTTAAGAAACTTGTGTTGGAATTATACTTAGTTCCAACGTAAGAAAACTTGTGACACGCGCACACTACACGAACGCATACAACGAAAGCATCTAAGCATCACCGCATACATTATTTAGAACGTAGTATCGCATATTATTATTATCGCAAAGCGCATACGTCAGCAACCTCATAAGTTGTTTGACCATACACGATCAACGAATATTCATCAATTCAAGCATTACATCGATTTAGTAGGATTAAATTGATTCTAATAAAATATTAAATATGTAACAAATTTATCTATAAGGGACCTTTTGGCTAAGGCTGATTCTGGTTAGGCTGAGGTACTTAAGTCGATGGAAACGTCGCACCCCTACCTGCAAACCTACCTGGAAAGGTGAATTAGATAGATTGTTATATACATGAAAATTTGATGAAAGTTTGTTAAAGAGTTTAATAAGACTTGAATCAAACTTGTTTAATCAAAACAAGTGTTGTTTTTTAGCAAATTAAACAAACCACTTAGTTAAAATCAGTAGTCGGATTTTCTAAGTTAATGAACCCTAGGTAGAACACATTCAGTGGGAGGTAAATGGGGTATATGATACTTCACTTTACTTCTACACGTTTCTCCCTAAAAGTATACACCATGAGATCTATTCTCGGCCTCGAGGCACTTCAGGAGTGTCCCCCTATGGGTGGCATTTGGGTAAGTCAATACCAAGGTGAATAAAGAGAATGTTCATAGTAAGTGGGAGCAGGACGTGTGACAACATATCCTTCAGTCTCTCTCATTAGGTCGGATAAAGTTTTTGTGCATCGCCTTGTGGCACCTTGGGAGTGTCCTCCTAAAGGATGGCAGTTTTGCACAACTCTTTATTTGATCTCCAGAAATGGATAGGTTGCTTTAGTCTCTTGTCCTAATCGGCTTTTTCCTAAGGTTGACTCATTAGGATGGGACTCTAGGGCCTAAAATGAGGGGTTACACTTACACAAAATTGTTAAGGATGTTAACAAATTCTGGACCAAATAATGGTGATGGACCAAACAATGGTGACTCTTAGATTCAGATACAAGGAGTTTTTTCTGTCTAATGGTTGAGATTGTCTCATTCCAGTGAAAGGGCAATTGATCACCTTACGGTGACTTTTGTCCTACCTCATCGGAGCATCATTGCAAAATAGATGCCACTTAGGGTACATTAGAACTATTTTGCTAAAATTGATTGGTTTTCTAAAAGTGATTTAATGCAAGTAGACTTAATTAAGTTTGTTCATTTTTTCAGAAATTTAAAAATGGTTACCGTTACACTTTTTTAACTTGTCGCTGATAAACTGACTGGCGAAAATTAGGCTAGTTAGAAAAATACTATTAACATGATACTAATCATCAATGACCTCCGTTTCTTCCTTATGGAGGAATGTTCTCCTATTCCACCTCCTACCGTTGCTCGAAACGTTTGAGAGGCGTACGAGCACTGGACACGGGTGAACGAAAAGGCCCAATCGTATATCTTGGTCAGCCTTAACGATGTTTTAGCCAAGAAGCATGAGCCCATGATCACTGCATGTGAGATCATGGAGTCCCTGAGGGGAATGTTCAGACAACCGTCCACGCAGCTCAGACGCAACGCTCTAAAGTACATCTTTAATTTACGGATGAAGGAGGGAACATTTGTTTGGGAACATGTTCTCAACATGATGGTCCTCTTCAACGTGGCGGAGATGAACAGGTCGACCATCGATGAGACAAGCCAGGTTAGCATAATTCTGGAGTCATTACCAGAAAGCTTCCTTCACTTCATTAGCAACGTTGTTCTGAACAGGGTTGATTACAACCTTACAACTCTACTCAATGAGTTGTAAACTTTCCAATCTTTGTTGAAAAGCAAGGAGAAGAAGGTTGGTGAAGCATATGTTGCTTCATCTTCCAAAAAGTTCATAAAGGTTTGACTTTTGGAACTAAGTCTGCACCTTCTTCATCCGGTACCAGAAAGTGGAAAAAGAAGAAGGGTGGTAAAGGGAAGGCACCTGCTAACCCCCAACCTTCTGCTCCTAGAGGTAGGCAACAAGTGAGGGTTGACAAAGGAAACTGTTTTCATTGCAACCAGCATGAGCACTGGAAGCGGAACTGCCCATGATATTTGGCTAAGAAGAAGAAAGCCAAACAAGGTAAATATGATTTAATAGTTTTGGAAACTTGTTTAGTGGAGAATGATGATTTTGCATGGATTATTGACTTTGGGACCACTAACCATGTTTTTTCTTCATTTCAGGGAATTAGTTCCTAGTGGCAGCTTGATGCTGGTGAGATGATGATGCGAGTTGGAACCGGACACGTCGTCTCAGCTGTGGTAGTGGAAGGTCTCCGGTTGACTTTACATAATAGATTTCTCATTCTAAATGATATATATGTAGCTCCCGATTTAAAGAGGAACTTAATTTCTGTAAAGTCTTTGCTTGAATGTAATTATCAACTAAATTTTTCTGTTAATAAAATGTTTATTTTGAAAAATGGTGTTGATATATGTTTAGCTCAACTGGAAAGTAATTTGCATGTGCTAAAACCGTTAGCAACAAATGCCCTCCATAATATAGAGATGTTTAAAACTGTTGTAACTCAAAATAAATGACTTAAAATTTCTCCTAAAGAAAACACTCAACTTGGCACCTAATATTAAGACATATTAATCTCAATAGGATTGAAAGGTTGGTGAAGCATGGACTTCTAAGCGAATTAGAAGAAAATTCTTTATCTATGTATGAGTCATGCCTTGAAGGCAAAATGACTAAAAGATCATTTACTAGAAAATGTTATAGGGTCAAAGAGCCTTTAGAGCTAGTGCATTCAGACCTTTGTGGTCTGATGAATGT
This sequence comes from Benincasa hispida, assembly GCF_009727055.1. Taxonomy (NCBI): domain Eukaryota; kingdom Viridiplantae; phylum Streptophyta; class Magnoliopsida; order Cucurbitales; family Cucurbitaceae; genus Benincasa; species Benincasa hispida. The sequence goes on from NC_052354.1 coordinate 48,281,156, forward strand.
ACGAGCCAGGGGAGGTTATGAATATTTCATCATTTTCACTGATGATTATTCAAGGTATGGGTACATTTATTCAAGGAATAGTTTTCCAACTCTCAGCATCTGGTACACCTTAGCAGAATAGTGTATCAGAAAGGAGAAATCAAACCCTGTTGGACATGGTTCAGTCCATGATGAATTACGCTTCCTTACCTGACTCGTTTTGGGTTATGCAGTGGAGACTGCAACTTATATCCTGAACTGTGTTCCCTCCAAAAGTGTTACCAGAACACCTTTGAAGTTATGGAATGGTCATAAAGCTAGTTTATGTCATTTCCGTATCTGAGGTTGCCCAGCACATGTGCTTGAAGCTAATCCTAAAAGGTTAGGGTTAGGATTAAATAGCGCAAGAGAGAGTCTTTCCCGCTCCGTGGGGTACGAAATTACGCTATTGGAACTACGTTCAAGGTTCTGTCTATTTGTAGGCTACCCCAAAGGAATACGAGGAGATTATTTTTAAGATCCTAAAGAAAACAAAGTGTTTGTATCGACAAATGCTACTTTTCTTGAGGAGGATCATATAAGGGAGCACAGATCTAGAAGCAAAATCGTGTTGAATGAGCTTTCCAAAGAAACTACTGAATCTTCAACAAGAGTTGTTGGAGAGCCAATTTGAAGTGTATGCAATTGTCTTAATTTGCGAATTGAACTACTTAAGAACTATTGAGCCAATTTGAAAATCCGTTGGCAAGTTCCTCTTCTTTTTAGAACTCTTGAAATTTTGGCATTAGTTGTCAAACTATGCTATTGTTTTGAATGCTCTGTAATATTATAACTAAACATTTGTATATTTGACTAAACTCCTCTAAATCCTACTTCCATCTTACTTTTTAATTTTGCCACATATACTTTGTTTTAATAAGTGGCATCATTGCTAACCTTTGTTTTTATTGTCTATACAATTTTATTGTATACAACAAAACGAATAAGAGACTCCATTGTAATGTAGATTGTTGTTTATAGTGACAGTATAAGTTAAGGTCATAACTTGGGCCCGATTTGATAATCATTTTGTTGTTATAACTTGAGCATTAGATTACTTGTATCATACATGCAGGAAAAAAATGTAATTAAAAAAGGAAGGAAATAATTCAACTTTAATGGTTGATTTGCTAATACAAGATTTATGCAACGGTAAGAAATTAGGAGAGGATTAAGTTGGATGACAGCACAATAATATTCAATCAGTGGCTCTAAATGGAAGGTCTTGACCAACTTCAATATTGATTTGTTTCATTTTAGGGATAGAATGAGGCTTTGCATATAGATGAAGATGATGACTCAAATGGCTCTTAAATGTATTCCACCTCCTACTTGCCAAATTGTATATTCATAGTGGTATTTGGTGAGTTTTGAAAGACACACATTGAATAAAATCCATGAAAATAGGAGAAAGTGAAGAATTTAGAGAAATTTCTTATTTTATATTTTGTGAATTTATTTTATTTTATTTATTTATATATTATGTTTAATTTATTGTATTATTTATTATATTATATTTATTTTAATATTATATTTTATTGGTAGCATGTTATTATTGTACTCCTCAAATTCACACACATTTTTATTCTCATGCATTCTTACCATCCATTAGACTTTACCCATGAAATTACAATTACCTAAAAGAGTACATTATTATATATGTGTACTCTGTTAAACAATTTGACAAAATAAAATAATGTTATGAGAATTAATTTGTCAATAAATGTAAACAAAATTTTGTCAAAAAGAAAACCAAATGTAAACAAAACAACAAAAAAACCAAAAAAAAAAATGATACCAAAAAAACGAAACGTCGACAGCAGGGTTCGAACCTGCGCGGGCGAAGCCCAACAGATTTCAAGTCTGTCTCCTTAACCACTCGGACATATCGACATTGACGTCTGGATCAAGATTTATTTTAATTATTGTTAAACTTTACACATAATTTTGAATTGTTTTTCTCCATAAGTTTACATATTTATTGTTTAATAATCATTCTAATTGTGTTTATTATATTTTCTCTGTGTGAAGTTGCATTTAATTATCCAAACGTAGGTTATTTTTCAGTCATAACTTTTTTGTGTGAGTTTAATTTTGTATTATTTTTTATTCTTAGTGTTGAAAATTCAAACCAAGAGGCTTTAAATTTAAGTTGGGAGATTGTATGTAGAAATTTGAATAGAATTTGATGGTACTGTAAGTTAGGAGAAGGTTATAGGAGTATTGTTGAGGTTCAATAAAGAAACTTACTACTATATATATTTGGAAAACTCTCTTTAGAGGTCTCACAATTGCACTAACTATCTATATAGGATTATGTAGAAAACAAGGTTGTGGTTTTTGTTTTCACCTTTTTACTATTTACTACTCGTAGAATTCTGCGAGTTTTTTCTGAACTTGTAGAAAACAAGGTTGTGGTTTTGGTTTTTGTTTTCATCTCTTGATTGCTTTTTTTTAAAGATACTATATCAAAAAAACATTCTCAAAATGAACATGCAACGAATCCAAGGTGATACAAAGAATGACGAAGTGCTAGACATGATTCTCATGGGCATTTCTTTTTGTTACATTATTATCATCATTATATGTTTATGTTTCTTTGATGAAGGGTATGCAATTGTCTTAATTTGTGAATTGAACTATTTAAGAACTATTGAGCCGATTTGAAAATCCATTGACAAGTTCCTCTTCTTTGTAGAACTCTAGAAATTTTGGCATTAGTTGTCAAACTATGCTATTGTTTTAAATGCTCTGTAATATTATAACTAAACAATTGTATATTTGACTAAACTCCTCAAAATCCTACTTCCATCTTACTCTTTAGTTTTTCCACATATACTTTGTTTTAATAAGTGGCATCATTGCTAACCTTTGTCTTTATTGTTTATACAATTTTATTCTATACAACAAAACGAATTACAGACTCCATTATAATGTAGAGGCTCTTGACCCAAGTTTTGCTTTTCTTTTCTTTTTTTTTTTTTTTTTTTTTTTACTTTTGTGGTTTTGTTTTGATCTTGTGTTTGCTTGGATTTGGTGAGGGTTTTTTTTTTTTTTAATGAATTTAGATATTAGATATTTTTGCAGCACTTGAGGAAGATTGGTGTTGGAAATGGTAAGGCCCTCAAAACGACGAACAGTAAACCGTCAAGGTACGACGGTCAAGCGAAGAGCAAAACCTGCAAAATAGAAACTCGTTATAGGATGAGTCGCGGATCTCGCTCTCTTTAAGACATTTCGCGGCTCTGCCCAAGTGTCAAGCAGGTCTGAGAATTTCCACGTCATTCCCAGATGAAATATTCAAATTAAAACTGATCAGAAATGCACCGTAACCAACCGGAACATACACCCTTTCTAAACTCACTGCTCGAAAAGCTAAGATGGAGGAGGAAGAGAAAATGAAGTGGGGAATAAAGAAATGAATTCTGTGTTACGAACTGTGATGACCTCGCCTTTTTATAGGCCTTCAGCGTCGAATTGTAGGGAGCGGAGAAGAGCGCTCCGCCAAGAATGTGCGCGGACGGTACGGATGGGCAAATGAAACGCGCGAACGAAAGACCGTTTCCTCCCTTTTTCTGGTAAAAAATAATAATAAAATAATAAAATAATATTTTTTATTAAAAATAATCATCACACACACGCGCGACTGATCGAACGGCAGCACGCGGGACATCCACCGAACCCACATTGGTCTATCTTCTCACTCCCTCCAAAACATGGGTACCCCTTGGGGCCCAAACCCAAAACACAAGGTTGGAATACATAAAGGAGACTTCCAACACCAAACTTTCCAATGTGGGATTCTCCAACCAAAAAAATTGGTTCCCTCTAGTTTTGAAAGTTAAATTTTGACCCAACAATCCCCCACTTGGAAATTTAAACAAAAAGAAAAGAGAGGAAAGATTTTCAACAAGCAGTTTCAATCTATACAACACTGTGCATAAGTAAAGGTGTCTTATGACTTGAACCTTTACATAGCGTAGATGATTCAGAATATACTAGAGTAACCCTTGGTTTTCTAACAGCATCTCACACAGAATGTTATTAGGGTGTAGTACGAAAGCCCATACTTTTAAGGCCTAACATGTAAACCCCGGTTTCGTAAATGCTCTAGAGAGTTTGTCTAAAAACTCCATAGGAAGCGACCCTCACTAACACATTTACACAGGTGTGTCTATCAAGGGTACTCATGTAGCTAGGTACCTCACTTGTTATCAAGTATAGATCTCATTAAGAACTGAGTTCAACCTTTCTTACGTTTCAGGATATCATGGTCAGACTTTAAGTCATAGGAATGGAACTCTGTATTAGGTTTAGCACGATTCTCTATATATCACTCGTGATCAATTATTACCCGTTGAACCTGTTTCTTGGGATCTCCAGTCTACAGGTTGGGTTTTCCTCACTATGATTCATCTTTCGATAGGCATGAGTCCCATCCTTTCTGAGCTTTTGAAAACCTTTTCTCTGGTCAATCCTTTCATCAAAGGATTTGCCAAATTTTCATTAGTCCATATGTAATCCACTCTAATTGCACCAGTAGTGAGAAACGCTCTAATGGTATTATGCTTACGACGTATTTGACGTCTCTTTCCGTTGTAGTAACAGTTCTGAACTTTTGTGATTGCTACAGTACTATCGCAATGGATCAATATGGCTGGTACTGGCTTTTCTCATAAGGGAATCTCTGATAGCAGACTTCTAAGGAAGCCTGCTTCTTCACTAGCTGTCGCTAGTGCTATCATTTCTGACTCCATCGTAGATTGGGCTAAAATAGTCTGTTTCTTGGACTTCCAAGAGACAGCTCCGACAGCTATATTAAAGATATAGCCACTTGTAGCCTTTGAATCATTCAAAAGAGAGTTCCAATCAGCATCGCTGAACCCTTCCAGGACAGCGGGAAACTTTTGATAATGTAATCCTAGGTTTTGGGTTTTCTTTAAGTATCTCATGACCCTTTCTATAGCATTCCAATGCTCTTTACTAGGTCTGCTTATAAACCTGCAAAGTAATGCTACAGCATAAGCTATGTCAGGCCTAATGCAGTCAGCAGCGTATCTAAGACTGCCTATGATGCTCGCATAGTTAAATTGATTAACACTGTCACCAGTGTTCTTGAACAACATGACACTAGGGTCATAAGGAGTACAGGCTAGTTTACACTCAAAGTAATTATATTTTTTTAAAATCTTTTCTATATAGTGAGATTGATCCAAAGAAATTCCCTTTTCAGACCTATTTACTTTTATGCCTAAGATTACACTAGCTTCTTCTAAGTCTTTCATGTCGAAGTTCGCACTCAATAGTGATTTTACATCATTTATGACGTGCAAGTTCGAGCCAAAGATCAATAAATCATCTACATATAGACACATGATAGTGCAAAGGTTATTATCAAACTTATAGTAGATGCATTTTTCACTTTCATCGAACTTGAAACCTTTAGATAGGATAAGGTTGTCAAAATTTTCATGTCATTGCTTAGGAGCTTGTTTTAGTCCATAGAGAGATTTATCTAACTTACACACCTTATTTTCTTGACCATGGACAACAAAACCCTCAGGTTGTTCCATGCAAATCTCTTCTTCAAGTTCACCATTTAGGAAAGCGGTTTTTACATCCATCTGATGCACTACGAGGTTATAAAGGGCAGCGAGAGAGAACAAGACACGGATAGAGGTAATTCTAGTGACAAGGGAGAACGTGACAAAGAAATCTACGTTTTCTCTCTGTCTAAAGCCCTTCGCTACTAACTTGGCTTTAAATTTGTCGACAGTCCCATCAGGTTTAAGTTTCCTCCTTAAGATCCATTTGCACTCTATTGCTTTACATCCTGGGGGTAGATCTACTAAGTGCCAATTATTATTTGACTCAAGTGAGTGCATCTCATCATTTATGGCTTCTTGCCATAGGTTGGCATCTATTGAGGACAGGACAGCTCTTAGATCTTTAGGGTCTTCTTCTACATTGTAGGTCAGGAAGTCATTTCAGAAATCTTTGGCGGTTCTAGCTCTTTTGCTTCTTCTAGGTTCTATGTCAGTTTCCTCTCTAGTGTTAGGATTTCTAACTAGGGTTATACCACTTGATCCAGAGCCCCCACTATTCCTTGATTTAAAAGGAAACCTATCTTCAAAGAAGTCGGCATCATTTGACTCAATGATCACTTGGTTTACTAGATCATAGAACCTGTAGGCTTTACTATTTAAAGCATAACCTATAAAGATACACTCGTAAGCTCTACTAGCCAACTTTCTCCTTTTTGGGTCAGAAATCCTTACAAAAACTAGACAACCCCATGTTCTTAAAGTATGACAAGTTTGGTTTCTTATTCTTGAGAATTTCGTAAGGTGAAGTTTTATTTTTAGATTTCGGGATTCTATTTAGGACATAACACACGGTAAGGATGATTTCACCCTACCAATAAGATGCGGCTCCTAAACTATGTAAAATAGCAACTACTAGCTCAGCTAAAGTTCTATTTTTCCTTTCGGGTTTTTGGTTCATTTCAGGAGAATAAGGTGCGGTCTTTTTGTGTATTATTCCATGTGAGTTAAAGAATTCATTAAAACTGTCCGAGTCGTACTCAGTCCCCCTATCTACGAAGACTTTTAACTTTTCTATTAAACTGATTCTCTATTTCAGAAACAAAAAGTTTGAAGGCATCAAAAGCATCACTTTTGTTTTTCAGCAAGTATAAAAAAGTAAAATTAGAGCAGTCATCAATAAAAGTAATGAAATATCTTTTACTGTTCCTAGTCAATATGCCATCAAATTCACAGACATCAGAATGAATCAAATCTAGAGGCTCAGAATTCCTAAGTACAGATTTATGCAGAGTTTTAGTAATTTTAGCCTGACTACAATACTCGCATTTATCAAAATCATTCATGGATAACTTAGGTATCATTTCCAACCTAATCATGTTATTAATTAAATTCTTATTCACATGAGAGAGTCTAGCATGCCAAATATTCATAGAACATAGCATATACACAAATGATTTCATTTTATTAAAGTCTAAATTTAATTTGAACATTCCCTCAGTTGCATACCCTTTCCCTACAAATACATTACTTTTGATAAGGGTATATAGGTTTGCCCCTATAGTTTGAGTAAACCCGACTTTGTTGAGGAGATATCTCGTAACCAAATTCTTTCATATCTCTGGAGTATGCAGAACATCCTTCAACGTGAGGGCCTTCCTAGAGGTAAACTTCAGTTCCACCTCGTCGATTCCAGCAACTTTTGTGGAGTGGTGATCTCCCAACAAAATATTCTTATCTATAGTTTCAGTATAAGTTTTAAACAGAATAAGGTCGTGACAAACATAGCGCATCACACCAGTGTCTATCCACCACCCTTCACAACCACCAATCACATTTACTTCTGTGATCATAGTGACTAACGGTTCTTCTGTCAGGTTCGCCTGACCAGCAGGATGATGCCTATTCCTACAATTCCTAGTCATGTGCTCAGGTTTATTACAATTAAAGCAGAGGAACTGTACCATTTCTTTTGAAGTGGGCTTCTGTTTTTTCTGTTGGTTCTGGTTGCTGGAGCCACGGTTCTGACCTTTCCTCTTTGTCCCCTTAGATTTTTTGTCAGGTTTTAGCATGGCAGAGGCAGGTTTCCCAGGTACTGCGTTCACCTTCTCCCTCTGGTCCTGTTTCTGGGCTTCCTCCTTGATTCTTAGCCGGGTTATTAGACTCTCCAAGGAGAACTCCTTGGTCTTATGCCTCAAAGTGTTCTTAAAGTCCTTCCACAAACGGGGCAGCTTATCAATAATAACAGCAACTTGGAATTGTTCGTCTAGAGGCATACCTTCAGTAATTATCTCGTGGGCTATTTTCTAAAGTTCATGAGATTGGACCTCCATGTATTTGTCATCCATCATCTAGAACTTGAGATAATGGCTAACCACATATTTCTTCGACCTGGCCTCCTCAGTGTCATTCTTCTTTTGCAGAGCATCTCAAATTTCCTTTGCTGTCTTCATTGTACTGTATTAGTCATACAGATCATCAGTCAAATGTTGCTTCATCCTCAAGTACGTTTCATAGAGGTTCGACCTCAAGAACGAATTATGCACCTTCTGCTTCTAAATCTACAAAGGGAAAGAAGAAGAATGGTGGTAAGGGAAAAGGGAAGGCACTTGCTAACCCACTGCCTGTCGCCCCAAGGAGGTGTCCACAGGTTGCTAATGGAAAGTGTTTCCACTGAAACCAAGATGGAGTAGAGGAAAATGAAGTGGGGAATGAAGAAATGAATTCTGTGTTACGAACTGATGAAGGCCTCGTCTTTTATAGGCCTTCAGCGTCGAACTGTAGGGAGCGAAAAGAGCGCTCCGCCACAGAACGTGCGCGGACGGTACGGATGGGAGAACGAAACGAAACGGGATGGGTGGACGAAATGTGTGGACGAACGGATGTTTCCTCCCTTTTTCTGGTTAAATAATAATAATAATAATAATAATAATAAAATAATATTTTTATTAAAAAATAATCATCACACACACATATGTGTCAAACCCACATTGGTCTATCTCTTCACACCCTCCAAAATATAGGTACTTCTTGGGGCCCAAACTCAAACACAAGGTTGGAGTACATAAAAGAGACTTCCAATACTAAATTTTTCAATGTGGGATTCTCCAACCAAAAAAGTTGGTTCCCTCTAGTTTTGAAAGTTAAATTTTCACCCAACAATTAGTCATAAGATTTGTATGTTTTTTGCTAGTTAGAGTTTGGCTTACGATGTTGTGCTTACTAAATGAATGAAAAATCTCAACGGTAATACATTTTGATCAACTTTATAGTTTGCAGCATTTTCTATTTGTTTTTTAGTGTTTAATAGGTGTGGTGCTAAATTCTTCAATGATGGTACTAGTGAGTTTGTACTTATGTTGGAAAATAAAGTACTTTTTTGGCATTTCATGCATTGTAGATTGAAATTAAAAATTGTTACACTTCAGCTTTGGTCTTTTGCTGAATGTGTGTATGTTTATTATAGGCAGAGAAGATTGGTTTGGATCATATGGACATCGAAGGTCTGAGGAAGCTAAACAAAATACAAAAAGTTGGTAAGGAACTTGGGAAGAAATATCATGCCTTTTTAGCATTTTGGTAATCATTTTACAAAAATTTGGTGAGGAACTTGCCAAAATACAAAAAGTTAGTGAGGAACTTGCCAAAAAGTCTCTTTTGATTGTTGTTTATAGTGGTAATCATTTTGGTAATCATTTTATCTTTTGTTTTTGTTTTTGAAAATTAAGTCAAGGTTATAACTTGAGCATTAGATTACTTGTTTCATACATGCAGGAATAAAATGTAACTAAAAAAATGAAGCAAACAATTCAACTTTAATGGCTGAGTTGCTAATATAAGATTTATGCAACGGTAAGAAATTCGAAGAGGATTAGGTTGGATGACAGCACAATAATATTCAATCAGTGGGTTTAAATGGAAGGTCTGGAGACCGTTGGACAATGTTAACACATTTCCTTCACTCACTTACTTTGAACTACTTCTCCCATTCACCTTGTTATTGATCCATGCAAACACTTTCCGAATGGAGTAGTTGTGGTAAAAGCGACACAAAGCCGAGCATGGATCTCACGGTGTGAACTCTTGAGGACGTGAGAGCTAATAAGTATATATCGAATATATTGTTAATCTCCTAATAAAGTATTCTAAATGTTTGGTTATTTATTTACTTAGGTTAAAAAACGGCTAACTTTTAAACAACTTAAGTCTATGTTATTTTTATCCAAGTATAACATTTATATTTGGATATAACCCTACGATGTTAAGTGTTTAAACCAAAATTTAAACCTTACACCGCTCACACAAGCTCATAAAATCAGTTAACAACGCTCTATATTTCGGTCATAATCCCAAGATAGGAGGTGTTAAGTAAACCGTCAACTTAAGTACCCCAGCCCTAGACAGATTTATGAACCGATTTGAGATTTGAGTTTGTAACCAAATTTTATAAGGTAACAATCCTATTTTAACGGTTAAAACTAGTTGTTAACCTAAGTGAGCATGTTGTGTCTTTTTGTTATGGATTTTAAAGTCTAATTCAATTTTATAACTTACAAAAATTAGACATGGTAAACATCCATAACATTCATCAAAGGAATTTTAATACAATATTTATATTAAAAGAAAACTCAATACATGCATATTATATATTATAACAATTATAACATACTTTCAATGCATGTAACATGCTTCTTACGGTGGGATTTTAAATCTACATGGCATATTGTATGCATATACAAGATTTATTTAATTATAACATACATCACATGCCTAAATATATAAACACATACTGATATGGTTTTTAGTTTTGGCATTTTTTAAGTAAACAAAAAACCTATGTATTAAAAAAAAAAAAAAAGTAAGAAACGGCTTCAAAACCGCTTCTGGACCGCTCGACCGCTCCAAACCGAACCCAAACAACTTGAACCGGACCAGAATTGTCTGAACCGGAAAAGCCAAAAACCATATGAGGTCGAAACGGACAGGACCTCAACCGGTCGAACCGACTGCTCTCGCTAGATCTGGGGTCGCTCAGTTTAGCTCTCGCTCAAACTCGATCTCTCGCTCCATGCTCGAAATCTCGCTTGAACTTGATTCAAAATCTCGCTCAATTCGATCTCTCGCTCGAAATTCCAATAAGATTTCGCTCGAACTAGAAATCTCGCTCAAACTTGATTCAAAATCTCGTTTGAACTTGAAATCTCGCTCGAAAATTCTATCAGAATCTCATCTGAAATAAAATCTCGCTTGAACTTACATCAACATCTCGCTCTCGCTGGTAAAAGAAATCTTGCTCTCGCTGGAAAGGGAAATCTCGCTCGAACTTCAATAATGAGATTTGAGCAGATGCTGAAAAAACTGGAATCTGCAACTCGGCTTTTTTCACTTGTTTCTTCAATTACATCCTAATTTCAACTTCTAATGACTCCATATGAATTACAGACTCTTAAACACATATTAAAATCCATCAAACAAGAGCCAATTACAAGAGAAACAATATAATCAAGAGGATTAAAATGCCAAAACACTGGAAAAACCATATCAACATACTTTTTTATACAGTTCATGAATAAACACCCACCAGACTCAAATTAACAATAGTTAAGCGCTTAAATCATGCTCTGATACCAATTGAAGGAATGATATATCATGCAGTGGAAGACTACAGAATCAATAAGCACTTAAACTATATTTAATTTTAGTTTTAAGCATGTTGTACATATGATATTCAAAAGAGGGTTTGATATACATTACCTTTGAAGATTCCTCCACAATACAGCTGAAAAACACCAAGATAGAGCTTGAATCACTGAGAGGACTACCACCGAGATCGTCTCTATTATACTCAAGCTGGAATATGTGGTGGAAACACTTGAACAAGTTAAATTGATGAGGAACAAGAGCAGGGTTATCAATTGAGAAATTTTCTTTTTCATCTCTCGTTGATCTTCATGCATGGAGCTCCAATATATAGGTAAAACCATGCAAATATATCAGGTTGCATGTTGGGCAACTCCAGCTTGAAAACTAGTAATGGATATTGGTGATTCTCCAATAAATATGATTAGTGGATTTTCCCCCAAAAATGGAAAAGTCCACAAACTAATAATGTTTTAAAAAAAATTATTTTAATTTAGTTTTATAAAATTAATTCAAAATAATTAATTAGATAAAACTAATTTTTTTAATTAATTTTTAATTAAAAATAATATTAGTTTAATATCTGAATATTAAATTAATACAATATCACCAATAAATCAAATTTATATTTAAATCATAATTTAAATATTAATTGATTTTTCAATTTCGTTTAATTTCAGTTAAAATAAACGTTTATAATTGTATCATATACAATCAATCGAAAACTCTAAATTCATACATCAATACTCAATTTGTTATTCCAATTTAATGAGCTAGTAGAAGGACCTAGTGGACCTACAGATCATGAGCTCCAACGATCAATAATTAATTCGTTAAAACTCTTTAATCGAATTAATTACTATTTGTTAACTATCAAGACACACTAGTATAGCTCGGTAGTTGCACTCTCCTCACTATAGATATATTTCTGTCTATATAAACCATAATCAGTAAGTCGATCCTTCACAAGTTGTTCGTACTTACAGTTGGGTCAAAATTACCATTTTACCCCTGCAAATACATCTTATTCCTTAAGTCCCCACTAACCCTCTAATAAACAATTCAATTCATAATACTACTTATGAATCATGTCCTTTCTCTATCATCATGAGAAGGTGGGGCCTCGATTGTTCAATACCTGGAATCAGTACTTGAGAGAATAACCTATCTACTAACCTTAAAATGGGTAGGAGTGAATTCCATCTTGCAGGGCTATATCCTTAACTATTCATCTGGTCTTATCCCAAAAATAGAAGGGTTATTGAGCAGTGTTGTTGGATTACTCTCAACCATGCAGATCAAAGGATAATCCTAAATAAACCGGAGTTCATAGCTAGCTCAGGATTAAGATCGAGTTATCCTAGGTTACTTAAGTATGAAATAGTCAGCTTTACAGTAAACGATCGTTGTAAGGAAAAGTGACTATTTCATGGTCCAGTCTATATGCAAACTCATTGCATAGGATGCCCCCCACTCACATGTCTCTACATGAATGATCTGTAGATCACATCATTTGTATTACCAATACAAAATGGGTCGCATCCAATAATGTTACCAGGATGAGATACCCAATTTCATCCACATATTTATTAGACCATTTAGGCTATATACTATTAACTTGATCCTGTTTATGTCACCACATGAAGTTAAAATATTCATACTATAGCCATGGATATGTTTATTGGATTTTCATAATAGAATGCAAAATCAACAACTTTATTGAATAAAATACTCAATAATATTTTATTGATAAATAGAATGTTTAATATAAAATTTACGAACTGCGAGTTCTAGGACATGCCCAACAGAGGAACCTTATAGACCTACAGATCATGAGCTCCAACAATTTGAGATTAATTGGTTAAACTTTTTAAACCGAATTAATCGATATTCGTTAATTACCAAGACATATCACTATAGCTCAGTAGTTGCACTCTCCTCACTGTTGATATAATTTTGTCCTAGGTTGTTCATATTTATAGTTAGGTCATAATTACCGTCTTGCCCCTATAAATATATCTTGATCCTTAAGTCTCCACTAATCCACTATTGAACAATTGGTTTATAATCCAACTAATAAACCATATCCCTCTCTGTCATGAAAGGGCAGGACCCGTTTGTTCAAGACCAGAAATCAGTACTGAAGAGAACAACCTATCTACTAACTCTAAGATGGGTGGGACTGAATTCCATCTTGCAAGATATGTCCCCAGCTATCTATCCGATTTTATCCCTAAAATAGGAAGCTTATTGAGCAGTGATGTTGAACCACTCTCACCTATGCAGTTGAAAGGATAATCTCTTGGGGTTGATGTCCTAAAATCTCGTGTCCTGTAGTTTGTAAACAGTTTATACAAACATTTGTGTTGTTAATATATGATATTTACTTCACATCTTGTATTTTTGCTCAGTTGCTTGTTTTATTTGCTTTACCACAAACCAATAAACATAAAATCCCTGGTTATCTGTATATGACTCAAGCATATATGTGGTGACATACAAGTGGATCATGTCTTGAGTGATAACCAAAATGGTCTGTAGTATATAGATATAGAAGGGAAACCTTATCCTGGTAACGCTACGGATGCCGCCCCGTTTGTGGAATGGTCAGAAGTGTTGTGACTTGTCACAAATGGTCTGATCCTGATCATTCATGTTGGGGACATGCGAGCGGGGCGTCCTATACAAAGAGTTTGTATAAGACCTGACCACAAAGTGTTAACGTCTCATCATATAACACCGTTCATGACAGAGATTCGCTTCACTAGGATGACCATAGGTAACATGACCTCAATCCTGAGTGAGTTAAGAACTCCTGCAATTGAGGGTCGTCCTTTGGTTTCTATGTGTGTGAGTAGTCAGGTCGTCGATTCAAACCTACTATTTTGGGGATTCGTCTGATCTGGGAGTTGGGAACTCAGCTACACAAAATGGAATTCACTCCTTCCCCAAGGCAGGGGTAAATAGGTAGATAGCTCCCTTAAGGGCTGATTCCGAGGCTTGACCGATGCGGCGCCACACACCTTCTCTTAGTCCGAGAGGTGTTCACACATAGTTGGACTATGTTGTATTGTTCATTAGAGGAATTAGTGGTACTTAAGAAGTGAGATGTAACTACAGGGGAAAAACGGTAATTTGGCCCAGCTATAGTTAAGATCATCTGTGAAGGAACATCGTACTCATGATTGGTTATATCCGATGGACATAGAAATATATCTGTGGTAAGAAGAGTTCAACTATTGGTCTTTAGTGGAATGCTTGAAAGTTAACGGATGGTGGATCTCATCTAAAGAGTTTAGTCAGCTATTCACAGACCATTGGAGCTTCGAGCCACAAGTCCATTAGGTCCCCTAGGTAGCATGGATAAAGTCAAGAACCAGTGTTTGGGTTCATTTGAAATGTTCAAATTGACAAGAGGAAGTTTGATTATATATGATATAATTAGACTGGTTAATTATATATGATATAATTGGCTAAATCTATGAGATACATTATTTTGAAGGAAATAAGATATAAATATGATTTATATCAAGTAGAGGAGAAAATACTATAGTAGATATGTGATATCAAGTTATAAGTTAAAAATATAATATGATTATATTTATTAATACTTAGTTGGTTAATTATATGATAGTTAACCCAAAAATCACATTTGGACGTGGGTTAGTGGAGCAGTGTCGGTTATTGTAGCCGATGAAATAAAAATGAAATTGTTTCATTTTTTGAATTGTTCAATCGTCCGTCCAAAAGAAATCGCAGGTGCACGCTGGTAGAATTATAATCGATCGCTTAAGTTTTTTCAAGAGCCTATACGATAGTCGCTCTTTTTCTAGACGATCGTCCACCTCGCGCCTAAACGATCGCACACTAGTTCCTACACGATCGCATAGCTTCTCTAAACGATCGTATAGTGTGTCGTTTTTGCTAAATGATCGTATACCAGTTCTTAAATGATTTTTCAGTAAAACCTACACGATCGTGTAGCTTCTCCGAAACGATAAGCATTTTGATATGCGATAGCGTTTTTTTCCCTCCCATTTGCTTATCGCCTACACGATCTATGCTTCCTCCTTCCTCTACCAAATTCACTAAAGACCACACTTTGGGTTCTCACTCCGAGAATGCCCGGGGCTCTTTTCTGGTGGTGTCGTCCTCGTAGCATTCGTGTTCGTGCGATTGTTCGTGCTGCTGTAGTTGACGCTGCTGCTGGGTGTTGGTAGATCGCATAGAGGGTTCCACTATGTTGAGTTCTGAAGTTTGAAGATTGTCTTCAAGTGGTATGGAACTCTCTCCCTTTGTATATCTTGTTTATAACATGTTGTTAATTAAGATTTGTTTGCATAACTGTGCGTATGAACCTATATTGTTGTATTTTGGTCACTGTGAGATCGGAGCAATCCAAACGTGCTCATGGAACTCTTCGATAAGAAATCCTTTAATTGATATCAGAGCCAGGTTTTGATATTTCGATTTCATATGTTGCAACGAAATGTCATTTATATTCATGGTGGGTGCATTTCTACACTCTTTAATGGTTAAATTTGCTGTGGACGTGCGGATTAATGGATGTTTTCAGGATGATTAGCCTTGGTTTGATTTAAATCCTTTTACATTTGTGATTGTATGTAAAGACCCCTGCATTTTTCTGGGCATTAATAGTCATTATCAAGTCTGTATTCAAAGTTTGTTTGAAGTTTTGAGTCGTTCGGAGAAGCAAATTTGTGCAAGCGTTGTGGTTCTTCGAGGAAGGAGGCGATCTAGGGTTGATCGCATCGTGCAGAAGATGTGGTATGCGATCGCTGTTGATCGCATCGTAAAGACGATGGAGTACGCGATCACTGTTGAACGCATCGGTTAAACGATGGGGTATGCGATTAAGAGTTGGTCGCATCGGGTTGACAATCGAGTACGCGTTCACTGTTGAATGCATCGGTGAAACGATGGAGTATGTGATCAAAAGTTGATCATATTGTGTTGACGATTGGGTACGCGATCGCTGAGTATCGCATCGTGTAAACGATGAGATGATCGCGTATCGTTTAACGCGCGTGCGCTAGACGATCGTTTAGGTCAGCAAGCTTCATCGCTTAGTAACTGACTAAAAGATCGCTTAGTAACGCAAGGTAAATCGTTTAGATGTCGTCGTACTAAGCGATCACATAGACGATTAGGCTTCACAGCCTCCTCGTCGTCTACGCGATCGTTTAATTATGCTTCTATCGTCTAGTGCGTGCTGAACGATCGTCTACCTACTGCGTTTACTACACGATGGAGCTTCCTGGCAGTTCAAGACCCAGTTCACCTGTGAACCGGTTTGCTCGATGGAAAATGTAATAGATAGGGTTTTTTCATTCTGGTGTTTTGTAAAGGCTCATCCTGGTCCATTAATCCTTTATTTATTACATGCGATGTATGTTTTTTATATGGTATGCACATATAGTAAATCCCACCTTAGGTTATGCAATGTTCATACATCATCTCTTTATTATAATTGTTATAATTTAGATAAGCATGATTTATTTATGTAAGAGCATGCTCTTGCATCATATAATATAAGAGTTATATTTATGCATGCATAAAAAGCATTGACATGCATCATCTTTATATTATAATTGTTATAGTATAAGGGTGAATGATCGCATGTTTGCTTGGTTATTATGCGTTATATAAAAGTTATATTAGTAATGACCATAAATTGCATGAAACATGACACGTAGGTTACTTTATAAATGTTATAAACACCTCGTTGTGCACAATGGTTTTAGTTGTTTCTTTTTAAAAGTTAAAGAGAAATTAGAACTAAAAGAAATAAGAATGAAATGCATGCTCACTTAGGTTTAATTCATGGTTTTAAAGTGTTAAAAATTTGGATCACATAGACCTAAGATCACGGTTCTAATATGATTAGAAACCCTAAGGTTTTAATCTTTTAATCAGTTTAATAGGATTAAATTGGCTAATAAAAGGTTAAAGTGTAGCCAATCTATCTATAAAGGACCTTTTGTCTAAGGCGGGTTCTGTCTAGGTTGAGATATTTAAGTTGACGGAAACGTAATACTCCTAACTTACATGGAAAGGTGAATTAGATAGATTTGATGCATGCATGCAAGTTAAGGACGGTCCATTAAAGTGTTTAAATGTGACTACTTGAACTTTTTCATATTTCATAGACAATGAGCACAGTTTAAAAAGATGTTTCACTTAAACTTTTCACATTTCTTCTAAATAGTACACACCGTGAGATCTACCCTCGGCCTCGTGGCACCTTTGGCGTGTCCCCCTGATGGATGGTGTTTGGGTAGGTCAATATCAAGGTGTATGGAGAGAGTGTTCATAGTAAGTGGGAGCGGGAAGTGCGATAGCATATCCCTCGGTCTCCCTCATTAGGTTGAATAAAGTCACTGTGCATCGCCTCGAGGCACCCTGGGAGTGTCCCTCTAAAGGATGGCAGTTTTGCACGTTTCTTTATTTGATCTCCCGTAAGAGGATAAGGTAACTTAGTCACTTGTCCTAATCTGTTTCTTCCCTATGGTAAGCTCATTAGGGCAGAACTCTGGCATCGAAAGTGAAGGGTTACACTTATGCGGAATAGTTAAAGGTTAACAATTTTGGACCAAAAAATTGTGGTTGTTAGGTTCAGTTCCAAGAGTTGGTTCTCCCTAATGGTTGAGAATGTCTCATCCCAGCGAAGGGGCAACTGATCACCCCACCGGTGATGTTGTTCTGCCTCACTAGGGAATCATTGCAAAATATAAGTCTATAACTTAGGGTACTTGAAACTGTTTTGCAAAATTGATTGGTTTAAAAATGGTTTAGAAAAATCTAATAAAGTTTTGTTCGTATTTGTTTTTTCAGCAACATTTTCAAAATGGCAACAGCCACGTTGGCATTACTAAGCGCAGAAAAACTTACTAGCGATAATTTTGCAACATGGAAACAGATGATCACAACGATCCTGATCATCGAGGATCTCATGTTCGCTCTCACATAGGCTTGTCCTTCTATTCCAGCTCTGGATGCCGCTCGAAATGTTCGGGAGGCATACGAGCGATGGACAAGGGCGAATGAGAAGGCCCGAGCCTATATCTTGGTAAGTCTTTCTGAAGTCTTGGCTAAGAAACATGAGCCTATGGTCTCAGCGCGTGAGATCATGGAGTCCTTGCGGGGGATGTTTGGACAACCGTTTGAATAGCTTATGCATGAGACTCTTAAATACATATTCAACTCCAAAATGGAAGAAGGCACCTCTATTCGTGAACATGTGCTAAACATGATAGTCCACTTTAATGTTGCGGAGTTGAATGGGTCTACCATCGATGAGGGCAGCCAGGTTAGCATAATCCTACATTCTTTGTCAGAGAGCTTCTTACACTTTGTTTGTAATGTGATTCTTAACAAAGTGAAATATAATCTTACAACTCTCCTCAACGAGTTGCAGATATACCAATCTTTACTGAAAAGTAAGGAGAGGTAGAAGGGTGAGGCAAATGTTGCTTCATCCTCAAGTACGTTTCATAGAGGTTCGACCTCAAGAACGAATTATGCACCTTCTGCTTCTAAATCTACAAAGGGAAAGAAGAAGAATGGTGGTAAGGGAAAAGGGAAGGCACCTGCTAACCCACCGCCTGTCGCCCCAAGGAGGTGTCCACAGGTTGCTAATGGAAAGTGTTTCCACTGAAACCAAGATGGACACTAGAAGAGGAACTGTCCTTGATATCTGAAAGAGAAGAAAGCAGCCAAGGCTGATAAAGGTAAATGTGATTTACTTGTTCTTGAAACTTGTTTAGTGGAGAATGATGATTCTACCTGGATAATTGATTCATGTGCCACTAACCATGTTTGTTCTTCCTTTCAGGGGATTAGATCTTGGCAGCAGCTGAAAGCTGGTGAAATGACGATGCAAGTAGGCACCGGGCACGTCGTCTCAGCTGTGGCAGTGGGAGGACTCCAGTTAGCTTTACAGAATAGGTTTCTTATTTTAAATGATGTATATATTGTTCCCAAACTAAAGAGGAACCTTATTTCTGTAAAGTGTTTATTGCAATGTAAATATACTATCTCGTTTAATGTGGATAAAGCGTTTATTCATAAAGATGGTGTTTTTATTTGCACAATAAACTGGAATCGAATTTATATGTGCTCAGGCTGTTAGCCATTAATTCCCTCCATAATATTAATTGTTCAGAAATGTCGTAACTCAATCAAAACGTCGACATATTTCTCTAAAAGAAAATACCCAACTTTGGCATCTTCGTTTAGGGCACATCAATCTCAATAGGATTGAGAGATTGGTGAAGAATGAACTTCTAAGTGAGTTAGAAGAAAATTCTTTACCAGTGTGCGAATCTTGCCTTGAGGGTAAGATGACTAAACGACCTTTTACTGGAAAAGGTTATTGAGCCAAGGACCCTCTTGAGTTAGCATATTATAACCTTTGTGGTCCTATGAATGTGCAAACCCGAGGTGGTTATAAGTATTTTATCAGTTTTACTGATGATTACTCCAGGTATGGGTATGTTTATCTTATGCAAAGAAAGTCTGAATCATTTGAAAAGTTCAAAGAGTTCAAGGCTGAAGTTGAAAACGCATTAGATAGACGGATTAAAACACTTCGATCGGATCGAGGTGGAGAGTTTTTGTACTCGACATTCCAGAACTATTTGATAGAACATGGAATCGATTCCTAACTCTCTATGCCGGGTACACCTCAACAGAATGGTGTAGCGGAGAGGAGAAATAGGATCTTGTTAGACATGGTTCACTCGATGATGAGTTACGCTTCCTTACCGGACTCATTTTGAGGTTTCTCAGTGGAGACTACGGTATACATACTCAACTGTGTTCCCTCTAAGAGTGTTGCAAAAACACCTATGGAGTTGTGGAACGGGCGTAAAGCTAGTTTACGTCACTTCCACATTTGGGGTTTCCCTGCACGTGTGCTTGAGGCTAATCCCAAGAAGTTGGAACCACGGTCGAGGTTATGCCTCTTTGTAGGCTACCCCAAAGGTACACGAGGGGGTTATTTTATGATCCGATGGAAAATAGGGTGTTTGTTTCAACAAACGCTACTTTCCTAGAGAAGGATCATATAAGGGAGCACAGTCCATGAAGTAAAGTCGTATTGCGTGACCTTTCCAATGAAACTACTGAAACTTCAACAAGAGTTGTTGAAGATCCTGCTACATCAGCAAGAGTTATTGATGGGAGTTCATACAGTAGGTTAATTCCACCTCAAGAGTTTAGGGAACCTCGACGTAGTGGGAGGGTTACGAACCCAACCGTTCGCTATCTGGGTTTCACAAAAATCCTTGCTATGGTAGCAGATGGCGACGTTGAGGATCCGTTGCCTTATAAGAAGGCAATGGAGGATGTTGACCGGGATGAATGGGTCAAGGCCATAGATCTCGAGATATAGTCGATGTACTTCAATTCAGTATGGGATCTTGTAGATCAGCCTGATAGGATTCACCCTATAGTTTGTAAATGGATCTACAAGCGCAAACGAGGTGCTGATGGGAAGGTACAGACCTTCAAGGCTCAACTTGTGACAAAGAGTTATACCCAGATAGAGGAGTCGACTATGAGGAGACTTTCTCGCCTGTTGCCATGTTAAAGTCGATCCGCATCCTCCTGTCTATTGCAGCTTATTATAATTATGAGATCTGGAAAATAGACGTCAAGACGGCCTTTCAGAATGGTATTCTTGAGGAGACCATTTATATGGTGTAACCCGAGGGATTCATAGCCCAAGGTCAAGAGCAAAAGGTTTGCAAACTGAATCGGTCCATTTATGGACTGAAACAGGCGTCTCGATCTTGAAACATATGATTTGATACTACGATCAAGTCATATGGCTTTGACCAAAACGTTGATGAACCTTGTGTCAACAAGAAGATCATCAACACTTCAATAGTTTTCTTAGTGTTGTACGTAGACGATATCCTACTCATTGGGAATGATATAGGTCTACTGACAGCAGTTAAGAACTGGCTAGCGACCCAATTTCAAATGAAAGATTTGGGAGAGGCTCAGTTTGTTCTAGGTATATAGATCTTTCAGGATCGTAAGAACAAAGTGCTAGCACTGTCTCAGGCATCGTACATTGACAAGATGTTGCTCAAGTACTCGATGCAGGACTCCAAGAGGGGTCTATTGCGATTTAGGCATGAATTCACTTTGTCTAAGGACATGTGTCCTAAGACGCCTCAAGGGGTTAAGAAGTTGAGACGAATTAGTCTAACCCAGACCATTTTAATGTTGCTGACCCGTTTACAAAGGCTCTCACAGCCACAATGTTTGAGGGTCACCTACGGTGCATGGGTCTACAGGATCGCCCGCGGCTGAACTAGGGCAAGTAGGATATTTTCTTGTACTGGGCTTTTATGCCCTAGTTTATTGTTTTGTACAATTTATTGTACACCCCACTGAAGCCAAGAACAAGTGGGAGATTGTTGGGGTTGATGCCCTAAAGTCTCATGTTCTGTAGTTTGTAAACAATTTGTACAAACGCTTGTGTTATTAATATATGATATTTACTTCACATCTTGTATTTTTGCTCAGTTGCTTGTTTTATTTGCTTTACCACAAACCAATAAACATAAAATCCCTGGTTATTGTATGTGACTCAAGCATGTATATGGTGACATATACAAGTGGATCATATCTTGAGTAATAACCAAAATGGTCTGTAGTATATGGATATAGGAAAAACCTTATCCTGGTAATGCTACGGATGTCGCCCGCTTTGTGGAATGGTCACAAGTGTTGTGACTTGTCACAGATGGTCTGATCCTAATCATTCATGTTGGGGACATGCAAGCAGGGGTGTCCTATACAAAGAGTTTGTATAAGACCTGACCACGAAGTGTTAACTTCTCGTACATAACACTGTTCATGACAGAGACTTTGCTTCACTAAGATGACCATAGATAACATGACCTCAATCCTGACTGAGTTGGGAACTCCTGCCATTGAAGGCGGTACTTTGATTTGTACGGGTGCGAGTGGCCATGTCGCCGATTCAAACCTACCATTTTGGGATTCGTCTTATCTGGGAGCTGGGAACTCAGCTACACAAGATGAAATTCACTTCTTCCCCGAGGCAGGGGTAAATAGATAGATAGCTCCCTTAAGGGCTGATTCCGGGGCTTGAACAATATGGCGCCACACATCTTCTCTTGGCCCGATAGGTGTTCACACATAGTTGGACTATGTTGTATTATTCATTAGAGGAATCAGTGGTACTTAAAGAGTGAAATGTAACTACTGGGGAAAAACAGTAATTTTGTCTAGCTGTACTTATGAACATCTGTGAAGGGTCATCGTACTCATGATTGGTTATATCCGATGGACACAGAAATATATCTACGGTGAGAAAAGTTCAGCTGTTGGTCTTTAGTAGAATGTCTGACAGTTAACGAATAGTGGATCTCGTGGCTAAAGTGTTTAATCAACTATTCACAAACCGTTAGAGCTTCGAGCCACAGGTCCATTAGGTCCCCTGGGTAGCTTGGATAAAGTCGAGAACCAGTGTTTGGGTTAAATTGAAATGTTCAAATTGACAAGAGGAAGTTTATTTATTTTATTATTAATTTATTTTATTTTATTTTATTTATATATTATGCTTAATGTTATTTTATTATTATATTATATTATATTTATTTTAATATTATATTTTATTGATATCCATATTACTATTGTGCTCCTCAAGTTCACACCATATAAAACATTTTTATTCTCATGCATTCTTCCCATCATCCATTAGACTTTACCCATGAAATTACAATTACCTAAAAGAGTACATTATTATATATGTGAACTCTGTTAAACAATTTGACAAAATAAAATAATGTTATGAGAATTAATTTGTCAACAAATGTAAACAAAATTTTGTCAAAAAGAAAACCAAATGTAAACAAAACAAAAAAAGAAAAAGAAAAAAAGAAATGATAGCACAAAAGACAAAACATCGACAGCAGGGTTCGAACCTGCGCGGGCGAAGCCCAACAGATTTGAAGTCTGCCTCCTTAACCACTCGGATTTACTTTAATTATTGTTAAAAGTTACACATAATTTTGAATTGTTTTTCTCCATAAGTTTACATATTTATTGTTTAATAATCATTCTAATTGTGTTTATTATATTTTCTCTGTGTGAAGTTGCATTTAATTATCTAAACGTAGGTTATTTTTTAGTCATAACTTTTTTGTGTGAGTTTAATTTTGTATTATTTTTTGTTCTTAGTGTTGGAAATTCAAATCAAGAGGCTTTAAATTTAAGTTGGGAGACATATGTAGAAATTTGAATATACAGATGGTATGTAAGTTAGGAGAAGGTTATAGGAGTATTGTTGAGGTTGAATAAAGAAACTTACTACAATATACATTTGGAAAACCCTCTTTAGAGGTCTCACAATTGCACTAACTATCTATATAGGATTATGTAGAAAACAAGGGTGTGGTTTTTGTTTTCACCCTTTTACTATTTACTACTGGTAGAATTCTTCGAGTTTTTTCTGAACTTGTTTAATTATCTTTCGATTGTTTTTTTTTAAAGATACTATATCAAAAAAAAAATCTCAAAATGAACATACAACGAATGCAAGGTGGTACAAAAAATGACGGAGTGTTAGTATGATTCTCAAGGGCATTTCCCTTTGTTACATCATTGTGTTTCTTTAATCCTTGTCCTTATTGTCTACACAATTTTATTCTATATAACAAAACGAATTAGAGACTCCATTATAATGTAGAGGCTCTGCTTGACCCAAGGTTTGATAAACTTTATAGTTTGCCGCATTTTCTATTTGTGTTTTAGTGTTTAATAGGTATGGTGCTAAATTCTTCAATGATAGTACTGGTGAGTTTGTACTTATCTTGGAAAATAAAGTGCTTTTTTGGCATTTCATGCATGGTAGATTGAAATTAAAAATTGTTACACTTCAGCTCTGGTCTTTTGCTGAATGTGCGTACGTTTATTATAGGCAGAGAAGATTGGTTTGGATCATATGGACATCGAAGGTCTGAAGAAGCTAAACAAAATACAAAAAGTTGGTGAGGAACTTGCCAAGAAATATCATGCCTTTTTAGCATTTGAAGTTGTTATCAAGCAAATTCCCCATCTTCTTGGGCCTGGGATCAACAAGGCTGGTAAGTATGCTTATGACTAATAGACATCTGGAATTTACCCTTGATCTGGTGACTCAAGTTAAAAAGTTTTTCTTAGCTCTATTGATTGTTGTTTATAGTGGTAGTGCAAGCCAAGGTTATAACTTGAGCTTTAGATTACTCGTATCATACATGCAGGAACAAAATGTAATTAAAAAAAAAGGAAGGAAACAATTCAACTTTAATGGTTGATTTGCTAATACAAGATTTATGCAACGGCAAGAAAATTGGAGAGGATTAGGTTGGATGACAGCACAATAATATTCAATCAATGGCTTTAAATGGAAGGTATTGACCAACTTCAATATTGATTTGTTTCATTTTAGGGATGGAATGAGGGCTTTGCATGTAGATGGAGATGACGACTCAAACGGTCCATAAATTTGATAGAGTAAACATGCAAAACACGGAAGCTAACAGAATCATTAAGCACTCTAATTACATTAATTTGAGTAACAAGCATGCAAACTCATAGTTTTTCAAAAAAAAGAGTTTCTGTTTGAATACCTTTGTAGATTTCCACTTAATCATTGCAAGTTTCACGAAATTGACCTTCAATTTTTTTAGTAGACTTCCAAGAGTATCTTCTCTATTCTAGCTTTGGATTGAGTGGTGGAACTCCAAATTGAGAGGGAATTTTAAGGTGGATTGGAGACGGTTTGCTGAAAACTATTTTCTGTAGCAATTTTCTCAAAAACAAATTACTCTGCTCTAATCTCAGAGAAATTTGAAGTATTTATTCAACTCCATCATGCAAACACTTCATCATTAACATTTTCACACTTCAAAATGCATTAGCAAAGTGGGCTAGGTGTTTGAATATGGGAAAATCCATTCACAATTGCAAAAAATATGATAATTCCACTTTGAACATAAATTTTCCAATTTATTTAATTTAATTTTAAAAAAATTAAATTAAATGCATATTCAATTTCTGCAATTGAATTTAAAATTGAAATCTTATTTTATTTTAAATAATTAATAAAATAAATTTAATTAATTAAAAATAATAATTTAATATCAAATATTAAATTAATAAAACACCTTATTCAAATATGAATCCTATTCATATAATCAATATTTAAATCGTTATTTAAATATATTAAACTCTCCAAATATGTTTAATTTCAATAAATTTAAATGTTAACTATATCGAATATAATTATCCAAACCCTAAACTTGAATTTGAACATTTCAAATAAAGCTAGTAGAGAGACCTTATGGACCTGTAGATCATGAGCTCCAACAATTTGAGATTAATTGGTTAAACTTTTTAAACCAAATTAAATTACCGAGACATATCACTATAGCTCAGTGGTTGCACTCTTCTCACTGTAGATATAATTCTGTCCACTTGATTTAACCATAATCAGTAAGTCGATCCTTCATAGGTTGTTCATATTTACAGTTAGGTCAAACTTACCATCTTGCTCCTGTAAATACATCTTGCTCTTTATGTCTCCATTGATCCTCTATTGAACAATTGGTTTATAGTTCAACTAATAAACCATATTCCTCTCTGTCATGACAGGGCGGGACTCCTTTGTTCAAGACTAAGAATCGGTACTTAAGGGAACAACCTATTTGTTAACTCTAAGATGGGTGGGAGTCAATTCCATCTTGCAGGACTATGTCCCCAGTTATCTATCTAGTTTTATCCCCAAAATAGGAGGCTTATTGAGTAGTGATGTTGAACCACTCTCACTACAAGAATTATGGCCTTTAATGTCGGTTGACAACCGACATTAAAGATTGTGTTATAAAAGGTCTTTAATGTCGGTTTTAAACCGACATTAAAGCTTATCTTCAATGTCGGTTTAAAACCGACATTGAAGACCTTTTATAACACGACCTTCAATTTTGGTTGTCAACCAACATTAAAGCCCTTTAATGTCGGTTTTGAACCAATTTTAATGTCAATTTTAAACTGACATTAAAGCCCAAAATTATTGTCCCTTTTTTTAATGTCATTGTCTAATCCCTTTTTAATGTCTGTCAAAAAGTATAACATGACACATCATCATCAAATACCGTGGTTATTGCAACGAAGCACATATGACATATTATTCATGTATGGATTTTAAATCTATTACATTTAATCCGCAAATTCTGCTATAAAATTATAATTTAAAAGGCCGTACAATAATTCAGGCCTTGAAAACACAAATTACAAGTAATACAAACATTATGAGTTTATTATTCCTCTCCACTTGGTAAGTATGGATCCCTTCATAATTCTTCTTGAATATACCCCCCCCCCCCCCCCCCTAGCTTCAGCAGTATTTAGTTATAGGCATCTTTGTCTGACCATTGTTGTTCAAAAGATCACAAACAAAAAAGGTTTAAGACAAAGAATTGAAAGTGAAAATGTGATCAGAATTCATATTCAACTAATCGTGTTTATGGGAATTGTGCATAAATGGTACATTCAAGGCAAAATTCTTATATGAATGTATTGGATCTAGAGTTCCCCAAGAAAAAGCATAAAGAGGTTGCGATACCAAATCTTTACTCCTTTGTTGCACCTGCAAAACAAGAAAACTCAATAGTTGAATAAATGAGAAAATATTTTTCCAAGATCTTGGAGAAGAGAAGCTTGGTTACCTAGATATGAGAGACGAAGACGATGGAAAATTTTCGGCAGCATAACGATACTACCATAACAAAACCAAAAATTTACCTTGAACCTATTCAAAGAAACACACTCTCAAAAATATTTCATAACCATTTGTTCTCAACAGAACTATCAGAATTTCCATACTCCTATAACCTTCTTCTAACTTACAGTAGGATAGGCTGTTCAAAGAAACACACTCCCAAGAACACATACATCAATAAGCAAATTTAGCTCACAATGTACTTCAAATCTCAAAAGTTGTCACAAAAACTATCATAGTGCATGAATAACCCACAAACTATGCAACCCACAAACTCAAGCACCTTGAATCAAATCTAAACTACAAATAAAGAGTACCCATGAGTCATAAACGGGTGTTACATTCTAATCCAATATGGTCCAAAGAGAAATAAGTGCACTATAACCTCTCAAACAGGAATTTCCATATCATTAGAGTCACTTGAAAACACTTAGAAACTGTGCTTAAAACTGCAAGCATTCAAAAATGCACTTACCAGGAACAATTTTTACGTGAATCCCTTGTTGTTGCAAGAAATCCATCTTCTTCCCACCCCTTCCAAACACACAAACAACACCATTAAAAGTCAAGGGTAGAAAAATTCATAGGCCTACTAGATACACCATTAAAAGTCTAGGGTAGACATAAAAGTTCAATATTATATATGTGGATCAATTATTACAGAAGTTTCAAATATGTCATGAACTCATTAGATACAAAATTGAATATTCATGAATCTATTAGACATTTTTAAAGTTCAGGGACCTATAAAACACAAGATTAAAAGTTCAACGATCAATTATATACTTTTGAAAAATTAGGGATAAAATAGACACAAATCTAAAAGTTCGGGACTAAACTTATAATTCAAAAGAAAATCAAGTAATAGGCTATATCAGCATTCAAAAGAAGTCCATGACAGTAAACAAAACTAATTGAACAACAGATGATGGATACATTTGGATTCCACTGATGATTGAACCAAAGAGTCCAAGCATTGCCATTAATCCAACTCTACCAGCATTCTTCACAAGGAATTCCTGAAAAGAACTGAAAATAAAAAAGAATGTGATGGCAAAGTGTCGGTTTGATTCGGCTTAACATTATAAGAAACCAAAGTTTTTGGTTTGGTTCGATTGTGGATTTGGTATAAAATTACAAGAAAACCAAAAAACAAACTGAGTAGAACTGAATATTTGTGGTTTGGTTATGTTCTGTATATATCCAAAATCAAATTTTTTGGTTCAATTCGTTTTGACTACCAATCAAGGAACCAAAAGATATAAATACATACAAACATGCATTACTTGATTTCAAGCCATATTCTACGAATATTTAAAAAAAAAAAATGGACCTTACTTGTAAAATAGTCCCATGGTTGCACTTTTTCAATGGAAGTGAGACTGTAGAAGAAGATTTAGAATCTATGTAATTTTTCATGTTGACCATAGCCTCTCCAAGAATATTTGATCTTGCTGATCCCTGTGATTGGAGATTTAGTGTAAATTAAGCTCAGCAGACATCATATTCAATTCCTTATCTTCGCAATACATCAATGTCAAAAATGTAAAAAGCCAAATTACAACGTAGCAGCTTCTAAATAAAGGATAGTCATGAAAACAACATATGTCTGGCAAGAGGAATTATGTTTGTGAAACCCAAATGGATTCTAATAAAGACAAAAACCAGTACCATGGCCACAACAAGCTTGAAATTGCTATCTTCAAACTCCTTAGAAACTTCATCTTGTGAAACCCAAATGAATTCTGATAGAGACTCAATCCACTAGCAACTTCCATTACGAACTGATGCTTTGCTTAACCTGACGACCGTCTTCCCAATTTGCTCTGAGATGACAGATACAAATAATTTGTCCCAACCTTTAGGTACCTATTTTCTTACAAGTAACAAAAAGAAAATCTCTACGGTGAAATCAAGTAAAACCTATATACATCTCCATACAAATCAGGAAAAGGATGGAGGGGACAGAATTGAATATTACAGTAAACAACAATCAGCATTGACTAACTAGTAACTCCCTGACCAAGTCCACTTATGAGTTATCACCATAATAATAACGCAATTTCAAGGCTAAGTTCCAATCCAAGGCAGCAATAAAGACAAATAAATTGCATTGACTAAATCAATAACTTCCATTCCTCTTCATCCTAATTCTCAATTCATTAATTCAATCAAAATATCTAAATTTAATAACAAAAGCAACCCCTAAATTCACAACCCATAAACCATTGAATCCTCATTTAATCCCATTCCTTTTTCCTCCAACTTTTTCCCATTTTATTCCATTTTACTTCATAAAACTAGAGGGCATCTCCATATATCACACGAAGCATATTGGTAATCCCAAAAAATTAGGGGAAGTCAAATAAACTTAGACCCTTTACTAAATATAGTATTAGTAGTAGAACAAAGAACGAAAACGTATATTCATGATTCACACTCTAGAACGGAATAAAGAAAGTTAAAATTAAGTATCTAGGTTGCCTTGAAGTTGGAGAACTTGAAATCAAATTTCTCCCCTGATTTCACTTGTCCTTTCCTATGCAACCAGAACATTTTCCCTTGGCACTCTTTCTATCTATTTATATATCCAAAATGTTCCTGTGTAACCTGAACATCTTCAGTTCACACAACTCTAAAATAACAACAACACATTAATAATCAGAGTCCAAACCTGAAAGGCAACGAATCGTAATACTTACGAATGTTGGTGACGAGCTTCTCTAGCAACTGACTTCCAGGATAGAGCTGAGTAAGATTTTGTACAACACTCCCCCAAACAGCCTTTTTAGATCCCTCAGTTCTCATAGGTGACAGATCGCGAATAGAATCCAGATTTAAATATCGAGAGGACGAGAAGACGCCGGAGATAGATAGTCGACGATAGAGACCTAGGGGTTTCGTGTTGGAAGGAGTCGACGATGGAGATAGAGAGTCGACGACGGAGACCTTGGGGGTTTCGTGTGGGTTATGGGTGAGTAAAACACTAAGAATGAAAGGGGGAAAAATGGGAAGGAGAGTGAAGAGGGAAATGAAAAAAATTGGGGGGGAGGGGGGGAATCGGTTTTGTTTTAAAAAAAAAAACGAAACCGACATTAAAGGTATACCTACAATGTTGGTTTAAAACCGACATTAAAGATCCATTTTTTTAAAAAAAATAAAATCGATATTATACATCCGGTTTAACTTTTTCAAACCAAAATTAAAGGCTAAAATTCTTGTAGTATCTTACTTATGCAAATCAAAGGATATCCCGAAGAAACAACAGTTCATAGTTAGCTCAGGATTAAGATCGAGTTACCTTAGGCCATCGATTTGAAATATAACAGTAAACAGTTGTTATAAAGAAAAGTGACTATTTCGTGGTCCCGTCTTATGCAAATATCTTTTTCATAGGATGCCCCCGATTTCGGGAGCACATTGTTTGTATAAATATACAGAGTGGGCGCATCCATAGTGTCCCCAGGATAAGGTACCCAATCTCATCCATATACTTATAGACCTTTTTGGCTATATACTAAAACTTGATCCTCTTTTATATCTCTACATAAAGTTAAAGTATTCATACTATAGCCATGTGTTTTTTTATTAGATTTTATAATAGAATGCAATTTCAATAACACTTTTATTGAATGAAGTCTCAATACTACTTTTATTGCAAAATAGAATATGTTTAAAAATTACGAACTGCGAGTTTTAGGACATTCCCAACAAAATTTTGTTCTCATTACTTAATCTTAAAATTTTTGTAATGAGCTATAAAAATCTAGAGTCATAATATTTAGATTTTTGTTTTTGATGGGGTGGGAGGGAACATCTTGTAGCTCATATTCATACACAAAATGGTTTTAGCAGAATCATTCATAAAACGTTCGTAGTTAATTGCTGGACCATTGTTTATGAGAGCTAAGCTTCCTACATCTGTATGGGGATATGTTATTTTGCATGCAACATCATTTGTACGTATTAGGCCATTAGCTTATCATAAGTACTCACCATTACAATTAGCTTATGACAATGAGCCAAATATTTCCCATTTGAGAATTTTTTTTTATGTGCAGTATATGTTCCAATTGCTCCACCACAATGCACTAAGATGGTCCTCAAAGAAGATTAGGAATATATATTGGATATGATTTTCCATCAATTATTAAATATCTTGAACCCCTAACGGATGATGTATTTACTACACGGTTTGCTGATGTCATTTTAATGAGACAAATTTTCCAACATTAGAGAGAGGAATTAAAAATTTGAAAAAATAAATTATATGGAATACATCATTATTGTCTCGTTTAGATCACCGTACAGATTAATGTGAATTTGAAGTTTAGAAGATAATTCATTTTCAAAATATAGCAAATCAGTTACCAGATGCATTTATTGATGCAAAGAAAGTAACTAAGTCACATATACCTCCTGCAAATGTTCTATCGAAAATTGATATCCCAACAAAACAAGTTGTCACTAATGAGTCTGGAACACGTTAGAAGCGTGGTAGACCAGTAGGTTCTAAAGATAAAAATCCTCGAAAAAAAATAATAAATAATCAAGAAGACTTGGTTGAGGATATAAATACCCATGAATAAATCCTTGACATGATTAGTGAGGAATGTGAAATACCTAAAGATAATAATGAGATTTCAATAAACTATGTCATAACAGGAAAAAGATGAAATTCAACTAATGTAGTTATTGACAACATTTTTTTCGTATAATGTTGTTGATAGGTCTTGAAAAGAACTATATTTTACATGTTAACTCCCTCTAGTTTATACTATTAATTTGCTTAATTTGTCAATTTTATAGGTAAAATAGTCTCAGGAGTATTTGAGAGTCATCACAACAAATTAGATTAAATTGGGGCAAAAAGGACCAAAAATATAGTCAAATAAGTCAAAACCGAGCAATGAATCAAAGGAAGAGAAGAAAATAAGGAAAAAAAAAAATATGAAAATGTGCAATTTTTTTGCCAACCAACGTCTTTTGTGCGACATTAAAAGCAGATTTCTGCTGTCTGTCATTAAAAAGTCAAGGCAGAATGCTAATATATAGGGCAACGTTGCGACACTACAAATTTTGACGGAAAGATAAAAAAATGCGTACACCTACACAAGGGAGCGTTGCAACGCTGCGACATTTGTGTAAAAGTAGTTTTTCAGCCATTTTTTACGAGAGAGAGACCTATTTTTACGATTTTGAGAGCTTTTCTCTGTATTTTTTAGAGATATTTATGTAATTTTCTTCAATCTTTGTACAAATTCTTGCAAGACTCAATGGACTTCTTGAAGATTTTGCCACTTTATGATTAGGTAAGTTATTTTATCTTGGGGATTATGTTAGGTTAGCCAATTCTTGAGAGTTTCCTTTAAACTTCCTCTCATAATTTGTTGTTCTTGAATGTTCTTGCTGTTAATTTCAATAACATCTTATAGAAATGGGTTGACGCCTCAATTTGTACATTTTTGTATGCAAAATTACATGGCTCTATAGCATAATTGTAATTAGGTTGCAAGAACTAGTAATTTTGATGGAAAGTTTGGACTTCTTTCCTATTTTCTTGAAAATATTTACTAGTTTAGAACATTCATATTAATCATGCTTGATTTTAGTCTTTTTAATTTCAAGAATGTCGTAGTTAAGAAATCCCAAGAAATGCATGCAATTTAGGAATTAAATGTGGAATGTCTTTAGGAAGCATTTATGAAAAAAATTAGGGTTAATTGGCTAATTAGGGCATTAGGGCTTAGCCTTAATGAATTATGGAACAATTAAATTTCTCGAAATCAATTAAGTCTATGATAGAATGTACATAAAATCCCCAGGATCCTTTTTCCATTGAATTTCTTACATAATTTCTTTTATATTCTCTCTCATTAATCTCATTACCGAAATTTCATATCAATTCTTGTTTTACTTTTACTTTATCTCTTGAAACCAATAAACTCCCTCCCACCGCTCCCATTTTGGATTTCAAAACTCAATTTTGCCAATTAATAAAGATTCTATGTGAATCGACCACGTGCTTCCACTATTACTACGTGTTAGTATTAGTAGTTTTGCATGTTTTACAAATTCTATTTGTTTTGGGTTAAGTTGAACTAATGACATCATTTTTAGCTTGAACAGTTGCTATTGATATTATATCTGAAAGTGAGGATATTGAACCAAAATCTGTTGAACAACATCAACATAGAAAAGATTGGCTTTAGTGGAAAAAAACAATCGAGGCAGAATTAAACTCACTTTCAAAATGTCAAGTTTTTGGACCAGTAGTCAGAACATCAGAAGGAGTCAAACCTGTGGGATACAAATAGGTATTTGTGAGGAAAAGAAATGTAAATAATGTGATCACAAGATATAAAGTAAGAGTAGTTGCAAAAGGTTTTTTACAAAGACCTGGTATTGATTATGAGGAGACGTATTCTTCGGTGGTGGATGCAATTACATTAAGATATTTAATTAGTCAGATAGTATATGAAAATCTGGACATACATCTTATGGATGTAGTCACAGCATATTTATATGGATCTCTTGATAATGATATTTGTATGAGAATCCCAAAAGGATTTAAGGTATCTGAAACATATAAATCAAATTCCCGAGAATTGTATTCAATAAAGATACAGGGATCGCTATATGGATTGAAACAATCAAGACGAATGTAGTACAATCGCCTAAGTGGATATTTGTTGAAAGTAGGATACCAAAACAATCTAATATATTCATATGTTTTTATAAAGAAATCACAGTCAGAATTTGCTATTATAACTGTATATGTTGATGACCTAAATATAATTGGGACTTCTGAAGAGCTTTCAAAGGCAATAGAATATATTAAAAAAGAATTTGAGATGAAAAATTTCGGAAGAACAAAATTTTTCCTTGGCTCGCAAATTGAGCATTTAGCATATGGGATATTTGTTCATCAGTCAACTTAAGTTTTAAAAAGTTTCTATATGGACAAAGCATTTCCATTGAACATTCCAACGGAAGTTCATTCACTAGATGTGAAGAAAGATATATTTCGACCTTGAGATCTTAAGTGATGTTTCCATGAAGGGGTGTAAATATATTGTATTCTTTTTAAGAGTATTAGATTATATGGAATATGTAATCTTTTTCTTTCACTAGGATTTTTTTCCCAATGGATTTTTTTCCTAGTAAGGTTTTAACAAGGCATACTTCATATATATATATATATAATGGGTATCTAGGGGGGTATTATAAATATCATAAATTATGTGTAAAATAGATACTCATTCTTTTGTCAAAAAGTCAAGATGTCACTCCCTCTACATTCCATATATATAGTCATAGTTAGGAATTTAAAACAAGCAAAGGAAACGAAACAACTGAAGAAAAAACGAAGAGGATAGAGAGAGGAAGAAGATGAAACGTTTCAGATGTTTTTCCCTTAGGAATTTTCTATATTTTTTCCTTGTATTTAGTGTTGGTATACATAGGCATTAAATAGCCTTATACATTTTTAATAATAAAGAATAACAAATATATTTGTACAATTTTGATTGGTTGGGATAAATATTCCCTCTAACAACTTTTTCTTCTAGAAAATGATGACATGGCCTGAGTGTGTTAACTGGGTGGCTGACTGTTTGTCCATGTATGTTGCTGACTTGTTCTTCTCTAACATCCCCTCTCAAACGAGAGGGTACGTCAAGTACACCGAGTTTGGAACGAAGAGACTGGAAGTGAGAATGTGTGAGAGGTTTTGTGAGGCAATCAGCAAGCTAACTTGCCAAAGGGACATAACGCACTTCCAAGGCTCCACGAAGGACATGATCTCGTATAAAATGAGCATCGATCTCAATATGTTTTGTTCTGGTATGAAACACGGGGTTGGTGGCTATGGCAGCAGCACTTAAATTGTCACACTAGATGATTGGTTTGACAGAGGACAACATCCCAAGTTTCGACAGCAGTTGATTAAGCCATATGACTTCAGATGCAATGTGTGCTAAGGCCCGATATTCAGATTCAGTACTAGATCGGGCTATGGCTGTTTGCTTCTTAGACAACCAAGAAACTAAGTTATTTCCAATGAATACACAGTAAGCTACAACGAATTTTCGATCATCAATGTTGGAGGCTCAATCTGTATCCGAGTAGGCAGAGACTGATAGGTCAGAGCTTGGTTAAAACAATAGACCAAAATGTTTGGTTGCACTGATGTATCGAAGGATGCATTTTACAACTTACCAGTGAGCATCATATGGTTTTTTAAGAAACTAACTTAAGTGATTGGTTATATAGGAGATGTCCGGTCGGGTTATGGTGAGATACTGCAAAGCTCCAATAGTGCTTCTATAAATAAAGGGATCCTCAAGAGGAGTACCATCGGTAATAGACATCTGCCAAGAACATTGGAGGATAGGGTGGGCTTCAAGTTTGTAAGTTGTAAACGATGTAGAAGATCATCAACATATTTTGTTTGATTTATAATGAGGCCAGAATCAAGATAGTGAACTTGAAGGCCAAGGAAATATATGAGTTGTCCCAGGTCTTTAAGAGCAAAAGTGTTTTCCAACGACCGGATGAGTTGATTGATTGTTGAGGGGTCATTACCAGTTACAATAACATCATCAACATAAACCAGAAGAAAAATAACAGATGACTGCTTGTTGTAGATGAATAGAGAAGAGTCAGACCGTGAGTTTATGAATCCCCATCGAAGGAGCTCCCTTGTGAGAGCAGCATTCTAGGCTCGAGGTGCCTGTTTTAGGTCATAAAGGGCTTTGTCAAGCTTGTAGACATGATGTGGGTAGGATGGATTTACATAACCGGAGGGTTGTGTCATATACACATTTTCTTCTAGAGTTCCATTCAGAAATGCATTGTCAAAGTCTAGTTGTCGTAGACTCCATCCATGAGAGGCAACAATGCTAAAAATCACTCGAATTGTTAAAGGCTTGACAACCAGACTGAATGTCTCAAAGAAGTCTATGCCCGGGTTCTGGTGAAATCCTTTTGCTACAAGTCGTGCTTTGTAGCGTTGAACTGAACCATCAGAGTTACGCTTGATTCTGAAAACCCATTTGTGCCCCACTATGTTCATATCTAGTG
This sequence comes from Benincasa hispida, assembly GCF_009727055.1. NCBI lineage: Eukaryota > Viridiplantae > Streptophyta > Magnoliopsida > Cucurbitales > Cucurbitaceae > Benincasa > Benincasa hispida. The sequence goes on from NC_052354.1 coordinate 48,317,264, forward strand.
TAGGAGGTACAAGCCGCCAGGTCTGGTTTTTCATTAAGGCAGCATACTCAGCATCCATGGCCTGCTTCCATGGAGGAGAAGCTAAGGCATCTTGAGTTCGGGGTGATGACAGGTAGAAATGCACATCATCTTAGGCCTTTTATTTAGAATTATGAGGCTTGTTAAGTGAAATATGCGGCGAATATGTTAGGAATTCATGAGAAAATGAGTTTGCATCATTCGACATTAAGAATCTAGGCTAACCCACTATTATGCGTTATTATGCGTTCAACTGTCTATCTTTGTAGCTAACGCAAAAAGCAGACACATACATAGAAGTCGGGCTATCGCAAAGATGACCACATGCAAAGAATTTCTCCATCGCAAAGGTGAACGCATACGTTCGACGATGGATGTTGGGGCCATCAACCGCATGCGTCCATTGCATAAAGGTTGTGGTCGTCAAGTGAATACGGTCATCGCTGAGAAGTTGCGGCCATCGAGCGAATACAATCATCGCAAAGAGATTGCGGCTATATGATGATAACCATAATAGAGGGATGAATGCAAAGTTAGTGGAATGGAAGCATGAACGCATACCTCGGGAGAATCAAAAGATGTTGTTGACATTTCACCTACCACGCCGTTAGCAGCAAAGATTCAAAAAATGACCATCGCGCCACGAATGTCAGAATCAAAGCAGGTCCATTAATGCTGTCAGCGATCAAGCTCTATAAATAGAAGCAGTTGAGTAGAATTTCAATTTATCCAAGTTTCTAACTTCGGGTGGATCCTTGTGATCCAGACGAAAGCGTGAGAGAAAGCTTGAGAGTTCTTCACCTTCTTCATCCATTTGAGTGACGACCGGAGCCTTCGCTGGAGTTAGAGCTCGAGAAAGTCTGCTCCACCGGCCATCCATGGCACCACGGCAGCCTTGACACATATCTGTTGGAAGCAAGACATTGCTTCCAGCTAGCCTTTCCATTTCTCTTCTTTCCTTATATTGTATTGTATTACATTTTAGCTTAAGGAATTAATACATTTTGTGATCAATGCATTTCTATATTTCCTTGGATTCTATCTCCATCTTCATTTACTTAGCATCTTTAACTTTCATTACATCACTTAGTGAGACTATTAGAGTATCGTATACTTAATCATGCGGCATAGAAATATGAAGCATGTAGCAAACCACCGGGAGGTGTGCGTTGCGTGAGTGTTGTGAGAAAACCTTATTTTCTTAGTGTGAAGCTGTAGCAACACTTGTCTATAAGCGGACAGAATGCTTGTCTATGAGTAAAGTCAGCAACAACCAACTACCCGGGAGGGTAAGTGGTTGGTCGCATTAAACAATGTAAGCAAGTGTTCACTAGAGATAGGAATAATCTTATGTTAGCCAGGTTTATACGATTACCTTGTCTTATGAGCGCATCATTCATCATTTAGGCATACTTAGGAGAGTAGTCTAAAAACCAAATCTAAGACTCGAGAGAGCGGATTGGAATGCATAAGCAAGAATGGGGAACTTAGAGATAAGCTCCGTTTGGTATTACACAGCGTATGCACCCTACGGATAGGATATTGCATGCGTCCAGAAGTAGGATACGATGGTATGTGGCTATCACGCTTATATGTGAGAGACGTGAACGGGTTATGGAGGCTTAGAAATAGGCTTCTCGGCACTATCGCATATAAATAGCATGCGTCCTAGAATTAGGCACAAGTGTGTGTAGCATGATCGCATAGCTTGCGTTGGCTGTGGTTGTCCTTGCAGTCAAGCTTAAGGTTGCGATGAAGACATCCTCGCGTTTTATCTATTTTTCCATGCATTTTACTATGCGTCAACAGTTGTCGTGTCTCTACCTCTCAATCATATTCTCCGCGCTTAATCTGTTAGTTAGAAGTAGGAGTAGTTTGTAGCTTAAAACCCCCATCATTCTTTTATTCATCCACTGCAAACACATCACCGCTTACATTTAGCTACAAGTCCCTGAGTTTGACCTCGGATCACCCGAGAAACTTGCGTTCGTGTTATACTTGGCGCGAGTGCAAGAAAACTTGTGACAGGAACGCATGGTAATTGCATATGAGATCAACACATATTTCCATTCCAACGCATGACCACCGACGCATGAGAACTAATGCATAACCTAAGACATGCATCACATATTGCATCCCCATAATTTTCATCATCAAGAACAACCAATGCTTACATATTGTGTCCCTGGCAATGGCGCCAAAAACTTAATGACAACCCATTCTTGCTTATGCGTTCCAATCCGCTCTCTCAAGTCTTAGATTTGGTTTTTAGACTACTCTCCCAAGACTTGCTCTGATTCTGACATTCGCAGCACGATGATCATTTTCTAAATCTCTGCTGCTAACGGCATGGTAGGTGAAATGTTAACATCATCTTTTGATTCTCCTGAGGTATGTGTTCATGCTTCCATTCCACCAACCATGCGTTCATCCCTCTATTATGGTTATCATCATGTAGCCACAATCTTCTTGTGATGACCGCATTCATTCGATGGCCGCAACTGCTCAGCGATGACCGCATTCGCTTGACAACCGCAACCTCTATGCGATGGACGTATGCAGTTGATGGCCGCAACATCCATGCGTCGAACGTATGTGTTCGCCTTTGCGATGGAGAAATTTTCTGCATGCGGTCGTCTTTGTGATAGCCCAGCTTCTACGTATGCGTCCGCTTCCTACTTTAACTACAAAGATAGACAATTGAACGCATAATAACGCATAATAGTGGATTAGCCGAGATTCTTAATGTCGAACAATGCAAACTCATTTTCTCATGAATTCCTAACATATTCGCCGCATATTTCACTTTAAAATCCTCATAATTCTAAATAAAAGGCTTAAGATAACATGCATTTTTGTCCATCATCAGTGGGTTCGGTTGCCGACCAGTCAACAGAGGATGAGGTAGTGAGGATTTTTGGTTTGAAGATACCAGCTTTCCTTCAGGTTATCGTAGGATGAGTGGGTAAAGGAATAGGTTTGGCTGATAAAGGATTGGTAAGGTCAGGTTGAAGGTGTTGGGTGGAGAAGGCAGGAGGTACATGATCGGGTGGTGATGATATTGGTAGACGATCAGGTAGACAGTCAGGTATAGGTGAACGACCATTTAGAAAAGGATTTGGTAGACGATCGGGTGAAGAAAGGACAGGTAGACGATCGTTGGATGTAGGTAAACGATCGTGTAGGTAATCGGGTGTAGGTAAACGATCGTTTAATGATGAGAGAGGTGAACGATTGGGTTGGGTTGATATTGGTAGATGATCGTGTAGAGATGGTGTTGGTAAACAATCGTGTAGACGATCAGATAAGGGTAGGAGATCGGTGGTAGTTAAGCGATCGTCAAGAGGTGAACAATCATTTAGAGATGGATCATGTAGGCGATCGGGTAGACGATCTGGTATGGGTAAGTGATTGGTTGAGCGATCATGTAGTGAGGGATTTGGTATACGATCGTATAGGCGATGGGTATTTGGTAAACGATCGTGTGGTAAGGAATTTGGTATACGATCGGGTAGGCAATTTAGAGAAGGTGAGCGGGTAGTAGGTAAGCAATGAGCATTTGGTGTGCGATCGTGTGGTAACTGATTAGATACACGATCGGGTAGGCGATTGGTGATAGGTAAACGATCAGTTGGATTTTGTGGGCGATGACCAATAGGTGAGCGATCGTGTAGATGTGAGGTAAACGATCGTTGGGTTGAAGGTAGACGATCAAGTATGAGATCGTTCTGTGGTTAGGGATCATTGGTTGGAAGGATGGGCAGGGTGAGTGTGGGTGAGGGATTGAGCTGATTTTTGGTATTAGACTGGGATAAATAGGTGAAGGGAAATTCATCCTCATTGAAGGTGACATGTCGAGAAATGATGATCCAGCCATCTTTGGTCAAATATTTGAAGCCTTTGTGTTGTTAACTGGGGCCTAGATACACACATTTTTCTGAGTGAAAGTTGAATTTGTTGTGCTGAAAGGGTCAAAGGTATGAAAAACAAGCACAGGCGAAGACCTTGAGCTCTGAAAATTTTAAGTTCTTGTTAAATAAAATAGAGACAGGGGATTTACCTTGCAATAACTCTGTTGGGAGTCCATTTATAAGATGGTGGCAGTGAGGAAGGCATCCCACCAAAAGCTCAAGGGTAGGCTGACCTATGCTAGCAGTATGAGGCCGGTTTCTATAACATGTCTGTATTTTCTTTCTGCTCGACCATTTTGAGCAGAAGTGTAAGGGCATGATAGCCAGACTAAGATTCCTCTTAAGTTGCATAACTGATGAATTTTGGCATACTCACCTCCATTATCAGACTGCAGAGCTTTAATTATTTTGTTAAATTGATTCTTAACATAAATAAGAAAGTGTCGAAAGGCTTCCAAAGCACCACTTTTTTGTCTCAAGGGATAAATCCAAGTGTATCTACTGTAATCATCAACAAACAATATGTAATATCTAAAACCATCTGATGAAATAAAAGGGGCAGGTCCCCATAGGTCAGAGTGAATCAGTTCAAAAGGTTTGGTAGCATGGCTTTCAGACTTAGAAAATGGTAGACAGTGAGCTTTACCCAAAGGACATGATTCATAAAACAAATTATCTTCATTACTTTGAACTTTCAGATTACAAGCACTAATGATAGAATTCAAAATTTTCATTGAAGGATGACTTAGACGTTTATGCCAGATGGTTTTAGATACAGCTACATTAACTCTTCCTGTTTTTCCAGACAAAACTAATGCAGAAATGTTCTTATTTATGTTCAAAAGCCTTCTGTCCTCATTGTTCTGATTCTTCCACTCCTCTTTCCTTTCCACAGCTACTTGGTCCAGGTGATACAACCCATCCTTAAGGTTTCCTTTCAGTATTGTTTGACCCGTACGCTTGCCCTTAACAAAGCAATGCACATCATGAAATTCAAAATAGATGTTATTATCTTGGGCTAACTTAGATACACTAACCAAGTTCTTTGTAATTTCACGAACACACAATATGTTCTCAAGTATGACAGTGTTCTTTCCATCAGATAACAAGGTATTACCAACACAATATATTTGCAGTTTATTTCCATTTTCTACTATGACTTTCTCATTACCTGAGTATTCCCCTGGATTGTTCAAGTTTGCATAATCAGCAATGACATGGTTTATAGCTCCACTATCCACATACCAATTTGGATCAACAACTGTTTTTGGACCAGCAAAAGGATTGGAGTTTTGGGCAGCTATGAATGCAGTAGGGTTGGGTAGGGTAATGTTACCAGGATTTGAGCTCTGTCCTCCCTTGTTCTGTCCAAAATTCCCAACAAATTCTTTGTTAAAACGATTAAAGCACACAAGGGCTGAATGTCCATATTTACTGCAAACTTGACATGTAGGTTTGTTGCCACGTCCACGACCTCATCCTCGACCAGTGTTGGAGTTGCCATTGCTTCCTCCATATTGTTGATTAAATGAGGTCGAAAGTTGGTCTGATGATAGCTGTTCATCTGTTTGGATTCATTGGAGTTTCGACTTTGAGCCATATTTACAGCAGGCACAATGTTACCAAGGTTTCTTTGAGCATTTTGGTGTTCCAATCGTTTCTTATAGATGAGGAGCTTGGACTGCATATCCAGCCAAGAGATATCCGATTTGCCTTGTATGACAGCGATGACCGGATTGTACACTTCCTCTAGACCGAGAAGAACCTGAGATATCAAGCATCATCTAGGTACAGGACTTCCAGCCTATCCTAAGTTATCGGCATTAGTTTTTATAATGTGTAAATAGTCTTCCATTTTAGAGTTACCTTTCTTGGTAGTTTGAAAAACATGGCGAAGAAAATTTTCTTCTGCTCTTGATTGCACACCGAAGAGGTCTTGGGTAGCTTCCCACAGATCCTTAGCGTTGTTGAAGCCTAACAACTGCAAGGATACTTCAGGGGTCATCGAGTTATAGAGCCAGTAGGAGATCCGTTGTGACCCATTGTTTGAACAAAGGATTGACTGTTCTGGAGCGAGCGGAGCTCAACGAGGCTTCATCGGTGCTTTCAGCAACGTCCCCACCTTGAAGGAGACTGAAATCTTCAGTCATTGCTCGGAGGACAGGGTTTTTCACCTGTGAGATGGCCTTCTAGTTTGTAGCTTCTTAGGATGGGTAATGCAAGGGTTTTCNCAGGGTTTTTCACCTGTGAGATGGCCTTCTAGTTTGTAGCTTCTTAGGATGGGTAATGCAAGGGTTTTCCATTGTAGGTAGTTGTTTCGGTCGAGTTTCACTATGGTGATCTGGTTCAGCAATTGATTCAATGGTGGGTTGGTGAAAATGGTAGTGGTTGAGGAAGACGAAGCGTTTGAAGAGGCGTTGGCCATTAATAGGTTCTGATACCAACTTAGAAATTTAAAACAAGCAAAGGAGACGAAATGGTTGAAGAAAAAACGAAGAGGGTAGAGAGAGGAAGAAGATGAAACGTTTCAAACGTTTTTCCCTTGGGAATTTTCTGTATTTTTTCCTTGTATTCAGTGTTGGTATACAGAGGCATTAAATAGCCTTATACATTTTTAATAATAAAGAATAACGAATATATTGTACAATTTTGATTGGTTGGGATAAATATTCTCTTTAACAACTTTTTCTTCTAGAATGATGATGACATGGCCTGAGTGTGCTGATTGGGTGGTTGACTGTTTGTCCATGTGTATTGTTGGCTTGTTATTCTCTAACAGTCATATGTCTTGTAAATACTCAATTCTTGGTGTTCATGTAATCCACCTTCTACTTGCCAAATTGCCTATAAATAGTGGCATTTTGTGGATTTTGAAAGACACAAGCATTCGGCAAAGTCCATGAAAATTGGAGAAAGTAGAGAATTTAGATAAATTTATTATTTTATATTTCATTAATTTATTTTAATATTTATTTATTTATTTTATTATTATATTATATTATATTTATTTTATACTATATTTTATTGGTATTCACATTACCGTTATGCTCTTCAAATTAACACCCTATAAAACATTTTTATTCTCATGCATTCTTCCTATATCAGCCACCCATTAGACTTTACCCATGAAATTACAATTACCTAAAAGAGTACGTTATTATATATGTGTACTCCGCTAAATAATTTGACAAAATAAAATAATGATATGAGAATTAATTTATTATCAAATGTACACAAAATTTTGTCAAAAAGAAAAAAAAAACAAAACGTCGACAGCAGGGTTCGAACCTGCGCGGGCGAAGCCCAACAGATTTCAAGTCTGTCTCCTTAACCACTCGGACATATCGACGATGACGTAGTGGTATCAAGATTAATCATAATTATTGTTAACATTTATACTTAATTTTGAATTTCTTTTCTCCGTAAATTTACATATTTATTGTTTAATAATCATTCTAATTGTGTTTATTATATTTTCTCTGTGTGAAGTTGTATTTAATTATCCAAAAGTAGGTTATTTTTCAGTGATAATTTTTCTTATTTTAAGGTTTGTATGATTTTTTAGTTAATCTGGTCATCTTTCATTTGTTTTTTTTAATGCGATATTAAAATTATCTTTCTTAACTAATAGTAAAAACAACATTGGCTTAGATTACAGGTTGTTAAATACAGATTAAAATATTATTTAGTCTCCCTCCTATATATTTTCAAATATTTAAATTTAATCTATATAGTTTCAATAAATCTCAGAATAATTACATATTTATTACTATTTTAAAAAATAAATAAACAGAAATGAAAATTTTCATCCAAGAAATACGTTTAAATATAATTTCAACATTATAAAAGAAAAACCTTATAAATACTTTTTTCTAAGAGAACAAAGTTAACAAGAAATTAACAACAAAAACACTTTTAAATATATTGGACTATATAAATTTAGATATGTGATGGTACATAAGAACTAAAATGACATTCTAACAATGAAACTTGTATATAATCTATCAAAAAGAACATAGTTAGATGAAAGATCGAATGCTTTTACAAACTATTCTCTTCTTAAAAAATCATTTAGAGTCCATTTGGTAATATTTTTTTGTTTTTGTTTTCTATTTTTATTTCTATTTTTTTAAAAACCTTATTTGTTTGATAATCGTTTCTGTTCTAGTTTTTAAAATTTGAAAAACGTTTCTAAAAATTAGTTCAAATTTGAAAAAAATATAAAAAATAATTTGTCTTTGTTACGTTTTCATTTCACTCTAAAAATTCATTTTAAAATTTGACATAATCAGTGTTAAAACTCATGGTTGAAATAGAAACTGGTTCAAATTTGAGATTAAAAAAAAAAAAAAAAGTGTGCTTTATCCCTATAAAATTACACCACAGAATTTTATTATTATTATTATTATTATTATTATTTTTGGAACAAACACTGAAAAAAATAAATACGAGAGTATTAATTTTCACATGAATTTTGGGCCTATTTTGTGTGTATGGAGACACGTTTAATAACTGCTGGGCAGACTTTGACTAAATGCACTAATTTAATAATTAATACCACGCACTACTTGCATTTCCACACTATCACTTTAAACTCTGTTGAATTGAAACGTGTGCCCTTTCCTTACTATCAATTTATTTATTGTCTCATTCAAACGTCATAATTATGAATTTTATATAATTTCCCTCAAGTATTAAAGAAAAATCAACCTGTCATCTTATATCCATTTTTACCTTTTTCCTAACTCACCAACTTAGCTCAACACTCTATAGAGCTGTTTGGGATGTTTGTTGAGATAAAATGTCTAGAATTCATATGTTTGTAGAATTCATATGTCTGTAGAATTCATATGTCTGTGGAATTTATATATCTTTGTTTAGGAGGCAGAATTGAGTTTATATATTTGGGTATCTGATGCAGTTTTTTGAACTCTAAATAATATGTTTTTATGATTATTTTCTTTAAATCTTTTTATTCAATAACTATACCTATCTTTGTTTGAATAAAATATGGATCGCAATTTTTTTCTTTCTTTCTTTCTTTCTTGGGCAATGAACATCAATTAACTCATTAAATTTCTTGTAGAAATAATATAGTTAAATAAAATGAGAAACTAAAGCGAAATCAAAACTTTTGATTTTAGCTATTTTTTTTCCATAAATTTCATTATCTTCTTATTTTTCTTCTTCTTCCTATTGTTGATCTATATTTTTACTATGCCATGAATTTTTTAATTAAATTTCCCCCATCAATGTAACAGCCAATTGAATGTCACCACATTTCTTCAAAAGCTTTACTTTCATTTCCTCTAAATTTAGAGGATCATCAGAGAACAAATATTTATTTTTCACTAATTCTTGCTGAAAAATGTTTCATGAAAAAAACTTTCAATTTATGGTTTTTTTTTATTTTATGTGTTACATATTTTTCAACTACATACATATTTTTCGTCTAAATATTCTTAACACTCATTTGATATGTGTCATTACGTATAAATATTGCACTTAATGTAGACAAAATAATATTTTTTTTTATATAATCAATAACCCTACAACATACTTTAACAGTCATCAGTCTTATACTAGTCTAAAGTGGTTGTCGAAGTTGATTATCGAAGATGATTTTTGTTGAAGTTTGTAGTTGGAGGTAGTTGTCGGCCTAAAATTGGTCGCATGAAGGTGTATTGGAGTTGGTTGTCGAAATTTGTCATCGGAGGTGATTTTCGAATTCCAGAGTTGGTCGGACGAAAGTGGTCGTCAAAGTTAATCCTCGAAGATGATTTTCCCTAGAGATTGTAGTTGGAGGTGACTATTGGAGCCTAAAGTTAGTCGCATGAAGGTGGTATACTGGTATTAGAGTTGGTTGTCAGAATTTGTCATCGAAGGTGGTTGTTGAAGCTCAAGTTGGTTGTCGGATTTACTTACTCAAAGATGATCATCGAAGGTAATTTTCATCGGAATTTGTAGTCGGAGGTGGTTGTCGGAGTTGGTCATCAGGGTTTGTTGTCGAAACCAATTGGTCGTTGGAATTGATAGTGCAAAGGTGGTTGTCGGAGTTGGGTCACCGGAGGTGGTTGTTGGAAGCCAAAATTAGTTGTCGGAGTTGGTCGCGCGAAGGTTGTTGGAACTCGGAGTTTATCGCTGGAGCTGTCATTGGAGATGGTTATTGGAGTCTAGATTTTTGTCCCTGAAATTGTCATTGAAGATGGTTGTTGAAGCCCAAAATTGGTTGTCAGAGTTGTCATCGGAGGTAGTTGTCAGAGCTTGGAGTTAGTTTTCAGAGTCTGACAGTGGGTAATGAGTAGAGCCATTGAAAACATGGGGAGAAGGGAGAGTTGACGTGAGTTGGTAAAATATACGTACCAACTCAATTCCATCAACATTTTAAGTTGGCCAAACAATGAGTTAGTATATTATACCAACTCAACTCAACTCATGTTGGTGAGCCAAACACTCTCTATAGAACTTTGCACATTTATTGATTAATATTATCTTTCCATCTTTTTCTACTTTTTATATTTATGGAGTAATTTTATCTCTCTCACTTCATCTATATTTTAGGTTTATCAAAAAACTTCATCTTACAACTCTACACTCTAAATTCATACTTTACTAACTCCAACATATTAACTCCTAACATATTAACTTCATTTAGTGGGCCAAATGACCTCTAAAATTAGGTAGTTGCAATAACTTTTAATTTTTTTAAAAAAATGTTATAATTTTTTACCCATTGATTAGCCGTCGTTCGACAACTAACTTATATGCATATAAAAGTATTCTTATATGGTCAAAGTGAGCTTAGTTTAACTATTATTAGCGTGACCTTCTTCTCTAGTGGTTGAAGATTCGATCCTCCATCATCGCAATTGTTGTAATAGAAAAAGTATTAAAAATTATTACAATTGCATACAATAATTCTCTCTAATATCAATTATTAGAGCACTCTCTTAAAATTTTGAAACCAAAACCAAAATCCTTTTTTTTATAGTGCCTTGGAGCTTATCATTTCCTTTAACTTTTTTAGATGTGAGACAACTACTCTTTTAATATTTTGTCAAAACTCAACATATGCCCTATCACAGTCTGAAATTCGAGCAACTTCCTATCTGTTGAAGAGAGCATGTTGGCATGAGGGAAATAGAATCAACTTGATATGATTCCAACCCACATTCAAAAGCCCTAGATCAAACTCTCCATATAAATAAATACATCATTCTAACTAAAGAAAAATAACTCTATTCTCACCCTCAAACTTTTTGTTTGCTGCACTTATATCACTTTCTAACTTAGAGCATCATAGTTGTTTGTGACAAATACCACATTAATGGGTAGATCTTCCTCTTTCGCATGTGATATTCTTCTCTTCTCAAACAAGTATATCATTGTTATCACGTGAAGATTAGGTACACACTCTGAATTTTGACATCAATACATTTGATTAATAAACTATAAAGCATGTTTATGGTATTAAATTATGGGATTTCAAGGAAAATGACACAAAACAAAAAATAAAAAGCTTTGATTAACCTCTTAGTGATAACTCATTTGATAAAATTTAATCAAACATATAGTTTTCATTAAAATTTCAAATTCCCTACTCAACTCACTTAGTTGTAAAGGGAAAAATCCTAATTGCCCTAGTTATCATATATGCACCTATTAATGGTGACTCAACTAACCAAATCTAATTAATTTATAATTTTCTAAATTTCATTATTTCAGTGGTCATCCAATCTCAGTAGTAACTAAAATGAGCTTAGTCAACTAGTATGTTGTTTGTACTATTAACTTCAAAGTCAAAGGTTTGACTCCTTCATTTTACATATTGTTTAAAAAAAAAAATACAATCTCACTACTTGTATATTTCTAAAAGAAAACATAACTTGTCTAATCATCCACGACCTATTAGTGATGAATCGACCAACAAGATATAATCAATTTACAATTTTCATAAAAATTTCAAATCTAACCACTACATTTATCCAAAAAGGAACAAAGTTGCTTTAATTACACTAGACGATTTATTAGTGATGACTCGACTGACAAGATCTAATCAATTTTATAGTTTCCATAAAAAGTTTAAATTTCACTACTCCACTTGTCTAGTTGTAAAAGGCGAAAAACGGTCCTAATTACACTCAACATGGTAATGATGATTCAACTAACAAGATCTAATCAATCTATAGTTTTCATAAAAGGTTTAAATTCGATTATCGATCAATTCAGCCAGCCTCATTACTAGCACATTTGTCAGAGACTCAAAATAGAACCAAAGTTGTCCGATACAAAGTTCGTTAGTAATGACCAAAAAAAAAAAATTAAAATCAACCCAGTCATACGATACTCGTAGAAATCTAGCAAATTTTTAAACTTCATCCACAAAATTAAAATCTTTATAACTTGTTACACTTGAACCATTTCCAAAAGAGAATTAAACTATGTATTTTCCATTTTAATATGAATCAAAATAAAGTTTATTATACTCAATATGTCATCTAATTTTAAAATTGGAAGCTTAAAATTGGCAACAAAATCATCCCCTTTTTGGATGCATATAATGGAACCAAAATTAGATTGGATTTATCCAAAACGCCCTGCCTTCTTTGGCTCCATAATGGAATATGTAACGGCAGCAACCGGCAAAGCTGGTCCATCCAATTTATTCACATTCATTTTGATTTTACATTTCATGGATTTGCCTTCTAAATAAATATATATAAAAAACATATATATTTCCTAAAATAAAACTTATTTCTTTTCACATATCTTTATCTACGTCACTACATCTCTCTCTTCACGACGAAACAATCACGATTTTTTTTCAAAAAAGGAAAAAAGATACCATTTTAATTTCTATATTTTACATTTGGTTCAAACTTAGTTCATATATTTTTAATTAACCTTCAGATTGATCCTAGTTTAATGTTTATTTTTCTTAGAAAAAATAATCTCTACAAGCATCCCTTTTATAAAATTATAAAAATATATCGACATAGTATCTTTTGTTGCACGAAAATTATTATCGTTATTTAATCAATTTTTTAAAAAAAAACATTTAAAGAACTAAGTTTATTTTAATCTAACTTTAAATGAGTGACAATTAAATAGGGAGATCCCATCCATTAGATTACCCGTGTTGAAATTTTTCCTTGAAAATTATTTATAATGAAATATTTTAAAAATAAAACTAACTTAATCTAATATTTCAATTATTTTCATGAAGTTGAATATGTGGTAAAACGAATGCTAGCATGTAAGATAGTATTAAACCTCAACAACAAAACACTCGAGCCCAATTAAAAATATCATATTCTAACCACACATAAACTAGTGATAAATCTTTCAAAATTTCAAATATTAATTTTGTCCATTATTTAAGAAGTTGAATTTGATTAAATTAAAATTTTAAGTTTAATTTTTTTTCAAGAAATGTATAAAAGTGTGTTTTGATTGATTTTTTAAGAATTTATAAGTGGAAAAAAAGTGTTTATAAACCTTTCGAAAGTCAATCCAAACGGATCTTAAATTTAGTTAATTCAATACCACTATGATAAGAAAAAAAAATATTTTTCTCCCTTGAAAGCTATCATTTATGTTTTTTCTTGAAGGAAAAAGAAAAAAAAAACATGTTGCTGCTAGAATTATTATTTTATTATCATATGGTATGGTCTCTGCTTTGGAGACAATATAACATTCTGCACCCCATTTGCTCTTGAGTTGGGAACAGTAGTGTAAACCTTTTTTTTCTTCAAGTCCTTCAACTTTATAGAATTTACCAACCTTGGACCCTACACTATTCTCAACTCTCATTTTTTCTCTACTAACAAAATTTGGAAAGAGATATTTTAATTAATAAAATTTGACAGTTTGACTATAAATTAATTTTTACAAAATAAATATACTATAAAAAGTTTTTATAATAATAAATTTTAATTTTGTAGATTATAACATCATCCAACATTCTTTATTTTCCAATGTATACCAATTATATTATTATGATACAAGCATAAATACCAATTTTAAGATGAAAGAAATGAATTAAATTTATCTTACCTATTCAGGTAAATAGACTTTGTATATTTCATATAAAATTAAAATTGTGTCTATGTTCCAAAATTAAATTTGTTTATTTAGTTTTTTTTTCTTATCGATTGATTTATCTATATATATTTTAGTATGCAAAGCGAACATAATTCACTGATATGTTATATGTGTTAACGAATCGACTAAGAGGTCATTCAAATCCCTCTACCCCTTACTGTATTAAAATAAATAAAATATTTTGTTGTGCAAAGAGTAAAACCTATCATTTTTATAAACCATATTCAAGATTTTTAAGAGTTGTTTGAATGTACTTTCTGATAGTCATTACTAAATATTTTATGCATAGCCTTACAAATTTAAAAATTTTCTTTGTTAATTTGAATATAATTCATTTTGTTCCATCGCAAGTTCGATAATTATATCATTAATTACTTTCAATATGAAAATTAGTAGTAGTACTCACCCTTATAAAATTGGGATATTATATTAGCTAAAACGAACATAATTTAACGTCATATAATATGTGTTAGCGACTAAGAATACGTAGTTCGTAAATGATTGCTATATTATAATTCTTTTTTATGAATATATTAATTTAAGGTATAAATTTCAGACTTTCTTTCTCATTATCAATTGTCTTTATTAGTAATCATAAAATGAAATTAATTAATGACCTCATCATCCAAGTGGCAAATAAAAGGTAGTACTTTGCAATCAATTACAAATTTAATGTTCTTTTTGGTATGCCAGTATCAGTTACTTGGGCACATTTGAAATTTTGAAGAGTTGGCATGGAACATTATTTAGAATAACAATACTATCGGGTACAATTTATAAATTCCAAATTTATTGAATTATGTTTACACATATACATACACCAATTACCAAATTAAATCTCCTTTACCTATATTTTATTATGTATTAATGGATGGTTTAATAAGTAAAAGCTTTTTATATCATAGAGTCTAAATTAAAATTAAGGAAAAATCATGTTGATCAAATTAATAGTTTAACTAAATTGTTGGGTAATCTAAAAGAAAATTTTCATCTCTATATTATTAATTTCTTTTTAAAAAAATTGCTACACAAACAAACCTTCTAATCAATAACTTATCAACTACCTTCTCTAAAGTTTAGGAACAAAATCTCCATGACAAAATAAACATAATCTAGAGTAATGAACATGTATTCTTTATATTGATATTAAGGTTCAAATCCTCATATTCTCACTTGTTGTTTTAAAAAAATTACATATCAACCTGAATTTAGCTTAAATAATTTAAACGCGTATGATTGATAAAGAATGAATTGAAGATATATTTACCTAATTTTTTTTAGTACAGAATCAAACCTCATTCCTAATTTAACACATTGATATATTAATTTATTATGCATACGCTATATTTTTTAAAAATATTATTATCATTATAAATAATAAACATAAATAATATGGAAAAAAATTTATACTATAGTAATATTTATATATATATAAATCTTTGAAGAGAGTGCAATTTAATTAGGTCATTTTTACGAGTATTACAATTTGAGTAATACTTGAATACGGTCTCTCATCTTCATGCTATTCCTTTCAATTTTTTCTTTAAAATAAGTGGGATAAGAAATTCAAACTACAAATTTCTAATTAATCTGTGCTTGATTTGAGTTATGCATCTTCCTTAATTGTAAAAGAAAATATTATAAAAGCATATTTTCTTATTAAAGAAAAAAGGTTAATATAAAAACTTGTGATCGATGATTTGGATATATTATACAAAGATAGTACACGGGAGATAGTGATAGGACATTTTTCTAATATAATTTTGAGAGAAAAAGAAAAAAAAAATCCTCCCATGCACTAATCCAAAAGAAAGTGGATTAAAAACCTGATTTTGATCTCTCTCTCTGTTCTGTCATTCCTTCTCTCTCTCCTCTGCTGCTTTTTGAAGGTTCGAGAGGAGAAGTCGCTTTAATAGGCCCTTTCACCATCTGTACCTCTTCCTAAAACCACCATGGCCGAAACTCTCGCACCCCATTTCCTCAAACTTCCCTCTCCTCAACATAGAGAACAACCCATTACTCAATCAAATCTCTTTCTATTCACATTTCTCCATTTTTAGCCTTTCTTTTCTCTTAACCCACCATGGAAACCCATTCCCAAATAATCATCTCTCTCCCCATTTCAAACCCCTATTATTGCTTTCTTACTCCAAACACAAAATACCCTTCTCTAATGCCACCATATTGGAAGGGTATCCGCTAGCTGTACCTTCCTTTTTTGTTTTTTGTTTTTTTGTTTTTTGTTTTGTTTTTTGGAATTCCCCTCTCTGTTTCTCTCTGTTTTTCTCTCTGTTTTTGAGTTTTCGCCATGGAGAAGGATACTGTTCGCAAAGCTTCTATCCCATGGTATGTGTTTTTCATTTTCAGCTGTTCCTTATGCTCTGTTGAAGATTTAGGGGGTTTGGTTTTTTGGATTTTGTATGTGTTATTCGGTGGTAGAACTTAGAAGGTGGATTTTGGCTTCTGGGTGATTGTTGTTTGGTCATTTCTAGTGGAAAATTACACACCCTTTTGGATTCATGTGCTCTGGAAATGGAGATTCTGTGAATATCTTGTTTCTTTTTGTCCTTTTTGTTGTTGGGCTCTTTTGGGTTGCTAGAGATTTTTAGCCTCTTTGGAAAGATGGGGATTTCCCAAATTTTCCCATGCTTGTGTTTCTTCAACTTTTTCCTTTTTGGAAAAGTGGGACAAGAGAGTTGGCTTTTTTTGAAGTGGGGAATGTTGTAATCTGGTTTTGTTTTTGATATGTTTGATCACTTGAGATTTGAGAATGATTGTGTTGAGGTATATTAACTTTATATTTTTATCTGTGAAAAGTAAAGAATGATTATTGAATTGAAAACTAATTATAAGCAGAAAACATTCAAAATTGTTACAGGGATGGCCTCCAAATTTTAAAATACAAAAGCAATACTAAACTGAGTCATTACATTTGTTGTGGTCACAATCATAATCATTCTTTTTTGGGATGTTTGGAGGGGAATTCTTGAAAGTTCTGGGTTTGAGCATTCAATAAAATCCTTGATGACTCTTAGATTTGATGTCAAGGTAGTTAAAGTCGATTAAGTAAAAGAATTGCTTTTTTTAGAGTTTTCAATGGGATTTTGAAAACTTATTGCAACATTTACACTATCTGTTGGGATTTTGACTATTCTGAATTCTTTGTGGTTTCATAGGGAGAATGATAGGGGTATGGGTGAAGTATCCAAGCCTCCACTTTACATGGCTACTAACGGGAAACATAAAATGAGGAGCAATATGTTTTCGTCTGCTTCAGCTCGAGGTGAATATCTGTTTGTTTTTAGGTTTTGTGTGCTTATATAGTGCATCATTTAGGCTGATGAATTGTGGCATTTGTGTGCTGTGTTTTGTAGACTTGAGATGTTTTGACCTGGAAAGTGAGCAACGTGATGCATCATCCCCAAGAGGAGTTTTGGAAGCAAGCTTGCAGAGTTCGGAATTCAATGCGGATTCTTCAAATGATGGTACCCCAGAATCAGAGAATCAACCTTTACAATCAAGGGCTCTTTTTCACTGGAAAAAGTTCTTCAAATTATGGAAGAAAAGATCGTTCAGGCGCCTAGCCTCGTTTCCTCCTCTTGGGGTGCTGAAGATTTCAAGAAGAGGGAACAGAAGCGGCAGAGATAATCTGGGGCTAAGTGACTTGTACAAGTTCAAGTCCTCATTGGGAAACTTTACTTTCTCCGAACTCCAAACTGCGACCAACAAATTTAGCCAAGGTTGGTTGCTATTCATGTTTCATTTACTTTTCAGTCTAACTTTGGTGTCGACATTGTTTATTGTTCTTCATGTGTTTATTGTTCATGTATTTTCTTGTTCTTTTTTTTTCCAATAGAAAATTTGATCGGAAAAGGTGGTTATGCTGAGGTTTACAAGGGCCGTTTACAAGATGGGCAGCTGATAGCAGTGAAGAGGCTGACTAAAGGAGCACCAGATGAGAGAACTGCTTGTTTCTTATCCGAGCTTGGCATCATTGCTCATATTGATCATCCTAACACTGCCAAACTGATCGGTTGCGGCATTGATGGAGGCATGCACCTTGTTTTCAAATTATCCCCAAATGGAAGTTTAGGATCTTTTCTTCATGGTGATTCCTTTAACCTTGTTGAACTTACTGCTCTTTGTTTTCAGAGTTCTTATTCACCCCTTTATTCACCATTCTTCAGGTCCAAATGCGAACAAACTCGATTGGAGTAAAAGATACAGGATTGCTCTTGGTACAGCTGATGGTCTGCTGTATCTCCACGATAATTGTCAGAGGCGTATTATTCATCGAGATATCAAGGCCGATAACATTCTGCTTACAGAAGATTTTGAACCTCAGGTAGCTTTCATGTTCTAAATATCAAGTTAATAACAGAAGCTTTATTTGCTCACACATAGAAACTCCTTTTTGATTCTTGCCCTCTTTGTTTTAATACTACTACTAGTGGAGGAGTTATGCCAACACTTCTACAAAATTATAGGGGAAAAAAGATATAGCTTCGTTGAACGTACTCTTTGATATACGAGTAAATGTCAATGAAAACTTCATTTCATGCTTCTATTAAAGTTGAAAAGAACAGAGAAGACCGTTAAAGTTTACTTTATGCCTCTAGTCTTCTATCTTATTTCATGATTGAGATCATTCTGAACTCAAATCAATGCAGATTTGTGATTTTGGCCTTGCAAAGTGGCTACCCAAACAGTGGACTCACTACAGCGTATCAAAATTTGAAGGCACGTTCGGGTCAGTAGTATGCCTACATTTTCCTCCTCGACATTACCGTTTTCTGTTGTTACATTTTGCATCTCTTCAATGCTAGATACTTTGCTCCTGAATATTTCATGCATGGGATAGTTGATGAGAAAACCGATGTTTATTCTTTTGGAGTTCTACTGTTGGAGCTCATAACTGGTCGTCGAGCTTTGGACGAGTTGTGTCAAAGCCTTGTACTATGGGTAATAATAACATTAGAACAAACTAATTTCACTAGTACCCAGTAGTTCATTATATTCCTTTAAGCACGGTTAATTTTTCTTTATTTTAGGCAAAGCCTCTCTTAGATAGCAACAATCACGAGGAGGTCATCGATCCCGCTCTCAGTAACAGTTACGATCTCGAAGAGGTTGAGCGCATGATTTTGACTGCATCTTTGTGCATTGAGCAGTCTCCTATTCTCCGACCACGAATGAGTCAGGCAAGTAGGAAACTACAGCACGCGGTATGTACTCGTTTTTGTTTCACCAAACACGTAATAGAACACTCTGGTTTATTGCAGGTCACTGTCCTGCTAAGAGGTGACAAATACATAGCGGAGTGTGAAAAGAGTACAAGGATGCCACTGCAACGAACGTACTCGGAAGAGCTCTTAGACGCACAAGAATACAACAAGACGAGATACCTAAGCGATCTGAAAAAGCACAGGCAGGTTGCTTTTGGATCTTGAAAGTGATGTTGAAAATATTCACTTGAAGGAAAGAAGCTATTGCAGTTTATAAGGGGCCGTTTGGAGAAGGTCATTGAAATGGAAAAAGGAAGTATTGTGGATATAAAGTTCAGAATCAAAAAGCAAAGTGTTGATAGTTAAGTTAAAAGAGTTTAACTTTGAAATCCAGTGGATCAACAGCCAAACAGCCCCTTTACCCTTGTAATTTGTACTGCATGTTTCAACACAAATATGAAGCTGTTTGAATGAAAGGTGAAGTTTCGACTGTTTTATATCTGAAACTTTTTTGTTTCTTAAAATTTTGGGCAATGGCAAGGCAACTAATTTTGGGTTGAGAATTTGAACTCTGAATTTCTACAATGTAAATTTAAAATATGAACCTAATGGCTTGTAAACTAGCAAATAATAAGCAAGGGACTAATTTATTCTTATAAGATAAACCTAAATTAGACAAAACATAATTCAAGTAACTTAGTCTAATTTTAGGTTGTCCCATTGAGCAACTATTATCGAATAATCATTTGTCTTTAAAAATTAAGTTTATGAACTTTCTAAAAACTAAGTTTATGAACTTTTTATGCTTGAGGTTAATTGCTTTGTCATCTTTTTTCTTTTTTCTTTTTTAAATTTTTAAATTTTTTTTTTAATATTTTTAAAATTTGAGCTGGGTTAAAACATGTTTTTGTGGGTGGAATTTTGACTAGAAATTCAAATTTCGTTTAAGAAATGTGAAAATCACACGTCAAAAGAAGTTACGATGAAACAAACCTTAGAAAAAAACACTTTTGATTTTGAAGTTTGATTTTTTTATAACATTTTTGTTCTTAAAATAGTTCTTTTTTGTGAGATAGGTTGATTGTGTTGTGAACTTGAAAAACACAAAGGAAACACGAATCCCAATATAATATAATATTAAAATAAATATAATATAATATAATAATAACATAAATAAATAATAAAATAAATTAAACATAATATATAAATAACCAAAATAAAATAAATTAACAAGATAAAAAAAATCTAAATTCTCTACTTTCTCCAATTTTCATGGAATTTGTTCCATGTGTGTGTTCCAAAACCCACCAAATATCAACAATTTAGCAAGT
This sequence comes from Benincasa hispida, assembly GCF_009727055.1. Taxonomy (NCBI): domain Eukaryota; kingdom Viridiplantae; phylum Streptophyta; class Magnoliopsida; order Cucurbitales; family Cucurbitaceae; genus Benincasa; species Benincasa hispida. Next base: position 48,337,853 of record NC_052354.1, read on the forward strand.
AAGATGTGGATTACATAGACACTAATAATGTATAATGTTGAGACATATGGACAACACTTTAAAAAATAAGGACATGACACATGATCACTAAACATAAACATCTATGGGCATCTATTATCATAATATTTATAACACTCTCCCTTTGACCATTATATATATGAAATATGTCTCGTTAAAACCTTACTAGGAAAAAACTCAATGGAAAAAAAAATCCCAATGAAGAGAAAATAGTACATATTTCATATAATTTATACTCTTAAAAAGTATATTTACTCCCCCTCGTAGAAACATCACTTGAGATCTCTGAGTCGTCGCATTCCAATGTTGTACACCACTTTTTCAAAGATTGCGGTAGGTAATATCTTTGTAAATAAGTCTGTCAGGTTATCTTTTGAACAAATTTTATACAATGATATCGTCATTTTTATTAGGATTATGAGTGTAGAAAAACTTAGGTGAAATATGCTTTGTTTTATCTCCTTTAATATATCCTCCACTGATTTGGGATATGCATGTTGTGTTGTCTTCGCATAATATTGTAGGAAGATTTTTATTAGAAGAAAAATCACATGTTTCACGAATGTGCTGAGTTATTGATCTTAGCCATATACATGCTCGACTAGACTCGAGAATTGCAAGAATTTCAACATGATTTGAGGAAGTAGCTATTATGGTTTGTTTCATTGACCATCAAGATATAATAGTTCTCCACATGTGAATAGATAACTTGTTTTAGATCTGACTTTGTGTGAATCAGATAAATGTCCAGAATTTGCATAACCAACTAGATAAAAAATTTGATTTATTTGAATAAAATAAACCCATATCAATCGTTCCTCGGAGATAATGGAGTATATGCTTAATTTCGTTCCAATGTCTTTTTGTTGGAGAAGAACTATATCTTGTTAATAAATTTAGTGAAAATACAATATTTGGTATTGTATTATTAGCAAGATATATGAGTGCACCAATTGCACTAGGATATGGTACTTCAAGACCAAGAAGCATTATCATCTCAAGGTCGAAATATATCTTTCTTTACATTTAGTGAACGAACTTTCATTTGAATGTTCAATGGATGTATTTTGTCCATATAAAATCTTTTCAAAATTTTTCCTATATAAGTTGACTGATGAACAAATATCTCATCTTCTAAATGGTCAATTTGTAAATCAAGGCAAAATTTTGTTTTTCCGAGATCTTTCATCTCAAATTCTTTCTTAAGATATTTTATTGCCTTTGAAAGCTCTTTAAGAGTTCCAATTATATTTAAATCATCAACATATACAATTATAATAGCAAATTCTTATGTGAATTCTTTATAAAAACACATGGACATTTTGGATTGTTTTGATATTTTTCTTTCAACAAATATCCACTCAAGAGACTATGTCACATTCATCCTGATTGTTTCAATCCATATAGTGTTCTCTGTAACTTTATTGAATACAATTCCCATAGATTTAATTTATATGTTTCAGATACTTTAAATCCTTATGAGATTCTCATATAAATATCATTATCAAGAGATCCATATAAATATGTTGTGACTACATCTATAAAATGCATGTCCAGATTTTCATACACAGTCAAACCAATTAAATATCTTAATGTAATTGCATCCATCACCGGAGAATACGTCTCGTCATAATCAATATCAGGTCTTTGTAAAAAACCTTGTACAACTAACCTTGCTTTTTATATTGTGACCTCGTTATTTTCATTTCTTTTCCTCACAAGTACCCATTTGTATCCCCCATAGGTTTGACACTTTTTGGTGGTCGGACTACTGGTCCAAAAATATAATGTTTTGAAAGTGAGTTTAATTTTGTCTCGATTACTTCTTTCCACTTAAGCCAGTCTTTTCTATGTCGATATTATTCAATAGATTTTGGTTCAGAATCCTCATTTTCAAATATAATATCAAGAGCAACATAAAAAAATGTTGTCAATAATTACAATAGTTCAGTTCTATATTTTTCCTGTCATGACAGAGTTTATTGAAATCTCATTATTATTTTTAGGTAATTTCACTTTCCCCTCTAGTCATGTTAAGGATTTTTTCATGTGTATTTACATTCTCAACCGAGTCCTTTTTACTATTAATTATCTTTCTTTTTGAGGATTTTTATTTTTGGAACCCACTAGTCTACCACACTTCTGATGTGTTCTAAACTCATTAGTGACAATTTGCTGTGTTGGGATATCAATTTTCGATGAGCATTTGCAACTGGTAAATGTGACTTAGTTAATTTCTTTGCGTCTATAAATGCATATGGTAACTAATTTGCTATATTTTGTAAATTAATTATCTTTTGAACTTCAAGTTCACATTGATTTGTGGGGATCTAAATGAGACAATAACGATGCATTCCATGTAATTTCTTTTTTCAACTTCTTAATTCCTCCCCTAATGTTAGAAAATTTGACTCATTAAAATGACAATCAGCAAATCGTGTAGTAAATATATCACCCGTCAATGTTCAAGATATTTAACAATTATAGGGATCATATTCAATATATATTCCTAACCTCCTTTGAAAACTCATCTTAGTACATTGTGGTGGGGCAATTGGAACATATATTGTACATAAAAAAATTCTCATATGGAAAATATTTGGCTCATGGTTATAAGATAATTGTAATGGCGAGTACTTATGATAAGATACCTAGTGCTTATAAGTTACGTTGCATGCAAATAACATGTCTCCATATAGATGTAGAATACTTAGCTCTCATAAGCAATGGTCTAGCAATTAATTGCAAACATTTTATGAATGATTATGCTAAACCATTTTGTGTATGAACATGAGTTATAGAATGTTCAATACTTATCCCAATTGACATACAATAATTATCAAAAGCTTGGGATATAAGTTTACCAGCATTATCAAGATGAATGGTCTTAATTGTATAATTAGAAAATTGTGCTCTTAACTTAATTATTTAAGCAAGTAATCTTGCAAATGCAAGATTTCGACTTGATAATAAGCGCACATATGACCATCGACTGGATTCGTTTATTAATATAATAAAATATCTAAATGGTCCACTTGGTAGGTTAATAGGTTTACATATATCACCATGCACTCGTCCTAAAAATGTAAATGATTCAATCCCCATTTTGACTGGTGATGGTCTAATGATTAATTTGTTTTGAGAGCAAGCAACACATGATAATTCATTAGATTGAAGAATTTTTTGGCTCTTCAACGGATGTCTATTTGAATTCTCAATAATTATTCTCATCATTATAGATACTGGATGACCTAATCTATCGTGTCGAATTGTAAATATGTCTAGATTCATGAACTTCAGGTTCATTATTGCATATGTTTCAATTACTTATATATGAGTATAATATAATCTAGAAGATAAAGCAAGCAACTCTTCCAACATATGGTTTTCATATGAGATACTAGATGTGATATAAAGATACTCCATAATATTCCTTCATCAATCTCAATATGATAACCATTGCAATGTATATCTTTAAAACTAAGTGGATTTCTCTTTGTTTGGCTAGAGAACAATGTATTGTAAATTATAAATTTTGTTCCCCAGACAAAATAATATTTGGTTTTCTAAACCTTTCAATTAAGTTTGCAGAACTTGATATTGTATTGACTTTTGCTTTCAACATTATTAGTTTGGAAAAATGTTTTTTTACTTGTAAGTATTATATGTGTAGTTGCACTGTCTGCCAGATATAGATCTTCTTTACTCATTTTTTAGTCACTCAACATATGAAAATGATCCATGTTTCTTCATTAAAAGAAAATAATTACAATAAGAAAAATAACATTTGGAATATACAATGGTTAGCATCTACTAAGAGGAAAAAATAAAAAATATGAAGATGAAAAAAAAAACATTAAATCAAGATATTTTCAAAGTCGAAGGAAACATTTGATATTCCATCAATTCTGTCGATTTTCTCTTCAGGAGATTCAAAGAAGTCTGTCACATCCAAATTTGTCATATGAGATGGGTCAAATATGTCATTATCCTGATATGCAAAATTTACTTCCACATTTTTCTCTTTTTCCTTCAGGAGGCTTGATAGAGATCAACTAAGTGTTTTGATGTACGGTAGGTCCGTGACCAATGCCTAGTCATTCTGCATCGGAAGCATTATTTTCAACACTTTGTGAACTCTCTTATCATGTGGAGCTTTTCCTTTGCGATCATCATTTTATGTGATTCTTTTGAAATTTGAATGATTAGAACGACCACCATGAAAATAATTATTATTTCTTCCTTTGTCACGGTCACGACCTCGACGTGACCACAATCTCGACCACAATTATTAAAATTCACACTATTCATTTTAGGGAATATTTTTGTTTTAGTTGGTCGAGATTCATGATTTTGAATCTACAATAAAATTTACAACATTCAATTCAAGGAATATTGTTGTTCTGGATGGTGGTATTCATATATATTTTTTAATCAATAACTCGTTATTTCATTCAGTCACAAGAAGACATCAGATGACTGCAGAATGCTTTCAAAATATTTCTCAAAGAAAAATTGTTTTCTGATGATCACAATTTTATGTCATCTAAGTGGAGCACTAATGACAAATAATTATTACCATTAATATCAAATGCTACAAATTCTAATTTTATAATATTTTTCATAGTAACTATTACAAAATATTATATTTATATTAGCAGTTTAATATATATCAAATATGTACAACAACATTTTAATTTATTAATTATAGCGAAGACAGAAAAATCGACATACCTTTAGGACCTACCTTCAGCGGAGAAAATGAAAGAAACTCGTGTTGATAACGTGTTGTGAACTTGAGGAACACAACGGGAGCACAAATACCAATAAAATATAATATTAAAATAAATATAATATAATATAATATAATAATGAATAAATAAATATTAAAATAAATTAAACATAATATATAAATTAATAAAATTAAATTAAATCAACAAAATATAAAATAAAAAAATTCTCTAAATTCTCCACTTTCTTCAAATTTCATGGAATTTGCCCAATGCGTATCTTTCAAAACCCATAATTTAACAAATAAGAGGTAGATTTCATGGATACCAATAATATGTAATGTTGAGACACACGGACAACATTTTGGGAAATGAGAGCATGACATATGGGCAATGGACACTAAGCATGAGTATCTAATGAGCATCTATTATCATAATATTTATAATAGATCGAACATTTTTCTTGTAAAAAATTGATGTGACATAAAGAATTGAATTTATATTTATTTATTTATTTTTTTGTTCCTTTTTTTAATTTCTTTTCTCTCTTCTTTCTCCCCAGCGCATAATATTCATATCAAACTAGTATTTGCTAGCTCCATTACAGAAAATTTTCTAGTAGTATAACATTGTTCACACTATAAATTTGTATTTATAAGTGATAGTCAATACTACATGTGTTGCATGTGTTTCATAATATTGAAAATAAAATGTACAGTTGAAAGGAAAAAAAATTACTTAATAAGGTTGTTTTCAAATATAGTAAAATAAACCAAAATATTTAAAAATATAGTAAAATATCACTGTCTATCATAGACTACTATCATCTATTACTGATAGACGGTGACATTTGGTTATATTTAAAAACATTTTCAATAGTTTTGGCATTTAAAACATTTTCCCTACTTAAATACTCATGTTTCTTTATATTTTTTAAAAAAATCATATTACTCCAAACAAATTTGAATTAATATCTATTTTTTAAACTATTTTTTTTTTTTGAAGTTTTCAAATTGATTTTTTGATCTCTTAGTTCAAATCTTTGATGGTAACAAAACAAACAAACAATATTTGAATTTATAATAAAAAAACTTTAAAATAAAAGATCATCCCTTTTATTAGAAATAAAAACATATTTTTATTATATTTATTTGAAAATTATACATAGATAAATTGTTATATATTTATAACAAATTTGAAAAGAGAAAAAAAAAATCAAAAGCATGTAAAAACAACAAATTATTATAAATCCACTCATTGATATGCAAATGCGAACTAAGGAAGAATAGTTGGATCTGCGTGTATAGAAAAAAGAGCTACAAAAGCATATAAAGAATTATAGTAATATTAAATTATGAGTGAAGAAGAAAACATATGTTAAATAAGAAAAATGACGTAAAAAAGAGAGAGGCAAATGTGATATCTCCTTCTAAACTTAAAAGAGAAATATTTGAAGTAAAAAATATTTTGAGATAATGCCTACTTCTAAAGAAAAACTTAAAGAAAAAAAAATGAAAATTAAATTAAAAAAAGAAAAAAGAAAAGAAGAAGAAAATTGAGAAGAGTTACGTGATCGAAGTAGATTTAATTTAACTATTTATAAGAAATTTTAGATTTCAAATAATGAATATATATTATTTTCATTTAAAACAAATATATTTACAAATTATAAAACTATCGGAGATGATTTTTTTGGATAAAACGATATCATTTTTTTTTAATTTCTTTAACGTCAATTATCATTATTTTTAGATAACATGCGATTTTTATGCGACAATTTTGTTAGATAACATGAGATTATATAAATAAAATCTAACGTAAATTATCTTAGATAAAATCAAAATTTTTTAAAAAATTATTATCACTTCAACATGAATGCCAAAAAATGAGCGAGAAAATTTTTACTATTCATTTAATGTGAAATTACTCAAGACAGAATACATACATACATATATAGACAAAATCTAAATCTAGTTTTTTATTAAAAAAAATTTAGTCTTTAAGGTGATTTTCCATAGTATATAGATAGATATCTTTTTAGCTCTTTTAATATTTTAGAAGATTAGATTTAGATAATGATTTAGAGTTTTTTTTGCATGTCGAGAAAATATTTTTATTGACGGTTTTTAAGCATCAACTAACTTTTATTGACGTTTTTTTTACTTGTCAACTATACCAATTAGAAAAAATAGAAAAAAAAAATTCGGTCATTGGGATCCTTCATATGCAATATGTTATCAATCCCAAACAAACTTTTAATCTTAAATTTGCATTTACATTCATGGTACTTGACCTTTACTTTATATACAAACAAGAAAATACACCAAACAACTTACATAAAATTTGTAGAAACTATAAACGAACAACTTCAAACAACTCAATTCAAAACAACAACTTTACACAACTTCACTCAACTCCTCGAAACGCAATTACTTTACACAACTTCTACAAACTACCGACTTTACACTTAACTTTTCAAACACACATGACTGCATTATCAAATCAGACAAATGATAAAGTATATCATTCCTCCTAATACCAACAATTACAAAACCTGACCAACAACTACATAACTCCTCCAACACCAACAACTACACAGATATCTTGCAATCCACCAATTATACACAATTCCAAATTTTCAATAACACATATCTAAATTCATATCACAAGACTATTTCATTGAAACAAGTAACACATTTAACAAATTTACTATCCAACAAATCAATTGAGTAATTTTCATTAATCAACCAGTAAAACAGCGTTTCTACAAACAATCAATATCTAAAAAGTTGATCATATAATACTTGACCCTACCAAAATTGACATTGTATCTCATATCTCAAACCTATACATATTAAACTATTAGTGCATCGTATAACAAAAAATCATCATATGTAGCGTCCTATAAAGTCACAATATTCAATTCTCACCGCATCTAATTTCAATTTACTATAAAGTGTTTGTCTCGTCAACTACAAAGAAACAAATAAATGTAATTTATTAACAAAATTATACTAAGTGTAAACATTATAATTAAAGAAGATAGTTTAAGAAAATGCATATCCTGTCTATAATTATTTTGCTCCTGTATTTTACTACGTCGCGCATGAACTTCATAATATAGTACCCATACTACGTACTACCTGGTTGTTGAGCATACTATATGTACACATATATTTCAACCCACATTAAGCAAACAATTATTTTAATCAAATGTATATTATTATTTAAGCAAAATTGAAATGTTTACCTTAACAGAAACCCATGTAAGAGGTCTAGGTTTCTAATTTGTTCGAACATAAAACAATGTTATGACCCTAAAAAAACAAACATGCAAGATATGAGGATCGAGATCAATTTCGAAGACCAATGTCCTCTAGGCCAACCTATCGACACCAACCTATCGCACAAGAATTGAGATCTTTGTTCGTGATGCCCTCTGGGCATCAATTTCAAAGACCTTTCGTAACTATTCTATAGAAATTATTTTGTATAAGTGGAGTCCTTTCTTTGTTGGGGTTTCCTTCTTTAGTGCACTTGATTTTTTGTATGCCCTTGTAATTTTTTTTCCATTTTCTCTTAATGAAAGTTGTTGTTTCCATTAAACAAAAAATAATAAATAAATAAATAATACTTCTCAAAATTCAAGAACCTATTACACACAAACCTAAGCTTTCAAAGACCAAACTTGTAATTTAACTTAAGTTTTATTTTCCTAAAAACAAATTTAGACCTCACACTAAGGGGGCTTTTGGGCCTCACACTAAGGGACATTTGGAACGCCCCACACTAAGGGGACGTTTGACACACGATAAAAGCATAGAGTTGAGTTGATATCATTAATTAAATTGAGTTGTTAATTATTGTTGGTGTTTGGATACATAGTTGAGTTGGGATATCTGATGCAATTTTTATAAATAAGATTTTTTTTTTTTTACTTAGTTGATTAATTTTCAACTATACACTTATTTTTTCAACCCTTTTATGACATAAACTGGAAAACTCTATTTTTTTTTTTCAATTTGTAAAACATAACATATTTTTCTCAACTTATTCTTTTAAAAAACTGTAAAAACTCTAATTCTTTTCAATTTGTAAAATATACTACCAAAATACATGTAATATTGCAACTCAATTACTTATGAATTAATATATTGTATGTATGTATATTGAATCTTGCTAACTTAACATCAGTATAAAAAAATTAACTTGTACACATAAACGTTGAATAATTGGATAACTTAATTGTTTATGTTTGCATCGTCGAACTAAAATTGTGCATCCTTTCATTTCATAACTTAACAATTTTGTAAATGTGATAATATAGTATAGTTACATTCTTCTGAACATCACAAAAATAATATCAGACGACCGAACATGTGCTCGTTCCAAGAAACAAATTGACAAAATATATGTTTTTGGGTTCAAATATTAGGTGGTCAATCTAGTGATTTCGAGCAAGTAGGCGTGTGCAATACCATAGTTGTTTCTCTTCCGATACGGTGAGGAAGAGGTCCATCTTTTGTATGTTTTTGGCAATTATATCAATTAGAGGAAGAAAGAACAGAGACGAATAAGTAAATACAATAGAAATGAGAAAAAAAGGGACTTAGTTGTAGTAACATACAAAATTGGAAACAAATTATAAGAGATGAAGAACAAATTATAAGAATTAACCCTAGTCATAAATATGCAAGCCAAAAAGATGTCCAAAATGACGGAAAGTTAAATTAGAACAAAAACGATGTCGACGAAGTACATAGCCAATAACAATCGAAAAATCAAATACACAAAGACGAATGGGTTATGAGGGAATCTAGGACGAGAACGTTTAAATCTTAAGTAAAAAACCAAATATTCGAAAAAAATTTAGATCTAAAAAATGGTTAAATCTAAAAAAAAAAAGTTAGATATAACAAAAAATAGTTAGAACAAAAAAAAAAGTTAGATAAAAAAAAAGTTAGATCTACCAAAAAAATAATTAGAACAACAAAAAATAGTTAGATAAAGTAACCATACAAAGAAAACCAAAGAAGAGAAATGCAACGTTCAGCAAGAAAATGTAAATATAGAATGAAGTCTGGGGACAATACAACGCATACGAACTAGAAGGAGAAAGAAAAGGCGAGATGAAGGAATACAAACTGAATGCGAAAGAAGAGAAAAGATGAGAAGAGAGAGAGGTGAGTAATGAAATCGCGTAATGCAAAGAGAGAGAAAAGGGGAGAGTAATTAAAACACCTGGAAAAAGAGTGTGAAATAGGGAAAGAAAAGAGGTAGAGTAAAACGGTGGGTTGCGTTTTCTTTTAAATAGGCAACAAATATCGGGTGGGCTTTTTAAGCCCACCAAACCCAACATTGTTGGACAATCAAACAACTCCTAAAAGTTCACAATGACTATGGAGCCAGTGTACCACATTAAGCACCCTAAAAAACACTGATTTTAGGCTAAATATTAAAAAAAACAAAATTATTTGAGTGGTGGAGCTTTTCTTTGAAGAGAGAGAATAAAGTATGGACACTAATACTCAATCTTCTATTGATTTCTTTCTCAACCTTGTCATGACAAAGATTACAATACCACTATATATAGTTTCACAAAATGTTTCCATTCTTTACATGTTCTCTAATAAAATGAAACTGCGCGTCAATGTGCTTACTCCTTTCATGATGGACCGGATTCTTTTCCAGCTCAATGGCTGATTTATTACCAACTCGTATTTCAGTTACCTCATGTTGCAGATTTGATTCACATAGTAAGTTTTTTAGCCAAATTGTGTGATACACACACCAAGATGCTACCACATATTCTGTCTCACATGTTGACAAAGTTACGATTGGCTGCTTTTTTTAGAGCCATATAAATGTTGTATTCCCCATGTAGAACACATATCCTTCAGTGCTTTTTTTGTCATCTATATCTCCGCACCAATCACTGTCAGAGTATCCTATCAACTTGTATTCACTCATACTTATGTAGAGAATCCCGAGTGATTTCGTCCCTCGAATGTATCGAAAAATTCGTTTAATGGCCTTGAGGTGCGAGAGCATTGGTTCCTCCATGTATCGACTCACTACACCAACACTATATGCAATATCTGATCTTATGCATGTGAGATATCGTAGACTCCCTACCAAACTATAGTATTCACATGCATTTACTTGATCTCCTCCCTTAAATCTAGAAAGTTTTGTGCCAAGCTCCACTGGTGTTGCTACAGGCTTACATTCTTCTATCTTATTTCTCTTCAACGTGGCCTTCGTATATGCTTTCAGTGAAAAAAAAAATTTCAAAGTTTTCTTGTCTAGTTTCAAGACCAAGAAAGTATTTCATCAATCCTACGTCCATCATTTCAAACTCCCGCGCCATAGCATCTTTAAAGTCCACAACCAAGTTCTCATTGCTCCCTATGAAAATAAGATCATCAATATAAAGGACAACGATAAGCAGATTACCTTCTTTTTTCTTTACGTATAATGTATACTCATATGGGAATTGTATGAACTTGTTCTTCTTGAAGTAAGTATCAATTCGAGTGTTCCATGCTGGAGCTGCTTGCTTTAACCCATAGAGCCCTTCTTTTATTTTCCTTTCCATATTTCATGTATCTAGGGAGTTGCTCCACATAGACTTCTTCTTCAAGAACTCCATTTAAAAGTGCTGATTTTACATCCATTTGATAGATAGCCCACTTGAATTGTGCAGCTAGAGATAAAAGAAGTCGAATTATCTCCATTCTTGCAACTGGAGCAAAAACTTCATCATAATCGATTCCTGCTTTTTGTATGTAACCTTTTGCAACTAGACGCGCCTTGTACCTTTCAATCTCACCTTGGGCATTCATCTTTTTCTTGTATACCCATTTTACACCAATGGGTTTATATCCATCAGGAAATTCCACCAAATCCTAAGTTTTGTTTCTTTCGATTGTTTCTATCTCTTTATCCATTACGACTTTCCACTTCTTGTCTCTTATGGCTTCAAAAGCAATGTTCTCCAAGTCTGCTAATAAGCAAACTAGGTATACTTCATTAGTTGAGTCGTATAGATCTTGTAGACTCCGTATCCTAGGTTGACTCGGCTCTTCCACTTCGTCAGATATTTGAGAAGTCATTAGAGTGTTTATTGGTGCAATTCTGAATGACTCTTCTTGTAATGCCTCCTTTTGATTCTTCCAGTCCCACGCGCTTTCTTTGTTCATTTGAATGTTGCGACTTACAATCACCTTCTTTTTAATTAGATCAAATAATTTATAAGCCTTCGTCTTCTCGTCATACTCAATAAACACATATTCCTTACTCTTATCATCGAGTTTGGTTCTTCTTTGGTCTGGTACTTGTGCATAAGCCATACTACCAAACACTTTAAGGTGTGAGACGGTTGGTTTATGACCACTCCAAGCCTCTTGCGGTGTTTGATTCGCCAATTTTGTATGTGGACATCGGTTTTGCACATACACAGCGTATTGTACTGCTTCCACCCAGAATTCCTTTGGCACGTCTTTACTCTTCAACATTGATTGAACCATATCAAGGATTGCTCGATTTTTCCTTTCTGCAACGCCATTTTGCTGAGGTGAATATGGTGCAGTAAAAAAACTTTTGATACCTTGTTCCTCACAATAATTTGTGAAAGCGGTTGATATTCTCCACCTCTATCTGACCTTAAAGCCTTGATGTAAAGATTGGTTGTCTTCTTTACCATCATCTTGAACTTTTTGAATACTTCAAATACTTCTGACTTTTCCTTCAAAAAATAAACCAAAGTTTTTCTTGTATAGTCATCAATAAAGGTAATAACATACCTTTTCTCACTGAAAGATTTCGGAGTGATTGGACCACATATGTCTGAGTGTATCGACTCAAGAGATCCCTTTGAACAATATTCTACTTTCTTTTGGAAAGTTGTCCTTGCTAGTTTGCCAAGTACACAACCTTCACAAAACTTCTTAGTGTAGTCCAGTTTTGATCGCCCATGGACCATGTCCTTCTTTGCTAACTCTTTTAGTCCGCCGTAGTGTAGATGTCCAAATCGTAAGTGCCATAAGAATGCTTTGTCCTCCATGTTGACTTGTAAACACCTCTCTTGTATATTCTTCAAGTTGAGTTTGAACATCCAATACTTCCCCATCTCAACGTGTACGAGCGCCCGATCATTTATGTCCTTCAAGTGCAACATTCGATCTTTCATGAAGACTGAACATCCTTTCTCCAATAACTGCCCATACTTAGAATATTACTCTTCAAGTCAGGTACATAGTAGACATCCTCCATAGTACCTTCTTTTCCATTCCTTTGGGAAAAACGTATTTTTCCTCGACCTTTGATTTGAACCTTTGATGCATCTCTAAAAGACACATGTCCATCTTCTATCTCTTGCATATGAACAAAAAGATGTTTGTGCCCACTCATATGGTTGCTTGTACCGGTGTCAAGATACCACACCATGTCATTGTCCGGAGTGATGCCTTCATGGGCCATTATGAGAGCACTGTCATCTTTTGTCTCATCTTCTACGACTAAGTTCGCGTTTTCTTCCACCTTCTCGACATAGCAATCTTTTGCGTAGTGTCCATATTTTCTATAACACTCGACATTTGGACGATTTGAGCAATCGCCTCTTCCACGACCACGACCTTTACCACGACCGAAACTGTGACCACCACGACCACGTCCTCTTCCTCGGTTGTATTGCACATATATTACCTTGTCTTCTTTGATGGTCATTTTTGTTTGTAAGGCCTCTTCCAAGACCTCTTGTTTCTTTTTCTTCTTTCTTTGTTCATGTGCTTCAAGGGAACTTGCAAGAGCATCAATAGTTATTTCTTCCAAATTCTTTGATTCCTCGATAGCACATACCACATTCTCAAAATCATTTGTCAATGATCGAAGGATTCTTCACAACCTTGGCATCTTCATGAGTTTCTCCATTGCGTTTAAGTTGGTTCACCACCATTTGAACCCAAGTGATGTAGTCAGATACTTCTTTTGACTCCTTCATTTTCATTGTTTCCAATTCGCCTCAAAGAGTTTGGAGCCACATTTGTTTGACTCGATCAGCATCCTTGAAAACCTTCCTCAGTGTATCCCACGTTTTCTTCGATGTCTTTGCACCTGCAATTTTCTCAAAACCTGACTCATCCACAGCTTGGAACATGAGATAGAGAGCGGTTTTATCTTTCATGCGCATCTCTTTTATCGCTTTCAATTGGTTTGCTGTCGGATTTATAATAGGAGCCTCCTTTCAAGACCTTCTTGGACTACTTCCCATGCATCTTAAGCACCGAGCAAGGCATGCATTTGAATACTTCAGCCGTCATAGTTTATCTTGGTGAGTCATGGTTACTACATTTGTCCCAACACTGTGCTCCCATAGTTCGACATATCTTTGCTACCAAATTGAAAAAAAAAAAACAAAATTATTTGAGTGGTGGAGCTTTTCTTTGAAGAGAGAAAGAATATAGTATAGGCACTAATACTCAATCTTCTATTGATTTCTTTCCCAACTTTTCTTGGAAAAGATTACAATACCACTATATATAGTCTCACAAAGTATCTCCCTAAATTCCTTCAATAAATCACTAATAAAAGCAAATGAAAGGGATTACAATAATTAAGATAAAATTTGAAAAGTTGCACTAATTCTTGACCCTTTGTTACTCAAACGACCATAACTTTCCATAGAAAATACCAAACGACTTGAGACTTGAACCATCAAAAAGTACACATCTGGAACATCAAAATCCATAGAGACATTTAATTTGGACATCGTTTGCCTTCCAAATGCCTGCTAAATACAACCCAAAAACTTGACACTCTGAGTTTAATGCTCAACAAATATTACACCAAAATGAATAAACAAAGCATAAAGGAAGACACTAAGTCATGTAAAAACTAGGAAAGTCCTTCATTAAGTATTAGCAACAGACAACCAATATTATTGGTAAAACAGTAATTAATTCGAATTTTCCAAGTCAATAATCATAAATTTAAGGGAGGAAAAAGAAAAACCTAAACTCAAACAATAAAAAACAAAAACTACCCTCCTGTCCCACACATGAATCATCATTGATTTAAAAGGAAAACATAAGAAGCAAGAGTAAGGTCAATAATGGAAATTACCAGAATGGTTTCCAAGTAAAGACATCTTTGAACCTCTGACTGTCGATTTCAACATCCAAACGAATTGGAACTAGATTCTCTACTGTCGGACTTTGATCATGATTGAAAACCTAAAGAAATATGAAAACATAAGAAAAAGAAATCAATGAAAAGATAATTGATAGTGGAGTTGAAAGAGAGATAACTCACTTCCTAAACTTGAAAGGAGCTTTTGAGTGAGGTGAGGCCGATGCTTTCATAGTAAATCCGTAATCGACCCTCTTATTGTTGTGCTTTATGTTTTTGGGAGTTCAAATTTTGTAGTTTTTCAAAAGGATTACATCATTGTTCTTTGAGTTTAGATCGTAACGATCCGACTTTGAACCTTATGTGCGTGGGTTAGGGAGAGAGAGTCTAGAGAGAGAAAATGAAAGAGAAAATCCAAAGGAGAAAGGCTCTCAGCGGATGCTCGATCAGAGGCGGTGACCAGTGAACGTCGGACTCCAGCGATCGATGAACAGTAACATAGATGTGGCGGCCATTGATCGAGCAAACAACTGTGAGGATATTAGGCAAGCAGCAGTGGTCTTGCGAATGAGAGTTTGAGGGAGAGAAAGATTGGGGTGGGGGGAATTAAAATAATATAGTAGTTTTGAAAACAATTTATAAAAATATTGTACTTTTGAAACTATTTAGAAAAATATTGTTGTTTTTTTTAATATGTCGAGGGTTGAAATTCGACCTACCAATTTTCAACACTCGACCTTTACTTTTTTTTTTTTTTTTTTTAATAAATTACAATACATCGAGTGTTGAAAATTCGACCCACCTAGGTCGAATTTTCAACATTCGACCTTTGTTTTTTTTTTTTTTTAAAAAAAATTTTCCATTTTATAAAAATAATTTATTATTTTATTTAAACTCTAAAAAAACAAATTAAAAAAAAAATAATATCTTCATAAAAATAAAAAAGTATAAATTAAAATATCTCATTTATATAAAAATAATTACAAAAATCAATGTGTCCCACAAGGCAGACGTCATCGATTTTGAGCTGGTTATCGTCATCGACTTCGAATTTGAGGTTGCTCTGGTAACTCTACAGGCGCTTCATGATATAAATATTCATTATGCTTTCCACGACTCCGACCATGTCCATGCACATATGAAGACGAAGGACCAATCTCTGAGTCATAATGTCCTGAACCAAATGTTGGCATCATCATCATCGAACTAACATAATCAGTTTGACTCTACGTCTGCATCACAGGGGGCAACTCTTCCACATTATGGGCAACCTCATCAAAACTCATCCTCTTCCCGTACAGGTCCTCTACGTCTAGGAGCTAGTGGAGGAATAATAGGTATATCGTACATATAATGTATCTCCTCCATATAGCTTTAGTTGTCACTACATAGCAAGAACCTGGTTCGAATCATTCACAAAATCACGGAGTCTACTGTTGTTCGATCTCTGTGAATTATAAAACAATTAGATAATATTTAAAATAAATATAAATTAAAAATAATTAGATAATATTCATTCATTTACCAGATGACCCACATCTACTCCTGGACAAGTGACGTAGTGTCTTGTGATATTATTATACCAATGAATTTAGTCTTGAGTGACATCCCTGTCAAACTGTTTAATAGAAACCCCCATTGCAATAAACCTTGCACAATAGTGCCATCGCACTACCAAATGTGCAACTTTTTCGGACCAATTTATAGTCCTTAAGTTGATATCATGCAGTAGGGGTTCAGTATTACAAGGCGATGGGACATCCTGCTGAAAATCGAATTGTCTCATCACCCTATCAGGAAGATGCCACTCACTAATGTGAAAACATATGAGAGGACTCATCGTCCACCATATGTTTTGATCATTCGTACAGAAATTGGGCAAAGTATGCATAATAATTTTGTACGGCTCCCAAATAACCCGAAATACAAAATATTATATTGGAGAACATTAAAGATAAATACAATAAAAATGTGTATAAAATAATCAATTAGGTTCAGTGTAATGTACCTGATCAGGTTGAAGCAGATCACACATGTATCTGTACTGGCTGACTACATGTGTGGCTGTCCTAGTCACACAAAATTTTTCTCTCCACCTAAATTTTTAAATTGATAATTTAGAATCTAAATTAACTAGATTAAAAATTAAATTGAATTAAAATAACATACCGAGAACCGTAGGCTCGTCCAGCTAACTGAGTATCATTAACATGTTGTAGCTGTGGAGCCATTGTTGGAAATCGCTCCCAAGCCCATAGTTGCAAAAGTATGAGAGGCCCAGCTATCTCACGAAACTCAGGTCTTGTTGCTTTGTATAGTTGTCTATACAACCATGCCAAACATGCTCCACCCCACGAATACTGCCCCGCATCATAGAGGTTAGCTAATAGTGGCAGGAACATCAAGTAACAAAATGACTTGATTTGTCGGAAAATAGACTTCCACCCATCATTTGTAGTATATATATTCGCGTATATCTTATGATGGTTTCCTCGTCTGTATTATTTGCAAGCTCACGAAATTGTGTTCCTAACTATATCAAATTTAACCTTGATCCTTTAATTTTGTCGGCAGGTGGGGTCACACCGAGGTACAATTGACAAACTTGTGACCAGTCATCGTATATCACTCCGGTGACGGGCTCACCGTCAACAGGCAACCCCAACAACACTTCTATGTCTTGTAGAGTGATAGTGCAGTCTCCAACAGACATATGAAATGTATGCGTCTTAGGCCTCCACCTCTCGACCAAGAGATGTCAGTCTAACTGAATAAATCCCAATCTGCAACCCCATAGAATCGAGATGTGCGCATTAGTGGTAGTGTTCGATGGTGGAGTGGGATAGTGCGTTGGAGAACTGCCTCTCGATGCCTGCAAGATATTTCTCTAGTAGTACGATCTCGCCATACAACAAATGATCGATGAATGGACTGGTTGTACAAAACATTGGGATCAACTGGTCTGGGTTTAAAGCCATGATAAAAAAAATATTTATTTCTCAATTAGAAGAATAATGTATAACTTAATTAATTTAATTTAATTAAATAATGTACAACTTAATTAAAAGAATAATGTACAACTTAATTAAAAGAATAATGTACAACTTTATAAATTATAATAAAAAAAATTGAATAAACAATAAAAGTATCTACACTTAATTAAATATACATGATAAAAAGATTATTTATTTCTCAATTAAATAATGTACAACTTAATTAAAAGAATAATGTATAACTTTATAGATTACAATAAAAAAATTGAATATACAATAAAAGTGCCTACACTCAAAAGTGTCTCCACTCTACATGTGTTCGAGGATTAGTTTGCTTAACCATATACAACCACCTGGGTAACAATTTGTAAGACTCATCCCAATCACCGAACACTTTAGCCAACGCTTTTCTTTGCCCTCCCATACCCTATGGTAAGGAATGTGATATCCAAACTTTGATTTGATGTCAGACTGCAGTTGTGCCACACTGATAGATGGTTTTTCTCTTATGACATCACAAAACTCTAGTGCAATCATTGATGAATCTAATTGCACATGACTTTGACTCAGTTCTAAATAAAAACATGTATGTTGCTCATCGTACTTAGTGATCTCGAACAAGCCATGCGATTTTTTCTTTATTGCACGAAGTCTCCACTTGCAACCTTCCTCCCACTTCTTACACCGAATTTTCCAAATCGTCGGTGTCGATTCAACAACCTCATATGGTGCTTGACATTTTATTGCAAAACATTTGACCGTGTGTTGTAGTATTTCTTTGTCTTGACAAATCATCCCTTTATACAATTGAGTATTATCAATATCCACAAGGGCTACAATTGGGTCATGTTCTCAAATGCTATCCAGTACATTCATATCCAAATCGTTGAATGAATTTGAAAGTAACTCATGTTCACGACCATCGAAATCCAACTCTTTAAATTCATCGTCTGTTTCAGTTCTGAAATCTCTATACAGGTTGTTAGCCGCCATATCTTCATTATCACATGGCAATGCAACTGTCTCCGGATCAGGATCAATACATTCAATTGGATCTTCAAACTGACTAAATGATGTATTCAAGTTTATATCCACCCCTATCCTATTTACATTTACATACAAATGCACTAAATTCGGCAGTGACATTGTGATTGAGAACATCAAGTTCATAGCTTGTGCATTCGAAATAGGGAATGACATAAACCTTATTGATCCTGATGGTTCTAGGTTAGGATGTCTATATATTATTTCTATATGATTTGTTCCCATATCTACACTAAGTGATATCCCAACCATTTTAATGAATTGTTCAAATACAATTCCACTGTTCACATTTATGCTAAAACTCTCACTTGGTGGTTGGTCATAGTCAACTCCATCAATACCATCAATCATATTACCATTTGTAAACAACAAAAATCCCAAGCATTTGCCTGCCATTTTCTAAAAAAAAAAGACAAACAATACATTACTAATTGTTCTACTAATTATCAAATTTAAACAAAACCAAACCACAATAAAAATCACAATAAGAAATATATTTAGGAAATACAAGAAGTTTGTGGGTAAAAAAATATTAAACTTTGTATTAAACTAAAAATATAAACTTTTAAAAAAAATCACAATAATTTTGTATTATACTTTTTATAAGAAGTATATTAAAAAATCACAATAATTTTATATTGAACTAAAAATATTAAACGTTTTAATTTATAAACATCAACTTTTTAAATTTTATGAACATCAACTTTTTAAACATAACAATAAATTAAACTTTTTATAACTATTTTTAAATGTAACAACAAATTAAACTTTTCAAATATCATAAGAAATTTATACAAAAAAATCACAATAATTTTGTATTAAACTAAAAATATTAAAGTTTTTAAGCTATAAACATCAACTTTTTAAACATTACAATGAGGTAAACTTTTTAAAACTATTTTTTCAAATTTAATACAATAAACTTTTTCATACTATTTTAAACTATATTTCAAAGTTAATACTAGAAAAATCAAATATCATAAGAAATATATTTTCAAAAAATCATAATAATTTTGTATTAAATTAAAAATATTAAAGGTACGAACTTCACAATTTAACGGACGAATGCTATCATAAGAAACATAACAATAAACTATACTTAATACAAACAAAAACAAACAAAATATAAATAAGATTAACATGTTGGTATAACATCCCACCATAAGATTAACACTAATAACAACTACTAAGATTAACACTAATTTAGAGAAAGAACTACTAACATCAATATGTAAATATCATTGAATTCAACATGATAGATCTACTAAATATAATAAAACTAGTAATAAATAAATAGTAAACTCACAAATTTAACTTACCTTTTTTGTTCTTTGTTTCCCAAACAGCAACAAAAACTATAAAAAAAAAAACATAATAGTATGAGAATAGGAACAAAATGTATAGTTCTTTAAAAAAAATGAAATTTTATATAGTAAAAGGTACAAACTTCACAATTTAATGGACGAATGTGGGAGAAGAAGAAGATTTGCTGAAGGCAGTGAGAAAATGTGAGAAAATGAGAGGAGAAAATGAGACGTTGAAGGCAGTGAGAATGAGAGAACGAAGGCAGTGAGGAGAAAATGAGAGGTTGATCTTAAAGGTCAAAAGGCAGTGAGGAGAAAAGGCAGTGAGGAGAAAGAGGGAATGAAACCAGTGTGAGAAAATGAGAAGAGAGGGTAGGGGTTATAAGCTAAAAGGTCGAGTTTTGACGGGTCCGACATTGGGAAAATAATATGGATGGGATAGGACGAGACACTGACACACTGTAGAGATTCGGATTCGTTTTAAAGGAGGTCAACGATTCAAATCACTCTGATGCGCGCTGCAGAGATTCAGATTCTTAGCTAAGCGATCGTGTAGAAGTTTGTGGACGATCGTGTAGTGAGGAAAGAGAGCTCTCGAGAGGCCATCACAGTGTACCGCTCACCGTGTAATTCAACTATGTGATCGTGTAGTAAAGCTTAGCGATCGTGTAGCATTTGGTATACGATCGTATAGGTTTTGAGAAGGCGATCATCTAATTGTAATAGCTAAGCGATCGTGTAATAGGGAAAGAGAGCTCTCAAGAGGCCATTGCTATGTGCCGCTCATTGTGCACTTCAACTATGCGATCGTATAGTAAAGCGTAGCTAAAACTTAGCGATCGTGTAGTAAAGCTTAGCGATCGTGTAACATTAAGGTACACGATCGTATAGGTTTTGAGATGGCATGCAATCGTCTAATTGTAATAGTTAAACGATCGTGTAGGAGTTTGTGGGCGGTCGTGTAGTAGGGAAAGAGAGCTCTCGAGAGGCCATCGAAGCGTGCTGCTCATCGTATACTTCCACTATGCGATCGTGTAGTAAAGCTTAGCGATCATGTAGCCTTTGGTATACGATCGTATAATAAAAGGTAGGCGATCGTTTAGGTTTTGAGAAGGCGATCGTCTAATTGTAATAGCTAAGTGATCGTATAGGAGTTTGTGGGCGATCATGTAGTGAAGAAAGAGAGCTCTCGAGAGGTCATTGTAACGTGTCGCTCATCGTGTACTTCCACTAGGCGAGCGTGTAGTATAGCTCAACCATCGTGTAGTAAAGCTTAGCGATCGTGTAACACTTGGTACACGATTGTATAATAAAAGGTAGGCGATCGTATAGGTTTTGAGAAGATTATCGTCTAATTGTAATAGCTGTGATCATAGTAGTAGGGAAAGAGAGCTCTCGAGAGGCCATCGCAGCATGCTGCTCATCGTGTACTTCCACTAGGTGAGCGTGTAGTATAGCTCAACGATCGTGTAGTAATGTAGCACTTGGTACACGATCGTATGGTAAAAATTAGGCGATCGTATAGGTTTTAAGAAGGCGATCGTGTAATTGTAAATAGCTAAGCAATGTATAGGAGTTTGTGGGCCAATCCGTGTAGTGAGGAAAGAGAGCTCTTGAGAGGCCATCGCAGCGTGCCGCTCATCGTGTACTTCCATTAGGCGAGTGTGTAGTAGCTCAGCAATCGTGTAGTAAAGCTTAGCGATCGTGTAGCACTTGGTACATAATCGTATAGTAAAAGGTAGGTGATCGTATAGGTTTTGAGAAGACGATCATCCAATTGTAATAGCTAAGCGATCACGTAGAAGTTTGTGGGCGATCGTGTAGTGAGGAAAAAGAGCTCTCGAGAGTGGGAGTTCGGAAGACGTTGTCGCAGAGAGGCCATCGCAGTGTGCTACTCATCGTCTACTTCCACTAGGCAATCGTGTAATAAAACTCAGCGATCATATAGCACTTGGTATACGATCGTACAGTAAAAGGTATGTGATCGTATAGGTTCTGAGAAGACGATAGTGCAATAGTAATAGTTAAGCGATCGTGTAGGAGTTTGTGGCCGATCGCAGAGGATTTAGTAAGCGATCGTTTAATCATACTGAGCGATCGTTGAGAGATTGTAAACGATCGTTTAGTGTCTCGTAAAGAAGTTGTCATTTACAATCTCTTATCGTCTATTTCAGTAATGACAGAGACGTTCCATTCTCTTCCAAATATTAGTTGGGAATAAATGTTTTGGTAGAATGTTGGTGGTGTATTGAATGCACATTAAATGAAGGGCTTAGGAAATCGTAGAAGGAGAAGAAATGTGGCGGTATGAAGGATTTTTAAAAACTAGGGGTAATTTTGATATTTCGCATAGGGAAAATGTCAGTGGTAGAAAAGTTTTTAGAAGAGGTCATTGGTAGAAAAGTTTTTGGGTTTTGGGTCATTTTGTGAAATTTTTCTAAGAAAAAAAATAAAAAAAAAGTGAATCTACTTTATTATTATTATTTTTTTAAATTACAGACACCCATATACTAAGAAGCATAGACATATATGATACAGATACGGTACGATACGATACGGCGATACGTTAATTTATAAAAAACTAAGATATGGATATGTTGAAGATACGTTATATATATATATATATTAAGCTAGATTAAAATAGATTCAAGAAGAGAGTTAAAACTTGAAAAAAATTTAGCAACGTTGAGTGATTGTTGAGCAATTAGAGTAGATGGTAGGAAAGAAGTAGAAGATGAAAATTGAAGAATGAAGTTGAGGATGAAGGGAGTGTGAATCATGATTTAAGTAGTGAGAGAAAATGGAAAAATGAAGGTTTAATTACATTTCGGGTTTTTTTTTTAATTTTTTTTTTTTTATGTTTTTATCATTCTTAATTTATTTTTTTTGGATTGCTCAATTTAAGTGGACTTTTATGTTTGGAAGTAATTTAAAAATGGTTGAAATCACTTTTGTCATTTTCAAAATCACTGTGAAACATGTTAATTCTTCAAAATTAATTTTGATGATATGAAAATTACATTTAAAAGTGTAAAATTGAAAACTAAATTAATTTTGAGTAATTAAAAATGTGTCCTCGAGTGGTTTTAAGAATGAAAAAATTGATTTTTTTTATGATTTTAAAATCACTCCTAAACATGCAAATAAAATAAAATGGGTTGTGGGTTGGGCTTTTTAAAGGGTTAGACTTAAATTTGGAAAAAAAAATTGACCAATGTATTCCCTTCATGTATTTGGAAGCAAATACACGTATCAAATACGCATATCTGAAAAATAAAAATAAAAATAAAAAAATCAGATACTTCAAACCACGTATCTACCACATATCTGGACGTATCTGTATCGTATTCATATCTGATACCGATTCTTGGCACAATTAGAAGAATTTGTGCTTCCTAACCCATAAACATACATACAGATATATATACCTTTATTTGATTTTCCTTTTTTCTTCTCTTTTTCTCCCTTAATTCTAAATATCTCTCTAATAAAATCCAAATCCTTAATAAATTTAACATCACAAAATCTCAAATCCTAAAAAAATCCTTATGCTGTCAAATATTTAATTAACCAACTTTGAATTTGAGGTCCAAAACCCTATCTTGATGGGCTTTGCATATCATTCTTGACGCACATGAATTTGATCTTGGATTGTACGGGTAAATTTATTAATGGATATTTGTAATACAGAGTAGAATAAGAGAAAAAATCTAAAAATATATTATATCTTTAAAATATTTACAAATATGGATGAGTTGACCCATCAGTCTTTCATATTTTTTAATTTTCAATTCCGCTCTCTCTTGTCTTATCTTGTTGTACTTTTTTTTAGTCATTTAATTTTCTTTCTCTTCCTCGATTTTTGGTTCTTCCCTCACTTTTTTCATTTTATTTTCTTTCTCAGTTTTTGCTTCTTCTTTTTTTTTTCTTTTTTTTTTTTTTTAAATTTTCTTCTCTATCTCCGAATTTTGCTTCTTCCCTTATCTTTTTTTATTATTTTATTTTCTTTTCTTTGTCTGGTTTTTGCTTCCTTTTTTCTATTTATTTATTTTTTTTTTTTTTCAGTTTTTGCTTCTTCTCTTTCTCTTATTTTTAAAATTTTTCTGAATTCCGTAGCAAGACTTGATTCATAAGTGACTTAACACCAACAAGCCAATCATCAAGTTTGATTATTATAACAAATAATAAACATAAATAATAAATGAAAGTCTATCCGTGATAACCACTAATATTTTCTATCATTGATAGCTTAATCTTTGATTATATTTCGTAGTTAATAGCCACTTATAGAAATCTATCATTGATAGCCAACTTAGTGAATTTAATTAATAAAGTTGAATCTCGAACTAAAATGTAAATGGAATGTCTAGAAGCTATCACTAATAGAATGTTTATCAGTGATAGAAGCTATCAACGAAAAGAGAAGGGACTTATAAATGTTTGGGAAGGACAAGAAAGGGGCAAAAAGGTGTTTAGTGACTATGATTGATAGAAGCTACTACTAATAACATGTTACCAGTGATAGAAACTAATACTAATAGCATGTTATCGATGATAGAAGCTACTCGATAGTACGTTATCGATGATAGAAGCTACCACTGATAGCACTTTATCGATGATAGAAAACTATCATTGATATCATGATATCAGTGAGATTATTGATAGTATCTTATTAGTGATGTTATCAGTGAAAGAAGCTATCACTGATAACCACAATATGAGTGATGTTAGTGATATCGGTGATAAACTTAGGTGATATCTATATGTCCAGTTTCTTTCAAAGGTGATAACCAGTTATAGAAGTCTATCATTAATAGCCTTAAGTGTTAATATTTCAAGGTTGATTCTAATTGATGAAAGTCTATCCGTGATAACGATTGATAGCTGTTATCAGTGATAGCCATGATAAAAGATTATTAGTGATAATTACTATGATAATCAAAGTTGTTGGTCTTCTTTCAAAGTTGATCATTATTTATAAATCTATCATTGATAGCTACTGATAGCCTTAAGTAGTAATATTTCAACGTTGATTCCAATTGATGAAAGTGAATCAATGATAGCTACTAATAATTGATAGCAAATTAAAAGTTCATATTTCATGTATTAATTTTTCTCAAATTGAAAGCTATCACTGATAGCAACTATCATCGATAGCAATTGATAGAAGCTATCAGCGATAGCAGCTGATAGCAGTTATCAGTATCACTGATAGCTTTTAATTTGAGAAAACCGGGAAAAAGCGAACAAAATGATGGCTAGGCATGAATTTTTTAGTCTTTTACCATTTTTTGATCTATATATGCAATTATTTTATCCTTGTACTACAGATTCTATTATTTTGGGCTTGAATTCTATTTATGCAACTAGCCCTCCATTAATTTGCATTACCCATCAAAGAGATATATCTTTCTTGATGAACATTACCCATCAACAAAGGATTTTCTTGATGTTTTTAGGCCATCAAAAAAATTCAAAACAAAGAATTCATCGTTTCTACGAAATGTATGTATTTTTGTGTTAAGAAAGATATTTTTTTTATGTTTATATACGTCAATTTAAATATAAACCCTTATTATTCAAACATATATTATCATTTAATCAAAATTGAAATACTTACCTTAACAAAAACCCAAATAAGAGGTCTAGGTCTCAAATATGTTTGAATATAAAACAATCATATGGCCCTAACAAAACAAACACATAAGATATCAAAATTGAGATCAATTTTAAAGACCAATGTCCTCTAGGCCAACCTATGGACACCAACACATTGCGCAAGAATCGAGATCTTTGTTCATTATACCCTCTAGACATTAATTTCAAAGACCTTTTGTAACTATTCTATAGAAACTATTTTATATAGTTGGAGTCCTTTCTTTGGTGGGGTTTCCTTCTTTTGTGCGCTTGATTTTTTGTATGCTCTTGTAATTTTTTCTATTTTCTCTCAATAAAAGTTGTTTTTATTAAACAAGAATAATAAATAAATAAATAATACTTCTCAAAATTCAAGAACCTATTACACACCAACTTAATCTTTCTAAAATCAAACTTGTAATTTAACTTAAGTTTTATTTTCCTAAAAACAAATTTAGGCCTTACACTAAAAGTTCTCAATGATTATGGAGCTTTAGTGCACCACACCAAGCACTCCAAAAAACACTGATTTCAGGCCTAAATATTACACCAAAATGAATAAGCAAAGCATAAAGGAAGACAATAATTCAGATGTAAAAACAAAACGAAGTTTGCAAAGTCTTTCGTTAAAGTATTAGCAACACATTGACCAATATCATTGGTAAAACAATAATTAATTCGAATTTTCCAAGTCGGAAATCATAAATTTAAGGGGGAAAAAGAAAAACCTAAACTCAAACAATCAAAAGCAAAAACTACCCTTCGATCACTACAAAAAAAAAAAAAAAAACTTTTAGTGACAAATTTTTCTTAACGCAGCCAAAACTTGTCACTAAATACTAATCTATAACAACATGTACGTTAGAAAATATGTCACAAAAAACAACTAGTAGTGATAGAGTCCAAACCAACGTCAATAAAAGTTTTTGCAACATGGTACCGTCGGTCCCAAAAAATTAATAATATTTAGCAACAATTTATTTGTCATTGAAATAGGGTCTTCCAAATTTTTTTGACTTTTGACAGTTTGGCCACAAAATTTACCTGCTATGTCGAATGGGATAATTAAGCTAATATCTATTTATGGATATTTTAATTTTCTAGTGGGCATTTCATTTTACTTGCACTTTTGTTTTCTGTACGGTTCTTTATTGTCCTCTTATTTTACCTTACTGATTCTCCTTGTTCCATGAATAAGCTTTTGGGGTGTGTTTGTATATTTGGTGTTTGTTTCTTTTGGCGTCGGGTGTTGTGGGGGTTGGGGGGAGTTGGCTATATTAGTTTCGATCCTTCATCATGGATCTCAATTTTAGCTGGAGGGAGGTTTCTTTTTCTATTATTGTGGATTTAAACAGTTGCTTAGGCTCATTGACTTTTGCCTAGCTCTTGTTGAATCTGATGTTTTTGGCGCAGCTTATATCCGATTATCAACGCCCATCAAATTGGTTTGGGTGTTTGAATTAGATTATAAGTACTTTCTGGTGTTATCAGACTATTCAATTAAGGTTCTATAGGTCTGTTTTTTTTGACTCAATTGAATTGAACTATTTTAGACTCGATTGAAGTATCTTAGATTAGTCTTTGACTTGTGAAAGCTTGCTATTTGTAGTTTTGAAATTATAAGATTTATGGTGGATTTTGGATAAGAATATCTCGCTTGAACATCTCACAATTTCGTTGTATATTGGCTTCTACGACTTATGGGTTGATATAAGGTTGCAATTTACAGAATCTGAACTTGTGTAGAGGGTTGTTTTTGTCCAAGCAACTAAGATTGTTAAATTGTTGAGCCATTTAGGAATATGTTCAGATCAATTGTTGAATCATTTATTTATTAAGTTGAGTTTATGTGCTCGTGTATTTATTTACAATTCTCATCTTTTGATTGTGAAGATGAAGAATAATGTTATCTTGCTTGTTCAAAACTCTCCATTGTTGAGTTTGTTCTATTAGTTATTTCTCTCTTTTTTTTTTACCACTTTAGTTGCTTGAGTTGATAAGTTATTATTATGGTTTTAACTTTGCTCATTTAAGATCATAGGTTTCATTAACTTATTGAGTTTATGTTGATAAATTTGGTTTATGTAATTCCTTTGTACTTCAATTCTTTATTCTCATATACTTACCTATTTCATGTTTTTTTTGTCAAATGGTATGTCTTGATTGCCTCCAATACAAGATTTAACGAAATTGAATTTAGATGGAGATTCGAAGAATTTGGATTAGTATTCTCCTTTTGTTTCAAACTAAATGTTATGCTTCAAATAACTTGATGTAGTTTGACAATTATAACTTCTTGGGTTTCAATGATAGTATGTTATGTTTGATATATGATTTTTTTGTTTCGTTTTGTTTTGTTCTGCTCTTGTTTAAAAGTAAAATAACTAATTGGTATTGTTGGTACAATGTGAAATGAAGAATGTATATTCACTTTTGTTTATAAGTCCTTTTGTGTTTATAAGTTTATAAGCTTGTTGAAGTGAATTAGTTACTTATTATGTTTGTTGAAAGTTAACTTGTGTATACAAATATCATACTACTTTTATCATATCCATATAAATATTGTTAGTTAGCCTTCTTTTATGTCAAATGTTGGTTTTCAATTGACATTATAGCCTAATTTTGTACTAGTGATAACAAGTTTATATATTAAATTGAATATTATTTGTTTAATTAATAAAATACTTTAACCGACGTTTACATATGTTGCAAAAGATACTTGCAATGACCATTGATCCACTCTTAGCAATAGTTTTATATGTTACTACAACTCAACTTTTAGTGACGAACTTGTATAAGACATAGTGAAAAATAATGTGTTGCGAAAAATGAGTTTTTAAGTAACGTGTACACATCAGTAAAAGTTGTCTTTTAGTGGCGTGCGATGGATATGTCACTAAAACCTTTAGCTGCGTGGCTATAGGGACATTCTTAGTAACACGTGTCTCAACATTGCTAATACTTTTTAGTGGTACTTTTTAACTTTTATCAATACATTTTATGTGTCACTGAAAGTGTCTTTTCTTGTAGTGAGTACCACACATAAATCATCATTGATTTAAAAGAAAAATATAAGAAACAAGAGTAAGGTAAGTAATAAAAATTACCAGAAGGGTTCCAAGTAAAGACATCTTTAAACATCTGATTGTCAATTTCAACGTTCAAATGAATTGAGACCATATTCTCCATCGGACTTCGATAATGATTGAAAACATAAAGAAATATGAAAGCACAAGAAAAAGAAATCAATGAAAAGAATAATTGATAGTGGAGTTGAAAGAGAGAGAACTCACATTGTGAACTTGAAAGACGAAGAGTTGATTTTGTTTTACCTGAAGAAGAAGCTCGAAGGCAGCGATGATAGCGTGGATGTAATTTCCAAGATGAAGATGAGTAAATTTGGGCCCTAGGAATTGCCCGGTTAACTCCTTGTTTGTTTTTTCATTCCTTCATTGCCATTTAAAATAATAATGATTTGATTTGGTAATCTGTAAAATTGGGTACTGGAAACAGGGAAATCAAGAATCCCTTCAGAGAAACAGTGGTTTCTTCTTCTCTCCCAAAGGAAGAAACTAACCAAATAGAGTGGATTATGCATCAATATTGCTTGAATGACAAATCTCAGGTCAAATTCAACATTTCTGCTTCTGGGTTTTCTATATTATTCTAATTGCAATGCCATTGTCCATCAATCATGAATCTTCCTTTTGATTTTGTGCTAATGTCAAGTTCATTCTAACAAAAATAATAATAAAAAAAAATTAATGATACGTTATCTATGCCATATAATCTTTCCGTTAGTCAACTATCGTTCAAACAAACTCATGGACCATTTAAACTCATTTTTCAAACCTCGGTAACTAAAGGTATATCTTTTAAAATCTTAGAAACCAAATAGATACTCACCAATTCTATAGATCAAAAATGTATTTTATCGATTTTTTAACAATAATTGAAGTGATTACTAAGCTGTATAAGTAACGTAATATTGTAGTTTGTAATTTGTAACACGAAAGGAAGTATTTTTTTTAAATTTTTTTTAAAAAAATGATTAAGATCATTTTTTTCTTTTGGAGAAAAATGATTAAGATGATGTGAACCTTAAAGTTTTTTTGGTTGAGAATTCACATTTTATCCAGTTAAGCTATTAATAATTATAATTATGATTTTGTAGAAATAATTTTACATTTGTACATATATACACGCATATTAATGTTGATGATGACTTTGATACTCATTTATTATTTTTTTAGTATTTATTATATGTACAAGTCTATAACTATCTGTATGATATATTATCCTACATTTATTGATGTCCAATAAATTTAGATTTAATTATTGTCCTTAGAAAAACAAATTTAGATTTATATGTGGTGCCATATGAAAATTTCCCAAGTTATTTTTAAAATTTTAAGGTCTTGTTTGTTAACCATTTTGTTTTTGAAAAAATAAGTTTATTTTATTTGATTTCTTATAATGATGTGCATCTTTGTTAAATACAATAGTTGAATTCTTAGCCAAATTCAAAAAAACGAAAACAACTTTTTGTGAGGTATTTTTTGTAGTTTTTAAAATTTGGCTTAATTTTTTAAACCATTGGTGGAAGAAATTTGAAAGTTAAAGTAGTATCTGTAGATTTAATTTTAAAAAACAAAATGATTATCCAACGGGGTCTAAATTTAACATTTCATAAATTTTAAAGTAGAAAAAAAGTTAAATCTTACCTTGATATTTATATGAAACTTATTTGTCTAAGTGAGTTTAACTCAACAATAATTGGTATAACTTTCACTTTTAGAGGTTGAACGTTTGATCCCCATCCTTGCGATTGTTATTTTATTAAAAAAATACAACAAAACTTTGTTTTAAGTTTTTTATTTTTTAAAATTAATTATATAAACACTATTTTTTACTTTTAAGATTCATTGCTTTGTTATCTATTTTTTATTATTATTTCCAAAACCTATCTAAGTTTCGAAAACTTACAAAAGTAATCATAAAAAAATACCTTATGGTTTTAGAATTAGAGTAAAAATTTAAAACCTTTTTTTTCAACAAAATGAAAATCATAATTAAAAAATTGATGAGAAATAAAAATAATCAGAAACTGAAACCGAAGTCCTTACCAAACATAATATAATTATTTTATATACGTATTAATAATATTATAATTAATCAATATTCCCTATTAAAACTATTCGTTTGGTTGGAGGAGTTCAATTTCCCATTTTTATTTTTTTTAAAAAAGTTAAACATATTCTTACATTTTTAATTAAAAAAGGTACCAATTTCTGATTGCAATTAATAGTCTTAATTTTGCAATTTGCAATAATACTTAATGAACCCTTAATACCCAATGAAAATGCTACACGTGGGTACCTTTTAACACGTGGAATACAAATCGATTTATTCAAATTAAAACGTAATTTATTTTTTTCTCAAATTAAAACCGTGCTTTGCAAAATCCAAAGCGATTTTGAAATTGCCCAGAACCAAAACCCTCCATTTCCCTCTCTAACTTACAACTTGCCGTTTCATATCCTCTTTCTTC
Organism: Benincasa hispida; assembly: GCF_009727055.1. Classification (NCBI taxonomy): domain Eukaryota; kingdom Viridiplantae; phylum Streptophyta; class Magnoliopsida; order Cucurbitales; family Cucurbitaceae; genus Benincasa; species Benincasa hispida. Next base: position 48,369,258 of record NC_052354.1, read on the forward strand.
TCCACCTTAAAAACCTCCTACCAAAACCCTATCTATCACAGCCGCAATCCATTCAAATCCTTTCGAAAAATCCCAAAAATGGCGAAAAAGAAATCAACTCGATCAGCCAATGAGCCAAAGCAAATGCCCATTCAGCAGGAGGAGAATAGCGATTTAGAGCAACCCATATCCGCCATGGATGATGACTCGAAGTTGCAGAGCTTGAAATCGTTGAACGAACGGCTTCTTAAGCAGGTGGTCGAGAAGAGAGTGGAGGTCGGGGATCTTGTCCACAGTAAAGAAGCATTGGAACTCGACTTGAAGCGGAATGTGGACGAGAAGGAACAGGTAATGGGTGAGTTGACTGAGGCCCGCGATGGGGTTTATGGGTTGGAATTGGAGAGGAATGTGGTTTGTGTTTATCTGCAGAGTCGAATGGAGGAAATGGGTAATGGGATGTGTGGTTTACTTGAGAGTGAAAGAGTTAAGGGTTTGGAGATTAGGAGATTGAAGAGTGAGATTAATGTACTTGCTTTGGAGGTTGAGGAAGAGAGGGAGAAATGGAGGAGAGTTTGCTGTGAGAGGGATGGGATTAAGGTTCAGTTTGATGACTTGTTCAAGGAAACAGGGGATTTGAAAGGGAAAGTGGTTGAAATGGAGAGAAATGAGACAAGGGCATTGGAAGAGATTGATGATTTGAAGGGAAAATGCAAAAAGTTGTTGACTGAAAAAAAGGAGTGTGATATTATGAATGGGACTCTGATGAAAGACAATGAATTGATCAAGAAGTTGTTAGATGAGTCAGGTCGGGTAGTTGAAGATTTAGAGAGGAAAGTGGATGTGAAAATGAAGGAGAAAGTAGAGATTGAAAAGGAAAAAAATGGGCTGAAAATGGAGATTGAGAAGTTAGAGAGGGAAGTGGCTGAATTGAAAGAGAGTACATTTTGTTTCAAACAAGAAAAGGAAGAAAATGGGAAGAAACTTTCTGAGCTTCAAATGAGAATTGAAGAGGCTGTGGAGAAGGAAAGTGGCATGCTGATGGAGTCTGATGTTCTAGTCAAAGAGTTACAGAAGAAGGAGAAAGCTATGGAGATGTTAACTCAAGAAAGAGATTCACTTGATTTGAATTTTAATCTAGTCCAAGAGGAGGCGAAAAGTTTACGACGCACAATCGAGATACTCACACGTGACAAAGTTGAAATGGAGGAGGCAAAAACCGAAGCAGAGAATATCATTGGAGACTTGCAAAAGGAATCCAGTAAACTAAAAGAAGCTATAGCTTCTTTGACTAAGATGACTGATGTCGAGAAAGCGAGAAATGAGGATTTGCTGACTGAAATAGGTCGTCTTCGTGATGCTTTAGATGAAGTTTCGCTAGAGAGGGAGGGTGCTAGAAAGAATTTTGGTGATGAGAAGAAAAATGTTGAGAAGCTGAGTTTGTTACTCAAAGACGAGGAGAGGAAGTTTGAAGAAGCCATGAATGAACTAGATAAAGCAAAGATTGCACAAGAGGATTCACTCAATGTGAAGAAGGAGATGGGGAGGCGGATCGATATCTTGATTCGCGAAAGGGATTCATTGGAGAAAAGTTTGTTGGAAGCAAAGAGTAGAATCGATGAACTGAAAGATAAGGTGAAATCAGCTGTTGGTAATTCAGAGAAAGCGTTGGCATTGTTGAAGAAAACATGTTTGGCTGTTTGTGATGGTTATGAGAAGGGAGAAGTGGAAGAAGCTTCTTCTGGGCATAAGCTTGTTGAAGAAATTCAGCCATTTGTTGAACATTTGGATGCAATAAAAACATCCTTCACAAACAAGGAGAAAATGGTGGAAGAAATGAAGCGACAACTCGAGAACGAACGAGCAGAAGAACGGAAGAAGAAGAGCTTCTTTACCATAGTGACTGCAGCAACAACAATATTGGCTGCTGTCTCTGCTGTTTATGTTAGCAAAGGGCGCTGAAGCTGAGGCCGTAGTTTGTGTTTGTTAACATCTTTTTAGTTGGCAACGGTTCCCCAGTTGTTCTTAAATCAACGAACTGACTTGTATTTGGAGGCGCAATGTTGATGTACTGATTTGGTAGTTTTAATGAGAAAACACATTTGATATATAGTATAATGCGTTCTTTTATTGAAGTACTCTTCAGACAATTGTTGGAAAAAATATCACTGAAATACTCTTCAACAATTGGGAAAATGAGAGATGGGCAATATTGTAATATACACATGACAAAACTTTTGAGTTATTTATTTATTTATTCATTATTATTTTAATTTTGATAACTTTCTTTTATTTTTTTTAGCAAAAGGTGTCTGAAGGGTTTGGAACATGATTTCCTTAAAAAAAATAAAAAATAAAAAATAAAAAAATAAATAGTTGCACAGAGATTCAAACCTTAACTGGTCGACAATACTCAAATGGGTGGAGTTTGAAAGATGATTAATTTAATTTAGAAATGAATTTTATAGATTTGATTTAATGAGTGAGTAGATTTTTAGAATAAAAATTTCTTCAACAGAGGGAGCTTTCAATATACTTCATAGATTAGGGAACTATCAAAATTTCAAAAGGTTTACGATCAAATTGAGAATTGGTAAGAATAAATTGAACATCAACAAATATTTTATATTGGAAAATTAAGGGCGTTTCATATATTTTTTTTATTCCTTTTATTTTCATTTCTTTTCTGCATTAATTTTACTTTATTTCTTTTATATTTTGTTTTCTTTTTATTATTGTTATTTTCATTTATTTTCTGTATTAATTTTACTTTATTTCTTTTATATGTATTTATTTTTTATTAACTTTTCTATAGTTATGTGTTAGTATCACTAAAAATTTCTTTTGAATTTTGAATTTTTCAATATTTTAATTTATATTATTTTAATTTTCAATATGTATATTTAAATGTTTTTTAATTTTTAATTTTGTAATATTCATGTTTATTTATTATTTATTATTTTAAATTTTATTTTTAGTACATTGATTCCATTTAGAGAGTATAATTAAGTCGAAATAATTTAAAACATTGTTATTGTTTTTAGTCGGAATAATATACAAATGGTTAGAATGAAAGATAACATTTGCCAATTAAATTTGGGCAACATTTGAAGGATATATGTAATTTTTTGTTATTGTTTTTAATTGTACATCGAGATTTATTTATATTAAATAATATAAACTTTTGATAATTTTTTTCGGTATTTAATGTACATATCTTTTTTACATTATATTATTACAAAAAAAAGAAAAAAAAAAATAGCTATTAAACAAGTTTCTATTTTTTTTTTCCGAAAAACTAGAAACAAGAAACAAGAAATAGTAAATGAGAACGTTATCAAACGGGTCTAAGGAACTTACAATATTTATAAGATATACACGCTAAGAAACCATCTTTAAATGAGCATGTTGACCTTCCCATTTGATAACCTTGTCGTTTCTCACATTGGAAAAATAAAGTAATCTTTATAATGTTTATATGATATATAGATTACTCTCATAATCTTTTATGGAAAAAACAACTAGACTTTATGTAACGCCTGAGTTCAGGTTTTTCTTAAAACTAATTGATATCTAATACCTATGCTAACAACATTTCTTTTCAGTGACATATGAATGAGAACAAAACATAGTCTTCACTCTTAGAAGCTATTCAAGACTAACAATCTGACATTGGCGAGTCGCAGAAGAATGTTGAGATCATCAAGTACTAAAGTCGCATGAAAATGCTAAAGTCATTATTAAACTTAACAAATTATATAAATTGTCACTTTATTATTATGTTTATCAAGTTGATATCAATAGTCACTTAACATTTCAATTTAATCAATTTGAACTGTGAACCTATACATGTGTTACCAAATTTACTCTTTATTTAAATTCAAATTTTTTAGGATGTTTTAAGATAAAAATTGATACCATAGTTCAAAATTTCGATTGGAATCTCGAAATTCCGAAAGGCCGATTTTTCTCCAATTTCTCAAAATTTTCATCAATATTTCGATATTTACATCGAAATTTCAAAATCTTGAGGTTTTTTTCTTTTTTTTTTTTTCTTTTTTGGTAATTAACTATGCAAGGGAAGTACAAGAGAAGTTTTTTTTTCTTCTCTTCTCTTTTACCATATAAAATCTTTATCTTCAAGAAACCACATATTTTCATTCAAATATTTTCCATTAAATTTTCATATCATTGGACCTCAAACTTGAATTAATATGAATTCTCTAATATTACTCTCATTTTCTCTCAAGCTCTACCTACTTATAGAGTTTTCATTTTCTTCTTTTTTTTTCCATCATGTTGTATTATGTTTAATGTCAGGATTTTTCTATTCTTATTATGTTATGTTAATTTAATGATATGATTTTTCATTTTTGTATACACTTCATTTTATAATAGACAATCTAAAATTATTTTATATATTCAAATATTTCATGTTTTTTAATTTTGTAATTAATTTCAAATATTCGATATTATTTTGTAGTTATTTTATTTTTTTAAATTTCTGCTATCGTATCAACACTTACACAAATATTTTACAAATTATAGTCTAATTCAACCACAATCAAAGTTTCATTAACTAATTATAATAATTTCCATCAAGTTTCCCGAATTTTTTTTATTGATATCGATATTTTCATTGTATTTCCATAAAATTGAGATCTTGATATTTTTATAGATTGATATATTCGAACCTTGATTGAAACAACTTGAGGAGGTTTTTGCACGTTAAAATTCTTTGTTTCCTTACTTGATTATTATTGTTGTTTCTAGTTGATTAGTATTCTATTAGATTCATACAAAAGTGGGATAATTGATCCAAAAAGTGTTTATCCCAACACTTAAAAATTTTCATCATAGTAGAACCTGCAGTTGTAGGATAGTCTCAAGTTTAGAGCGGTGTAGATTCTTTTTCCCTTCTTTTAATTATTTTGGTAATTTTATGATTGTTAACCTTTTTTTTGGCTCTAACTTGTGAAAGTGGAATTTTAGATCTAATTTAGTTGCCGCATTTATTAATATCTTAGTATAAATTTCCAACATAGTACCATTACATAAACAAAAAATAAAAATAAAAAAACAAATCTTATGTTGCATAAACACTAGTATACATTTTACTTGATAATTTCTATACAATTTCTTCAATTTGACACCAGCAAGATAATCTTGAGTTGATTTCGGGAATAAAGAGGCGTTAAAATTAAAAGCAAAGAGAATTTAGAGAGAATTTAAAAAATAGAAAGAAAAGGAATGAAGCTCAAGTCATTTGTGAAAAGGGAGTTGTTTTTAAATTAAGAAAAATGAACCAATTTATTTATAAATATAGTACAATTTCATTATTTATAAGAGATAGACCGCGATAGACCATGGTAGATATTTACCAGTATCAGTGATAGATGTCTATAGACTATGACAGTCTATCATTGATAGACATCAACATTTTGTTAGTTTTTAAAATGTTTTCAACAGTTTTACCATTTAAAATAATTATCCGATGAAAAAATGACTTAAGTTCTCTTCGATCTTTATTTTTTAGTAGTAGAAAAAAAAAGAGTTATCAAATTTAAGAAAATTCTATAATGAATTATTAAGGAAAAAACAATACAAAACAAAGAAGGGTTTATACACTAATTATTGAATAAACACTGGTATATAATTTATTTGATAATTTGTAATAAACTTCTTCAGGTTAACACAAAGCATCTCATTCTCTCGAGAAGTATCAAAAGAACATCTTTGAATTGACTCAGAAAATAAAGAAGCTTTAAAAGCAAAGAGAATAAGTGAGAATTGAAAAATAGAAAATAAAACTCAAGTTATTGGTGAAAGAATATGATGTGTACGTTAAAGAAGATGGCAGTGAATAATTGAAGTGTTGGAAATTGACATAATTTGGAGGACCATGGCAGTGAATATGAAATAGAATAAAAGTAGTGGGGATTTGTTTTTCCTGTCTATTACTTCTATTTAGCTAAAAAGATTATTCCAATTTCCATTTGCTCATAGGCTTTTGCTTCCACTCTTTCTCTCTTTGTTCTTCATTTCTTACATTTGTGTCGTAAATTTGCTATCACAAGAACAATATCAAGATCTGTGTTATTGTTACAATCAGTCAGGTACAACATTTTATCTCTTAATTCTTATCCATTTTTCTCTTGTATTTTCTGAACCCTCTTTTCCTTTTTTGTTGGTTGCAGTTGCATCTTCTTTCTGTGTTTTTCAATTCTTTGCTTGAGATTTCTACTGTGGAGTTTCTTCTGAGTTGTCCACAATTTAAATCCAGGTTAATTTGTTTCGGCTTTTGAATATTTTATTAACTTTGAGTAATAGAGATTAGGGAATCGAAATTCTTGTTTCTATTGTTGGAAAATTTGTTGAACTCACTGACGTCAATTTTTCCCCCCCTTTACTTTGAGTTTCAACCAAATTTACAAGTTTTTTGAAAATTTCGAAAGCCTGAAGGAAAAATACTCCTCAAGTCATTTTTGGTAAAATCATCGATGAAGAGAATAAAATAATTTTTATTTTCAATGGATGTGTTGTGCATCGGACCGTAAACATCACTATGCACCAATTCAAGTCTTTCTCTTGTTTAAAAATTGCCACCTTTGGGAGAAGGTAATCTAATCTGTGCATTTCCCCTTTTTCACAGCAAATCTAACCAAATGAGGTAAAATTTGAAAAGTCAATGCCAAATTTTCAAAAGTTTGTGGTTGTAGTGAGCAAAGCTATTCAATGCACGATGACTTAGAGAGTCACTATTGAAAAAGAAAGCATTGTTAGTCATGTTGATCCTTGTAATTTTAATTCGTTGTGGGTAAGAAATTACACAAACTTGGTCCTTGAAAACCATAGAAATTTTTTTATGCAACAACTGAGCAATACTAAGAAAATTTTGAGACAACTTTAGAGATTTTTCAATTAAACTAAAAAGATCAATATCTTTAGCCACGTGGATAGTACATCCATTGTTAATAAGCCATGAGGTTGACCCATTATTGTCATACATATGAGAGGCTACAAACAAGAAATTTGTCTCTTGATTATTGTTGACACAATTTGCTTTTCTCTTAAGGATGTTGGATTTGGTTTAATTTCATTAGGCATAACAAAATTTTTCTGTATGGCCATCTTTGTTGCATTAATCACAATTGTAGACTGGACCAACAATTTTTCTCAGCATGGTTTGTCTTTTTGCAATAGCGACCTGAGGAAGTTTACCTATCAAACTTCTCCTTTTCCTTTACTTCTTTGATCTATAGCTGTTTGTCTATCACCTTGTTTAGCAAGTTTCTTGCCTTTATAATTTGCACCTTCAACCTGCTCCTTGTTACGCATTGTATCCCTTTGTTCATAAGCTTGTAATTTGCTAATTAATTTAATAATAGAGAGAGTTGTTAAATAAGAAGACTCGTCTATGATTGAATTTTTTTACTCAAATTTATCAGAAGCATTAACTATTATTTTTTCGATGACTTTTTAATCGATAAAATTTTCACCAGCTAGTCTTATGTGGTTTACCATGGTCATCACTTTTATTGCATAATCCTCACGAAATCTAAACCTTCATTTTTAGTATCCTGAACTCTCTTGATTGTCAACAATTTGATACATTTCACTCTTACTCTTCCTTCAAATTCCTCCAGCAATTTATCCCAAGCTTCTTTTGCCGTTTTACAATCAATATCCCAGCAAATATAGGACCAGGTAAAGCGACATGAATCATAGATAAAGGCTTGAGCTTCTTTTCCTTTTCATGTAGTTTGATTTGATTCAACGTTGGATTTTCTTCCAATAATCGAGGATTGTTAGTTGAAACATATTCCCAAAGGCTTAGTGCCTTGAGATACGATTACATTTTAACAACCCAAATTTGGTAGTTTTCACCATTAAAATATGGAGGAGATGTAACACAAAAATTGGAAGACATATTTGAAGGGATGAAAATCCTAAGGTACAACCAAAGTAAAAAAACATAGAACTTCGTTTTTCCAAATTGATATTTAAAATCAAAACAATTTTGTATTGGAATAAAAAGTAATATCGATTAAACATGCAATTTCCAAAAAGACTAATTATATAGGGGAAGAAACCCTATCTTGCAAACTTTTTGACAATTCGATAGAATTCCTCTGTTAAATTGGGATTGGACACCACAACTTGGAAACCTCCCTATTCTTGTAGGCTATGGAGAATTGTGAGATTCTCTCTTTTGGGATTTCGGAATATCACATAACGATTTTTTCTTTCTTTTTTCAAGAAGAAGAAAACACACACAGAGAGCTCCAGAGCCTTCTCCTCCCTCTCCAAAATAAAATCGTTTTGTTAGAGAGAGAAGGATGGTGTGAGAGAGAGAAAAAGTAGGATTGATCTCACGTTTTCTTGTAACTTTCCTAAAATGGAGAGTTAATTTGTTTAATTTAAATAAAATAAAATAAAATAAAATAAAATAAAATAAAATATGTTAATTAAATCATATTTAATTAAATGATCATTTAAACCATATTTAAATGATTTCCTCCCACTTATCCTATAGTTCTAATGTGCATCTAATGTACATTAAAATTAACCTATAGTTTTGATTTAATCAATTTAATTAAATTCAAAATTAAATTAAATTGAATTAAATTAATTAATTAATTAATTCTTCATTTAATTATCATCCAATTGAATAACACTTATTTAATTGAATTTCTCATTTGAATCATATTAAAAAACATTTCTCTCATTTAACCTATAGTTTTAATGCGCATCTGATGCACATTATTTTTAACCTATAGCTTTCAATATGAATCTTATTCATATTAAATTAATATTTGAACTCCTTTCAAATATTTCGTTCTCTCATTTATTAATTTTGAATCATATCCAAAGTTAATAATAAAGTCTAAAATTAAACTTTATATTAAAATGTATCAACATACATAAAAAAAAATCCCAATACTAAATTTGAACATTTTCAATTCAATTTAATGATAAATTACCTCAATACCCTTTACAAGCTAGGAAGGGGACATAATGCACATGCAGATTAGAAGTTCCAACGATGTGAGATTAATTGGTAAACTCATTAATCAAATTAATCAATATTCGTCAACTGTGGATACACTCCACTAAAGACCCACAATTGCACTTTTCTCACTATAGATATGTTTTTATGTCCAGGATATAGGCCAATGATGGTAAGTTAGTCCTTCACAAGTGTTCGTAATCCCAGTTGGATCAAATTACCGTTTTACCCCTAGGTTACCTCTACATCCTTAAGTACTAGTGCTCCTCTAATGAACAACCTTTTTATGGTCCAACCATTAAATATAAACATCTCTCAGGCTAGTGAAAGGGTAGGGCCCTTTGTTCAAGTCCCAAAGACACCACTTAAGGGAATAGTCATCTACTTACCCTAAAGTCGGGAAGGAGTGAAATTCATCTTGTATGATTATGTTCCCAAGTACCCACTCGGTCTTATCCCCAAAATGGTGGGCTTATTGAGTTGGCGAACTGACCATTCTCACCCATACAAATCAAAAGACAATCCTTTGTGAACAAGAGTTCATAATATACTCAAGAGTAAGACTAAGTTGCCTAGGTCATCCTATTGAAATAGAAACCTAACTAGTCAACGGAGTTACATCTAGTGATTACTATTTCACGGTCCAGTCTTGTGCAAACTCATTGCACAGGATACCTTCACTCGCATGTCACCTCACACGTACATGTTGGATCATTGCGTTTGTATCAAATACAAAATGGATCGTATTCATAGTGTTACCAAGATAAGATACCCAACATTATCCCTATACTATAAACCCTTTAGGCTGTATCTTGAACATTGATCTAGGTATATCTCCACATACAGTTCAGAACTCATAAGGTAGCCTAACACATTAGTTTATTGGATTTAGAGTTATTAAACAAAACGAATTCAACACAATCAATAACACTTATTGAAAAAAAATTGATAACTCTTTATTGATGACAGTTAATTATTTGTATTTTCTATCTACNTGATTACTATTTCACGGTCCAGTCTTGTGCAAACTCATTGCACAGGATACCCCTAGTCGCGTGTCTCTTACACGAATGCGTTGGATCACTGCGTTTGTATCAAATACAAAGTGAGTCGTATCCAAAGTGTTACCAAGATAAGGTACCCAACCTTACCCCTATATTATAGACCCTTTAGGTTGTATCTTGAACATTGATCCCTATATGTCTCTACATACAGTTCAAGACTCATTTGACAGCTTAGGATATTAGTTTATTGGATTTGAGAGTTAATAAGACAAAATTAAATAAAACATCAATAACACTTATTGATAAAAACATTAATAACTATTTATTAAAGATGATCATTTAATTACATTCACTATCTACGAGTTTTAGGGCATAAAACCCAAAAAACTCCCACTTCAACTAAAACTCTAGTTAGTGGGATGTACATTACATGGAACAATGGGGATGTTACACATACGAAGTAAAATACAATAGACTAGGGCATCTCATACCCATTACACATCTCCCACTTGCCTTAGATTATACAATGTACATATCTCGTAGACCTAGATTCTCTAGATGACTCTCAAACACTTTAGCCGAGAGAATTTTCGTAAATGGATCAGCAATGTTATGCTTCAAAATGATCTTTGTGATGATCACGTCTCCTCGCTGCACAATCTTCCGTATCAGGTGATACTTTCCCTCAATATGTTTTCCTCGTTTATGGTTACGAGGTTCTTTCGAGTTGGCCACAGCTCCACTGTTGTCACAGTATAAGGTGATCGACAAGTTCATGTTTGGAATAATTTCCAAATCACTTAGAAACTTCCTTATGAAGGAACTCGTTTTACAGAGATCCTTGAGCGGAAGCGGATCGTCCAAATTCTATTGATTGAAAAAAAAATTTACAGTAAACATACAAGATATGCATTCTAAACAAATTACAACATTTTTTTTTTTATAAAGAAATAAGGTTCAAGAGATACTACCTCTGAAGAACTATTCTTCTTGTAAATCCCTCGAATAGTCATGAACTCGAACACAGCAGCCCTTGAAGACTTTCTTTAAGAACTTCACGAACCAAAATCAAGAAGACACTACCACAGAGAGTCTTCGATATACTCATGGTGAGAGTCCAAGAGTGGTAGGCTCTAAATATTGTGGTTTAGAGGGTTTGTGGGTTTGGAGAAGGAAGAAGATTGAATAAGACAGAACACTTTTGTTCACTCTATCGTATAGAAAAACTTCAATCGTCTAGGTTCTGACATAAGTCTGTTAGGAACAAAAGAAACTAAATTATTTTATTCCAATTTGCCATAAAACCAATTAACCACCCACTAAGGTGGCTGGAGAGAAATTAGAAATTAGTATTCAAAATAATAAAAATAATATAAATAAATATGATAACTAACTTATCATATTTTATTTATATTAAACTATATGTTATATCAAATATAACACATAATCTATAGTTTTAATATTGTATCATATACAATATAAACCATGGTTCCTTTTCTCTATTTTATGACATTTAATATAAATCATATTTATATTCAGTTTAACAACTATGAATCATATTCATAGAAAATATATTTGAATCTCATTCAAATATTTATTTCCTTCAAATAAACTATAAAGTATCAAATACATTATAACAATTATATCATATATAATTGAATCAATTTAATTATATCATATAATTAAATTTCCTCTTATTAATTTGAACAATTCAAATTAACCTAAAAACTGATTCTCAACTAAATTCTTTTGAGCTACCAAGGGGACCTTATGAACCTGTAGCTTGAAGCTCCAACGGTATATGAATAATTAATTAAACTCTTTAATTACATTATTGACCATCCGTTAACTGTCGGACACTCCATTAAAGACCGATAGCTACACTCTTCTCACTACAGATATATTTCTGTGTCCATTAGATATAACCAATCAACAGTACGATGAACCTTCACAAATTGCTCGTAAGTACAGCTGAGCCAAATTACCGTTTTGTCCCTATAGTTACATCTAACTCCTTAAGTACAACTGATCCATCTAATGAACAATAGATCATAGTCCTATTATGACTAAACCGCTCTTGGGCCAGGAGAGGGTGTGGCGCCACATTGTTCAAGACCCGGAATTAGCCCTTAAGGGAGCAATTTATCTACTTACCCCTATTTCGGGGAAGGAGTGAATTCCATTTCGTGTAGCTGTGTTCCCAGTTCCCCAATCAGACGAATCCCAAAATGGTAAGCTTGTTGAGTCGGCAATCTAGCCACTCTCACCTATACAAATCAAAGGACTACTCTCATAGGTTCATTCACAACTCATTCAGGATTAAGGTCATGTTACTTATGGTCATCCTGGTGAAATGAAAGTCTCTATTATGAACGGTGTTATATAATGAGACTAAATAGTTCGTAGTCTGATCTTATACAAACTCCTTTGTATAGAATATCCTCGCTCACATACATGAATGTTCAGGATCAGATCATTTGTAGCACTTTACAACACTTGTAACACCTACAAAGAGGGCCATACTCGTAGTGTCACCAGGATAAGTTACCCAACCTTATCCATATACTACAAACCATTTAGGTTATCACTTAAACATGATCCGCCTGTATGTCTCCACATACATGTTTAAGTTACAACGATAACCTTGGATGTAGTTTATTGTTTTGTGGTTAATGCACCTAAAATTTCATATATTTTATAGAAAAAGTGAATAAAAATATCATATATTATTAATCACATAAGAGCTTGTTTATACCAAACTTACAAACTATAGAACCCTACGAGAATTAGGGCATCAACCTCAACACCTTAGCCAAACTGCCTCATTTGCTGCTTCACAAGCAGCTACATACTCAACCACCATGGTTGAGTTTACAATGCATCTTTACTTGATGCTACGCTATACTATAGCTCTCCTGTTCAGGGTGAATACTGATTCTGATGTGGACTTCCTAGAATCCTTGTCAGTTTGGAAATCAGAGTCCGTATATCCTATAAGGATTAAATCCTTAGGTCCATACACGAGCATATAGTCCCTCGTTCTCCTAAGATACTTGAGGATATCTTAACCGCAATCTAGTGGTCTAACCCTAGATTGGACTGGTACCTACTGACTATTCCCACTACATAACAAATGTCAGACCTAGTGTAGAGCATATCATACATTAAGCTGCCTACAACTGAGGCATAGTGAACTCCATGCCTAAAAGGCAATGAACCCTTCTTAGAGTTTTGCTTTGAATATCGAATCAACATCTTATCTATATAAATTGCTTGAGACATAACTAACTTTTTGTTTTTACGATCCTTAATGATTTAGATCCTAAGAACATATTGTGCCTCTCCCAAATCTTTCATTTGAAATTGGGCTACTAGCCACTTTTTAACACCAGTAAGGTATCATACATCATTCCGAATGAGTATGATATCATCCACATAAAGTACTAAGAAAGCTAATTTATCATTGATGATTTTCTTGTACACACAAGGCTCATCAACATTTTGGTCAAGACCAAAAGATTTGATTGTCGTATCAAATCTAATATTCCAAGATTTGGATGCCTATTTCAACCCATAAATGGAACGATTTAGTTTGCAAACATTTTGCTTTTGACCTCAGGCTATAAACCCCTCGTGCTGAGACACAAAGATATTCTTTTCAAGATTGCCATTCAGAAAGGCTGTCTTGACATCCATTTGCCATATCCTTAAGTATCAGTGTTTCTGGGTTACCTCTACATCCTTAAGTACGAGTGCTTCTCTAATGAATAACCTTTTTATGATCCAACCATTAAACAGAAACCTCTCTTGGGCTAGTGAGAGGGTATGGCTCTTTGTTCAAGTTCCAGAGACACCACTTAAGGAAATACTCATCTACTTACCCTTGAGTTAGGAAGGAGTGAAATTCATCTCCTATGATTATGTTCCCAAGTACCCACTAAGTCTTACCCTTAAAATGGTAGGCTTAGTGAGTTGGCGAACTGGTCACTCCCACCTACACAAATCAAAGGAGAATCCCTCGTGAACAGGAGTTCATAATATACTCAGGAGTAAGACTTATGTTCCATTAGGTATAAATAATCATACCTCGAGTAATCATCTATAAAAGAGATGAAGCATTTGTACCTTCCTCGAGCTTTTACATGCATTAGACCACAAAGATCTGAATGTATGAGCTCTAAGGGTTCTTTGGTTCTATAACCTTTTCCACTAAAAGGTCTTTTAGTCATTTTACCCTCAAGGTAAGATTCACATGAAGGTAATGAATCATCTTCTAACTCACTTAGAAGTCCATTCTTTACCAATCTCTCGATCCTATTGAGTTTAGTGTGACCTAATCTTAAGTGTCAAAGATAAGTATTATTGTTACTTGGAGAAATTCTTTGCCTTTTAGTTTGAGTATTAGTAGTCTTAAACATCTCATGATTTAAAAGTGATTTTGTTTCGGTTGGTATTGACACATACAAGTTGTTTTCTGATTTAGCCGGACAAATATGTAAACCATTTTTTTGAAATGAACGCTTCATTACATGTAAAAAATACTGAATACATATGTTCGATTAAGCAAGAAATAGATACTAAATTCCTTTTCATTTTAGGAACAATATACAGACTTTCTAAGAAAAGAAATATATTTCCAAAAAACAACTTCGCAACTCCCACTGCACGAGCTGAAATGGCATCTCCAGTTTCAGCCTTGTGTGTCATTTCACCCTCATCAAGCTACTAGAAGGAACTAATTTCTTATAAAGAATAACAAACATGATTAGTGGCTCCTTAATCAAGTATCCAGAAATTGTGGTCATTTTGCACTAAACATGTTTCTAAAACAAGTAAATCACATTTACCTTCCTTTTCCTTCTTCTTCTCAACAAGGTACTTTAGGTAGTTTCGCTTCTAATGACCTTCCACATTGTAGTGGAAGCACTTGCTCTTTTTAGCTGCCTTGGACTTTCCCTTACTTTTCTCAGCAGAGGGAGCCTTCTCCTTTTCTCCTTTCTTCTTCTGGACCTTCTTAAGACTAGAAGATGAGGGTACAAACTTAGTTCCTGAGGATGAACCCTTATGGAACTTTCTAGAATGGATAACATTTGCCTCTCCTTCTACCGATCCCTTATCTTTCATAAGAGACTGGTAGGTCTGAAACTCATTCAGAAGAGTCGTTATGGTGTACTGGATTTTATTCATAACCACATTAGGCATAATTGAAGAAAGCTCTTTGGGTGAGATTTCAGAATAAAAGACACTTGACTTTACTCGTCAGTGACTGCCCCGTTCATTTCAGCCACGTTGAACTAGACCATCAGGTCGAGAACATGTTCTCTAACTGATTGGCCTTCCTTCATACCTGCAATATAAATGTATTTGTGGGCCTCGTGCTGGATCTAAATGGATGGTTGCCCAAACATACCTTGGAGAGACTCCATGATCTCACAAGCAGTGAGCATGGCCTCATGCTTCTTGTTGAGTATATCAAATAAACTCGCCAAGATATAGACTCGGGTCTTTTCATTGGCCTTTGTCCAACGGTCATATGTATCCCTGACATTTAGGGGTGCATTTCGAGTAGGGACCTGAGGATACTCCTCAGTTAAGACAAACTACATATCATTGATAACAAGAATCATATTCAAGTTCGATTTCCACATTGCATAATTTTCACCATTTAATTTCTCGTTTTTAAGTAAAACGATAATTGAGGAAGACATGCTAAAAAAAAAAACAAACAAACGACCATTTTAGTTATCTTTGCCTTACCCTATCACACAAAACATCCAATCATTTTAGTAAAACCAGACAATCATAGAGCTCTAAATAAACTATTGATTTGATTTTGCAACGATACTTCAGAGAGTTAGGACAACAACCACCAAAGGGTGATCAACTATCTCTCCCCTGAATTGAGACTATCTCAGCTAATTACTAATTCCAGAATAACTCTTAATCCTATAGCTCTTAGCTATCATAAATTTGGTCAAGGATTCATTAACTCGTTTAATTCATCCTGTAAGTGTGACCCTTTCATTTTCGAATTTCAGAGGTACACTTCAACAGGCTACCGTTAGGAAAGACAACTGTTGAAGATTAACCTGAGAAATTCTATACATTTCTGGAGTTTGCGTTATTCTGAAACTGATGATCAAACTCTCCGAAGGGATGGTCGCTCTAGGACGACACACAAGTGGATCATAAGAAGTTCATGGTGCAACCTAATGAAGGAGACCGTAGTATAAATTGACACGTGACCTTCTCCCACTTACTCTGAACATTTCCCCTATTCACCTTGATATTGACCCATGCAAATATTTTCTGAAGGAAGGTCACGCTCAGGGCGACACGAAGTCAACCATGGATCTCACGGTGTGAACTCTTAGAGACGTGAGATCGTAAAAATGATATATCTTATATATCATTTTTCTCCCACTAAAATGTTCTAATTATTTTAGGATTTTGTTATACTTAGCTAAATCCCCGCTAATGAATCTATCTAAGTCCATGCCTATTATAACTCTTATACTAAGATCTTTATACTAAAGTTCTAGGTGTATTAAACCATTTAATTTTCCTAGTGATATTGCATGCTAATAAGACCTTCGACGGGCGCAATTGTGACATAGATACGCTGATTAGTTTCTCATGAGCCTTAAGCGCAAGCGGTGACTTGGTCTCCTGCAAAATAGAGTAAAGTTTGGCTTGTCTTCCATATTTTTTGCTTAGTGGGTGTAATCGCAACCATTTATAATTATTGTCATACTAGACTAATTTTCATACAATTGGCGCATAATTACTAACTTTTGGCCGCAATATCTAGATAAGGTAGCATAAATAACTTGTGTTTCTACAAGTTATCATAGGATGCATGCGATGCGTTAATAGCAAACAGTGCTTATTCCTAAGCTCCTATCTCTTGATTATGCGTTCTAATTTGACTTTCTTGAGCCTAGATTCTAACCTGACTTAGGCACATTACCTGACATCGCACTTTCCTTCTATGCTTGCTAATTCTTAGCACGCCTTACTTTATTCTTCTATGTAACAAAATTATGCTCAAAGACACTTTTCTAGTTTTCAAAATAGAATGCTTATCTCTTCTTTATCAAAACAACTTGATGTATTTATATGCGGTGAGCAAAATTTTGCGTCATTTATTCACTTAGAGACAGTTGGTCATGGTTACACTCTTCGTTTTGGCTTGTCCCCATGGGTGTCATGCGAATATCCAACTATGGTTGTGTGCCAGTTTCCACTTTTAACTCATGATAATCAGAGGAGTCGTCTCTTGCTTCCTTTTCTCTTTTTGGTTTATACTTCATTGTTCTTGGAAACCCACCTTTATTTTGGCTTGCTCCTATGGGTGTCATATGAGCATCCAACTACGAGCAGACTTCTTTTACAACTAAACTCTTATCAAGTTGGGAACAATTTTGAATTTTTCTCTTGCACTGACATTGGAGTTTTGCATAAATATATATATATATATATATTAGATGGAATAACAATGGACACATTTTTTTAAATACTGCATATTCCTGATCTCATATGCTCAGACCTTCCCCACCCCCAAATTTAAAGATGAGCAAGGTCCTCATTGCGTTATTTGGATAGACTAGACAAACACTTAGGAGAAAATTTCAAAAAGAAGGTTTGAGCAGAACTTTGAATGATAAAAGGTAAAATACTGCTAAACTAAGAATTAATTAAGTGTTAGTCAGAATTTACTAAGTATGGGAAATGTTTCTAAGTATAACACATAATACATCATAGCAACGCATTAAAGATCGTAAAAATACAAGAGTAAAAATATAGCAAAGATTAACAAAGGAAGATAACGAAAGAGGCACAGGCAAAGAGTAGAGTGAATTATGTAATTTGATTGTATTGATTATTAACAAAGTATGCGAATATATTATAAATGATCGCATTACAAAAATAAAATTTCTAATGCCTGTACATGAGTCAAAGAATTTGATTAAGTTGCAGAATAATAAAAGAATTGAATACAAATAAAGAATGGCAGCATAAAAAAAAAAAAATCGTATTGGAAGAAACTGTAAATACTAAGGTTGAGGAGCAGGGGGATCTGGCGAATTTTGAGGTGGTGCAAGAGGCGCTTCTTCAAAATTTAAGTGCTGCCAGAGATGTAGGGGCACCATTGGACCATGAAGATATGCAGTAAGAAAGTTAAAGTACTCTTGATTACGCTCCGCAATCATTCTCTGGTGCATATGGACTTTATAAATGTTGCGCTGTATGTTGATCAGCGCCTCTCTTGATGTGGCGGCACTGCGTTGAATATCATCGATGCGCTCCATTGCTATCTCAAATCGATGGTTGAAGAAGTGATCCTGCTGAGAGACAAGTTCTTGCTGTTGGGTGAAGAGGGTTCTCATTTCAGCTAGCTCAGAAGCCAAGAGAGCGGAAGAGGGTTGTGCTAGCGAGCTTGGAAGGCCTGGAGATCTAATGACCAAGGGACAAGGGTTTATGAACTATGGATCATGCGTTGGCGACTCATAAACCCTTTCTTTTCCCTTAACTTCACCTCGTCTTCTTTTTGGTCTGGGTTCCTACGGCGCATTCAAATCAATCGCAAGTCTTTTTGCTGGAAACTCTGGGCAATGTGGGGAATACTTGAGGATCATCCTTAGAATTTTGATGTTGATGAAGTTGTGGACTTCTGGCATGGGCTCCTCATCAATGCCTACACTTGCACTCAGGCATAGACTTGAAATGGTCCACGGGCTGTCTCTTATACACATCTAGATGTGTATAAGAGACAGGGCCTGGAGATCTAATGACCAAGGGACGAGGGTTTATGAACTCTGGATCATGCGTTGGCGACTCATGAACCTTTTCTTTTCCCTTATCTTCTCCTCGACTTCTTTTTGGTCTGGGTTCCTGTGGCGCATTCAAATCAATCGCAGGTCTTTTTGCTGGCAACCGGCAATGTGGGGAATCCTTGAGAAGCATCCTCAGAATTTTGATGTTGATGAGGCCGTGGACTTCTTAGTTCAACTTAGGTTTCGATCTGGTTCCCAGTTAGGAGGTATTATGTAAACCGTCAACTTAAATATCTTCAGTCTAGACAAAACTGTATCAGTTAAGTTACCTTATAACCTTAATCCTATTTGTCCTACTTAGTCAATGTTAAAACTATTTTAAAAGAAACTAAGTAATTAGAATAATCTAATTAGAAATGTGATTTTAGGCTCATTAATTTTAAACAATTTAAAATTAATATATTTTTCCTAAAATCCTATATTTGCATGCAACTCTTTGTTATAGGTTAATGATTGCTAATCATTAATATTTAAAACTATTACAAGTTTTAATGATTAGTCCTATAACACGCTCACTATGATTTTAATTAATTAACAATCATATTCTAATTAAAAAATTAAACCATATTACACACTGACTTTAGTATAACCATTATATTAAGTTATGGATGTGTCATGCTCAATACATATGGATTTTCAATTAAATATAACAATTATATAATATTATGAAAATCAACAAGCATATTCATATACATTAATAAATATAACTAATTATATTTTCTAATTAATGTCATGCAACATGCTTCTCCAATTTCATATATTTAACATATCACATACATTAAATAAACCTTGAAATTATAAAACATGTATTTCATACCATACATTATAACATTTATAATATGCAAAAATGCATGAACGTGCTTAACCTAAGGTGAGATTTATTTAAATGACATCCACAAAGTATTTAAATAACAAATGAACCTGTAATTTTGGCTAGATAAAATAAAGCAGTAAATTACACTAGTTTGTTTTATCCTAAAATTTCTTCTGTCGATCTAGAACCAGACCAGACCAACTTGAACCGGCTTGAGTCGGATCACCAACCTGTGAACCAAGCCAACCCAATCGAACTGGACCACAACTGAACTGCAGTTGAACCGAACTAGCTTTGTTAACCCTAATTCTTTGCAGAATTGTACATGGATACAGAATTTCAGCAGTAGAAGTGTGATTTTTGGCCAAATTGGTCTCGGTCTTTATCGACACGAACCCTAATTTGAGACTCAAAATTACAGATGAACGTTTTACAACAATAATGGCCAAAAGATATAGGGACCCTTACATTGATCATATAAAAATTGCAAATCTAAGGCAAAAAATTTAAATGGTCAAATTGATATTACAATTGGCTCTGATACCAATTAAAGGGATAAAAATCCTAAGGCACAAGTGAAGCCAAAACACAGAACCATTTCGTTTTTCGAAATTGGCATTTAAAATCAAAACAATTTTGTATTAGAATAAAAGGTAATATTGATTAAGCATGCAATTCCCAAAATGACTAATTATACAAGGGAAGAAACCCTATCTTGTAAACCTTTTGACAATTCTGTAGAATTTCTCTATTGATTTGAGATTGGGCACCATCACTTGGAAACCTCCATATTCTTTCATGGAATTGAGACTATAGAGAATTGTGGGATTATCTCTTTTGCGATTTGGGAATATCACAAAACGATTTTTTTTCTTTCTTTCTTAAGAAGAAGAAAACACACAGAAAGCTCCAAAGCCTTCTCCTCCCTCTGCAAAACAAAACCCTTTTGTTAGAGAGAAGGATGATGAGAGAGGAACGTTACTTCGTTTCTTTAGGCTGTATCAACATACACTAAAAAAATTCTCAATTCTGAATTTGAACATTTCAAATTTAATTTAATGACAAATTACCTTAATACCCTTTACAAGCTAGGAAGAGGACCTAATGAACTTGCAGATCAAAAGCTCTAACGATGTGAGATTAATTGGCTAAACTCATTAACCAAATTAATCAATATTTGTTAACTGTGGGTACACTCTACTAAAGATCCAAAACTGCACTCTTCTCACTACAGATATGTTTTTGTGTCCACGAATATAGACCAATAACAACAAGTTAGTCTTTCATGAGTGTTCTAACCCCAATTGGGTCAAATTACTATTTTACCTCTGGGTTACCTCTACATCTTTAAGTACTAGAGCTCTCCTAATGAACAACCTGTTTATGTCCAACAATTAAATAGAAACTTCTCTAGGGTCAGTAAAAGGGTAGAGCCCCTTGTTCAATTCCCAAAGATACCACTTAAGAGAATACTCATCTACTTATCCTGAAGTCGGGAAGGAATGAAATCCATTTTGTATGATTATGCTCCTAGCTACCCACTCGGTCTTATCCCCCAAATGGTAGGTTTATTGAGTTGGTGAACTAGCCACTTTCACCCATACAAATCAAAGAGGAATCTCTCGTGAACAGGAGTTCATAATATACTAAAGAGTAAGATTAAGTTGCCTAGGTCATCCTATTGAAATAGAGACCTAATTAGTCAACGGAGTTACATATAGTGGTTACTATTTCATGGTCCGTCCTTGTGAAAACTCATTGCACAGGATACCCCCACTCGTATGTCTCCTACACGAACGCGTTGGATCACTGTGTTTATATCAAATACAAAGTGAACCATATCCATAGTGTTACTAGGATAAGGTACCCAATCTTATCCCTATACTATAGACTCTTTAAGTTGTATCTTGAATATTGATCCCTATATGTCTCTAGTTCAAGCCTCATAAAATAGCCTAGGATGTTAGTTTATTGGATTTTAGGGTTAATAAGACAAAATTAAATAAAACATCAATAACATTTATTGATAAAAACATTAATAACTATTTATTAATGACAATCATTTAATTATTACATTCACTATCTACGAGTTTTAGGGCATAAAACCCAACAATTTTTCAAATATAAAAAATGAAAATTTTTACTCTCAAATAAAATCATAAGCCTTTAAATCTAAGGTTCTGATACTGCTGTTGAGAAAAATGAAATTGATAGAAAAAATAAATATTTATGAAAATAAATAAATGTCTCAATGTTTGTTAAATAAATAGAAAAAAAAATAAAAATGAGAATGAAGTTCAAACTTCTTATTAAAGTAAAGAAAATTGGTGATACAAACTTTTACCTGAGAGATCACCCTTATATAGTTACAAAGGTGAACCAAAATTTAGAGATCTAACTTACAAAATTAAAAGTACCATTAAACCATAAACTTGACTTAAAAATAAAACTTGAAAAACAAAAAACTGAAAATTAATTCTAACAATAAAACAAAAACTTCAAACACAAAATTTAGAAACAACTCATAACTCAACAGTTTTTGCTTGGTCGGTAGGTGTTGACTAGGTTTTGCTTGGGTATGTACATGTTGACTTCTATTTTTCTGTTTGGCAAAAGCTTCAAAACGTGTTGTGGGTTTTTAGCTGTTAAATATTTTGTAGGTTTTTCTTTTGAAGATAAAGTACAAGGCCATGGAAATTCTTATTTCAGTGGTTGCAAAAATTGTTGAATGCACAGTCGAACCTGTTGTTCGTGAACTGGGTTATGTATGTTTCATTCGTGGCAACTTTCAAAAACTCAAGAGCCGAGTTGAGAGGCTAAAGGATACAAGGGAATCGGTGCAACGCAGGGTCCATAATGCAAGAAGAAATGCAGAAGACATAAAACCTGTTGTTGAGAAATGGTTGAGTGAGGTTGATGACATTATTGGAAAATCTGAGGCAATACTGGTCAACGAAGGTCGACATGGTAGACTGTGTTCGACGAATTTGGTCCAACGACACAAGTTAAGTAGAAAAGCAAGAAAAATGGCAGATGAGGTTCTTGAGATGAAAAATGATGGGGAGAATTTTTGTACGGTAGCCTATGAAGTAGCTGTCTCATTGGTTGAGACTGAGAGTTCATTGCCAAAAAGACTCGACTTTCTAGACTTTGAATCAAGAAAGTCGACTATTGAACAAATCATGGATGCACTCTGTGATGATAATGTCCATATGGTTGGAGTGTTCGGGATGGGTGGCGTTGGCAAAACTATGCTAGTGAAAGAAATTGTAAGAAAAATTATAGAGAAAAAATCATTTGATGAAGTGGTAATATCAGCCGTCAGTCAAACACCAAATTTGAAAAGTATTCAAGGACAACTGGCTGACAAGCTAGGATTGAAGTTGGAACAAGAAACAATAGAAGGAAGGGCACTTAGGCTCCAAAAGAGGTTGAAGATGGAGAAACATATCCTGGTTGTTTTGGATGATGTATGGGAGTATATTGATCTAGAAACAGTAGGAATTCCAAGTGTTGAAGATCACACAGGATGCAAGATCTTGTTTATCTCTAGAGACGAACATTTGATCTCAAATTACATGTGCATCGATAAAATTTTTGAGATAAAAGTTTTAGGAGAAGATGAGTCGTGGAATTTATTCAAGGCAATGGGAAGTGAAATTGTTGAAGCATGTGAGCTGAAGCCTATAGCTATTCAAATTGTGAGACAATGTGCAGGTTTGCCTATTGCTATTACTATAGTTGCTAAAGCATTACGAAATAAATCTTCCCCCATTTGGAAAGATGCCTTAGAGCAGCTAAAAAGTCGTGGTGTGGCTGTGAACATAAGAGGAATGAGAGAGAAAGTGTATTCCTCACTGAAATTGAGTTACGATTACTTAGAATGTGAAGAGGTCAAGTTACTATTCTTGTTATGTAGCATGTTTCCAGAAGACATTGACATTGATGTGGAACAATTGCAAATATATGCTATGGGCATGGCTTTCTTACATGGTGTTGATACTGTGGCACAAGAACGACGTAGGATAACAAAATTGGTTGACGATCTTATATCTTCTTCTTTGCTTCTACCATCTGATTTTGGAAACAATTGTGTGAAAATGCACGATATGGTTCGTGATGTAGCCATATCAATTGCATCTATGCATGATCACATTTGTACATTGAGTTATGTGAAAGGAACGAATGAAGAATGGGAACAAGAGAAGTTTTCGAGTAATCATACTGCAGTGTCCCTAGATATTCAAAGTTGGAATAATAATCCTCTCCCAAAGTTAATGTTACCAAAAGTTCAATTATTATCGTTAACTGGATCATCAGTGTTGGGATCTGAGTACGTGTCGATGACAGAAAACTTTTTTGAAGAAATGAAAGAGCTCAAAGGTTTAATATTAGAAACAGTAAAAGTATCCTTATTGCCACCATCTCTTTACTACTTTGACAACATTAGATTATTACGTTTACATTACTGTCAATTAGTGAGCATCGATATGATCGGCGAGTTAAAAAAGCTTGAAATTCTTGATTTTAGTGGATCTAACATCGTCGAAATTCCGACGAGCATAAGCCAACTGACGCAGCTGAAAGTGTTGAATTTACGTAGATGTAACGATCTCAAGGTAGTTCCACCAAATATTCTTTCAAAGTTGACAAAACTGGAAGAATTAAACCTGGAAACTTTTGACAGATGGGAAGGAGAACAGTACAGAAGAAGAAAAAATGCTAGCGTTTCTGAGCTCCGGTACTTGTCATACCTTTATGATTTGGATTTAATCATTAAACATGAAAAGATTGTGCCAAAACACTTGTTTTCAGCAGAGTTGAATTTAGAAAAGTTCAACATTACCATTGGCAGCAAAGCAAGATCATATGGCAAAGAGAATCACGGCTTCCTTAGAATATTGGATCTTAAGATGGAATGTGGAAGTTGTTTAGATGATTGGAAAAAGATGTTAAAAAGGTCAGAAGAAGTGCATTTAGCAGGATCAATTTGTACAAAGGCTCTCCATTTAGAGTTATTAGATGAAAATGAGTTCTCACATTTGAAGCATCTCTACCTTTCTAATGATTTAAAATTGCCACACTTTATCAACGAAAAGAACAAGCCTTTACAAAAATGGTTATCCAAATTGGAGTACCTAAAATTGGAGAAGTTGGACAATTTGGAGAGTATAATTCATGGGTATACTGGAGAATCTCCTTTCAACAAGTTGAGGACTGTAATCATAATGGATTGCAATAAATTGGAAACTCTCTTTTTCAACTGCACCTTAGAACAAGAACAAGTGAGTTCACTAAATTCCATCAATACATTTTTCTATATTTCCATGTAGAACTTATCTTTTGCTTTAATATTCTTTTGTAGGCCTACAAAAAAGGAAATGTTAGGATTGTACGTACTAATTAGGAGCTTTTAAATACTCATATTTGAAATACAATGTAATTTGTTCTAGTAATTCTAAATGACTATACAAGTGTGTAAATTGTAGGTATCACTTCCTGATTTGGAGCAATTGAGAGTTGATGGTGCAAATAATTTGAAGATGATGTGGGGCAATATACACATTGCTAATTCCTTTTCAAAACTCAAAGAAGTAGAGATTTTTTCATGCAACAATCTCGAGAAAGTTTTTCCTCCAAATATGATGAGCAGACTTACATGGCTTAGTATCTTAAAGATCAAGAAATGTAGTTTATTGGAAAGGGTATTTGAAGTGCAAGAGCCAAGTGTTACAGAAACAAGTATTGTTATGCTCCAAAATTTGAGAAGCTTGGAACTATGTGATCTTCCAAACCTCGAGTACCTATGGAGCAAGAATAATCCTTGCAAGCTTCTGACCCTTGAAAATATAACAACATTGTCCGTTCGAGGATGTTCAAAACTTAAAGGAGAATATTTGCCGTCAATTAAAAGTCTCAAGCAACTTGAAGCATTAGAGATAGATATCAGACAATTGACAGAGGCGCTTGGGAAGGAAAAGTCAGTGCATAAGTTGGAATCAAAGCAATTCGAGAATTCTGAGGTAAATATTCTACAACATCATGTTTATTTAACATAATATATGTTTTGAATCTTAACAAAAAAATTGTAATCATGATCAGGTTGAGGCTTCAGACTGTTCTGAGTTGTTTCCCAAGCTTAAATCTTTGAAGCTGTATGGTTCTCTTGACTATAGCTTAACTCATTTGCCAATGGAAATGGTACAAATTTTACACCGTCTTAAGGAGTTTGTATTAGAAGGAATATATATTGAAGAAATATTACCCATCAAGATATTGATTCCAACGAAACACCACGACGCAAGGTCTGAGATTTTCAGGAGTTGGACTCTATATAAATTACCCAAGCTTAGGCGTTTGTGGGCGGAAGGCTCACAAAATAATGCCCCAGTTCTTCAAGATTTGAATGCTCTAATAATTTCACAATGTGGTATGTTGAATATTTTGGTGCCATCGTCAGTGTCTTTTACAAACTTGGTTGTATTTTCCGTGGCTAAATGTCATAGACTAACCCATTTGCTAAATTCTTCGGTGGCTAGAACTCTAGTGCAACTTGAGTATTTGATATTACACAAATGCAAAAGGATGACTACTGTGATTGCAGAAGAAGATGAAGAATTAGGATACGATGAAATTGTATTCAACAAGCTACAAAGTTTATGCGTTGCCTCCTTTTCCAAACTGACAAGCTTTTATTCTGGGCGTTGCGTCATTAAATTCCCACGTTTGAGCTCTGTAAATATTCAGAGCTGTCCTAAAATGAAAGTCTTTTCTCTTGGAACTGTAAGCACACCTTGTTTGAAACAAGGTTTTAAGTTATATAATGGCAAACGTAGACGAAGATCCCGAGGAGATGGGTGTGGAAGATATGAATGTCATCAGCAGACAAGCTTGGGAGGACAATTTTGATACCAAGCATTCCATATTTGTTTGAAGAACAGGTTAATATATGTACCTATTTCATTTTGGTAATAACAAAAATCCTCAAATATGACTTTCAACAAAACTGCAATTTTTATTTTTCTGGGGAGTGGGAGATGATATTTGTGTTGGTATAATTTTTATGCATTTATTTCGGTATAATTTGGAGCAGAGGTAATCTGTGGAGCAACCTGATTAAATTGTAGGGCTTTCCTATAGCCTCCTCGTTGTTTCATGTTTGGACTCTGTGAGCTTTTCTCTAGTTGTATATTCTCTTTTTTGATGAATGGCATCACTAGTGGGTTGGGGAGATGATGAGAACTCTATGGATTAGGGGGGTCATTCAAACCGCAAAAACCGAATCAAATTGGACCGAAAACTCAGTGAAACCGAAAAATACGGTTCAATCCGGTTTGAAGAAATTTTGAAACCAATTAATTCGGTTCGGTTCAGTTTCAATTTCGAAAACCGAATTTGAAACCGAACCGAACCGTTTTTAACTAATATATAGANTTCGGTTCAGTTTCAATTTCGAAAACCGAATTTGAAACCGAACCGAACCGTTTTTAACTAATATATAGATTTATTTATTTATATATTCATATATTAAAAAAAAGAGTAAAACCGAATTTAAAACCGAACCGAACCAAACCGTTTTTTAATTAAAAAAATATAACATAGATTTTTAAAAATGTCAAAATCGAATTTGAAACCGAACCAAATCGAATCGAATTTAAAATCGAATCGAACCGAACCGAACAACTAATTGGGAAAGTTTTTTTGGGATTTTCACCACTCACCATGCTGAAGGTGACATGTTATATGGTTAATTGGGCAGCCTTGCAATTACCATTGTTGACAACTTTTGAGATGAATTTGAAGATGATAAGTTTATAATTCTGACAAAAGAATTGAGTTCTTCTCAGGCTGTCCAAATTTAACATCTTTGGTTTTCATTGATTATTTTGTTGAAGGTGCTTATATTTGTGCTCCAAAACTTGAGAATTTTGAATTTGTTTCTTCTTCTTATTGGGTGGGAATTAACTTCACATGAACTTGAATTGTCTACACTATGGCTCAAAAGTGTCAAGCTTACCGATCTTTTACCTACTCTGAAGTCAGCTGCTTTAGTCTTTTCATGCATACACAAACTGTGTATAGAAGTTGATATTGCATTTAGCCAAAAGGGTTTAGCCCTGCAAAAATGTTGACCACAAATTTATCTTAGTTGGGTAGACTTTTGAAGGCAATAGAGATCTTGTCTGATCCTTATATAAGAGAATTATCTTTTGTTAACATGAGAGAATGAGGACAAAGAAAGAACTTTATGGGGGGTTTCGGTTGTTGAATTTGCTGAAATGGTTGTGGTATTTGAAGGATAACGTCCCTTATTTAAACCCTGTCTGTGATCATTTGATTTTCTTACACAAGGTGATGTATACTTAATGTTTTGTTTTGGATTCTAGAGCCTAAACTAGAGATACTATAGAAATGCATATGCTTTTTCCAAAATGGACAGCATGAATTCAAATTTGGGGTAATACCACTACTTAAAACTTGCTGTCACAGGTCCAACCTTATTTTGATAGGTTAATAAATTTATAAGCTGCAGAAGACAACATAAGAGTATTGACCAAGAAAGGAAGGATGTCCATTCATTTTTGTCAATAAATTGCATAGAATCCAAACAGAGATTGAATTTGAATAATTAAACTATCTAGTTTAGGCTTTTGAGTTAATTTCTCAATTTGCAACTTGATCATAGGTCCATTGGATAATTTCTATATCATCTACCCTTAGCGAACTCGCCTAGAAAAGCTAGGTGAGAATTTAGATTATCTAATTGACCAATTTAATTAGATGAGATGCATCCAAATCAGTTGAGTACCTGAATTAAGATTAAGGAATTTGCTAAGATGAATTTCTAATAAGAAATGCCTAATTAGTCATTCAATATAGTTCTTCCCTAGGTCAATTAATCAATGTTCGTTGATATTAATTCACAACTTACAAGCTAATTTAACCTATTGCTACTTGTGGATTAATAAACAATTAAATACCACGTGTTGCAAATTAAGTCTTTAGCTAATGATCATACCTCCTCAAGCATCGATACAATCATAATAATTCATAATTAGAGAAAGAATAGAAAGACAATACAAGAAATTGGTATAAAACAATCTAAACCTCAAGTGTGCAAAATCAAGGGAAACTACTCTATGTCTAAGCTATAACGAGTACCTTAGCCTACCCAAGAACAAGAGACAGAAGAAAATAGTGAAGAACGCTGTAAACGGCTTGAATTCAAAGAAAAAAAAAAATTGTAGGTAGCTAAACATCAATTTATAAAAATTGGCACGGTACCGTGGCTCCAACGAGAATTGTATGCAGACGAACTTCGGAGCACTGTGACACTGTCCACTTTGCACGAATTTGGCTTTCTCGGGAAAAAGCATCGAGCATGGCGCATAGTTGTGCCGCTACACCATGGCTTCAGGGATAATTTGGTCATTTTCACGTCTTCTTTCTCGATTGATGCATTTGAGCTCTGTTTTAGCGCATTTTAACTTCATTTCATCACTAACACTTGACTCTATCTCTTAGATGCTTGAAACCTATGAAATCATCAAATAAACACATAAGATTTAGGAACAACCTCGAATTAAGCATAGCAAGATAGCACATTTTCGATATTATCAATATACAATACTTTCGGACTTTATCATCGATTGATGTACCTATGTCTGTTATTTGTCTTTTCGACCCAAGTAGAATATTCCTTGAATTGATTTGTACGTGGGTCGCTATCAGGGTATTGAATGTGAACCTCAACCAATCCAATGATTTAGGTAGAAAGAAAATCGAAAAGATACGTATGGACCCATCTTCGTCACAAGCACATTGTTTCCCCTCGTTCATTTATTAAGAGATAGGACCAAATTCTTTTTTTCAACAAAACATGAGCCTGGTAGGTAGCAAACAGAAGTCATTTTGGGTAGTTGAGTGAGAAAAGGAGTTGAAGTGGATAGGAATCTAGATTGAGTGTCTAATAAATAGATCTAGACTGTGTTAATGCAGTGGGGTGTTGGTTAGTAAGTGGTGAATTTCTTCAGAAATGTCTTAGTTGGTTGAGGGGTCTTTTGAAGAAGGATCATGAGAACACTTCGAATCTTGATGGAGTAGAGAGGAAAATCTACGGTAGCAATCGCCATTTTGGAGTGCACCTCATCTGCCATTGCAGGCCTTTCTCTTATTTAGGAAACAGTACCCATCACACAGAACCCAAGAGATCAATAATGTTATCAACAAGGCCGGACATGCAATTCCCTAATGGTTCTTGGTAACCTATACAAGATTCATTTATTTATTAAATTTTTTAATTATTAGCAAATTATTGAGGAAATAAAATTTTCATTGAATTGTATACGTAGGTATGGACATTGGGGAATATGCTATACTTATGGAACATGGTTTGCACTTGAGGCATTGTCATGGGCGGAGAAGACATGCGAAAAGTTGTGAAGCACTTCGGAAAGGAGCTAATTTTCTAATAAAGATACAAAATTTAGGAGGGTTTGGAGAAAGCTACTTGTCATATGCTTACAAGGTAAGAACATGAATATTTATTTTTTATGATAAGACATAATTTAAGCTAAATTATAAGAAGAAAAAAACAGTTAAAATATCATTTTAGTTCCTATATTTTTGTTCCATTTCATTTTAGTCCCAATACTTTAAATTGTTCAATTTTCATAGAAGTAAAGATATATTATGTGAATATATATTTTCACAATTTATAAAGAGAATATGAATTGAGGTACACTAAATTTTTTGAACAAAATCAACAATAAATTAACTGCAAAATCAAAAGACTAATTTTAAGATTTGTTGAAAGCATATAGATTAAAATTAGGATATTTATAATAGATAGTAGAATAAGGAAAAAAAATCTAAAAATATATTACATCTTTAAAATATTTGCAAATATGAATGAGTTGACTAGTCAATCTTTGATTTTTTTTTTCTTTTTAATTTTCAATTTCGCTCTCACTTGTCTTATCTTGTTGCACACATTTTTTTGTCTTTTTATTTTTTATTTTCTTTCATTTCCTTCTTTTTTTTTCCTTTTTTTAATTTTCTTTTCTTTCTTTAGTTTTTGCTTATTCTTTATTTTTTTTCATTTCTTCAATTTTTGCTTCTTCCCTTTTCTTTGTTATTATTTTATTTTCTATTCTTTCTCCGATTTTCTGCTTCTCTTTCTTTTTCTTTTATTTCTCTCGTTTTTGCTTCTTTTTTTTTTTTTATTTTTAATCTTCTTTCCTTTCTTCAGTTTTTTGCTTTTTCTCTCTCTTATTTTTTAAATTTAGTGATTTAACGCCAACAAGCCAATCATCGAGTTTGATTATTATAACAAATAATAAATATAAATAATAAATGAAAGTCTATCAGTGATAGCCACTAATATTTTCTATCACTGATAGCTTAATCTCTGATTATATTTTCATAGTTAATAGCCACTTATAGAAATCTATAATTGGTAGCCTACTTAGTGAATTTAATTAATAAAGTTGAATCTCGAACTAAAATGTAAGTGGAATGTCTAGAAGTTATCACTAATAGCTTGTTTATCGGTGATAGAAGCTATCATTGAAAAGAAAAGGGACTTATAAATATTTGGGAAGGATAAGAAAGGGGCAAAAAGTGGCTATGATTGATAGAAGCTACTACTGCTAGCATGTTACCAGTGATAGAAGCTAATACTAATAGCATGTTATCGATGATAGAAGCTACCCGATAGCACGTTATCGATGATAAAAGGTACTCGATAGCACGTTATCGGTGATAGAAGCTACCACTAATAGCACGTTATCGGTGATAGAGAATTATCACTGATAGCATGATATCAGTGAGATCATTGATAGCATCCTATCAATGATGTTATCAGTGAAAGAAGCAATCACTGATAACCACAATATGAGATGTTAGTGATATCGGTGATAGAACTTAGGTGATATCTATATATCGAGTTTCTTTCAAAGATGATAACCAGTTATAGAAGTCTATCATTGATAGCATTAAGTATTGATATTTCAAGGTTGATTCCAATTGATGAAATTGAATCAATGATAACTACTGATAATTGATTGCAAATTAAAAGATAATATTTCAAGATTGTATTAATTTTTCTCAAATTGAAAGCTATCACTGATAGAAACTATCATCGATAGAAATTGATAGAAACTATCAGTGATAGTTTTTAATTTGAGAAAATTGGGAAGAAGCGAGCAAAATGGTGGCTAGGCATAGGTTTTTTAGTCTTTTACCATTTTTTAATCTATATATACAATTATTTTATCCTTGTACTATATATTCTATTATTTTGGGCTTGAATTCTATTTATGCAACTAGCCCTTAAAATTAGACATTTGAAAGAACATGAGCCAAAATGATATGCTAACCCAAGATGTTAATAAATAATTAACCTTGAATTTTTCCTTGTTTCAAAAGTACCCATATATATTCTCCTTAAGTTGCAATATTATTTTTGATTTTTTGTAAATGTTTCAAAACTACTATTAGAGTACAAATCCTTTAAAATTTTGAACAAATATTGAGACTTGAAATGATGTGACAGTGGCCTGAAACGATGTGACTGATAACATGTAGAAATACAACTTATTGTACCCTTTTATTTAGAATAATTAGGGAAATCTAGAGGAAAATGCATTAACCTGATATGAAATTCATGTTGAGAATTGCATTTTGTATTCATGCATTTATAAAACTCATTATTCTGAAAATTATAAAATTTAACATCTTTGAACACAGGATTTATGATGAAAAGAAGCAAAAATAAACTAACGCAACAAAAGCTTACATATAAAGTGATCAGATCAACTCCATATTTTGCATGCAAAGAACCATGCGATGAGCAGAAACATGAAGAGAGAAAAAGACAAACATGTAGATGTTGGATGTCAAACCAAAATGCAAGTTGGTAGCTGATTTGAAACAGTCCCGACAGAGCTAATGAACATATGATGCAAGTAGCCGGTGCAACAAAGCATGAAATTAAATGAACAGGTATCAGAGCATCATTAGAAAGAAACAAAGAAGCTTTTATTTGATGCCTATCAATATAGCCCATCTGAAAATTGTTTTAGAGAGAGAATTCCCATCGAGAGATTGGCTAAAGCTCTGCCCATATTCTTCTATAATTCCATCATTATCGTCCACCTTCCAAGCTTTTTTTTGAGGAATTCTAAGTGAGACCTTAGCCTTCCTCTTTGAAACAGGAGAAAACTCCACCACCTCCATTGTAATCGCCATTGAAGCAACCACCATGCAAGCTGAAGGAAGTAAGACATTGCGACAGGAAGCTTGACATTTTTATTTTCTACTCCTTATAACATTTTTCTTGTCAACTTATTTGTATTAAGTAATTTGAAATTGAAAGACTGTCATGCTTTAATATAAAAATGATTTCTTCAATATTCAATCTATCCATATTGTCTCTTTCCTTTATCATGAGCAACTAATTCTTCAATGGGTTGGAGAAGTTAAACTAACATTTTTACTAAGTATTGCATAAGTTAAAGTTCATATTGTTTAATGTTTGCATGTTACATTACTTAATTTGATTGAGGGATTAATTTAAGTAGAAATAATCAACTTCTTAAGAGAGTAAGTCATTGTGGAATTCATTAAACAAAGAAAGAAGTGACTTTAGAGATAAAGTTAACTTTTTGTCTAAAATTAACTCAAGCATGTGTCCTAGAAATAGGATATGTGACTTAAAAACATCGAGAGATGAGTTCTTTATTTTATGAGTTAATGACATAAACACATGACTTATGCATTACTTAGGAAAATGTTACTAAATCTTTCTCAACCTTGCATATTCATTGATATTTCCTTCATATTTCACGTACATTGTTTCATTGTGTTTGTAATTGTCATCACCATCTTTACTTCCACAACCATTCAATGCATTATCACTCACTATCACTTACACTGTTCACCAGCATATACTTTCACCACATTAGTACTTAGTCCAATAAGGTAGCTGTATAAAACATTCTCGACGCATAGTTGAGATTTCATTGCGTTAAGATCAGACGTAAACTCAAATGCATCTTAGTCGATAATCCCTGGGTTCGACCCCAAACTCAACAAAACTCTATTAATTTGACTTATATTTCGGTCTTAATAGGGAAAACATTGTGTTTTTTAATTTATATTATACATTTTATTTGTTAATTAAGGCATGATATAAAGCTATAATTTCTTGAAAATCACTTGAAAATTAAAATATCTCTTTAATTATTAAAATTTATTTTAATATCTAATTTTATATATTTTTTAATATTATTTTCATACAATCAAAATTGATTTTGAATGTTTAAAGCAAATTTTAGAGTTGGGATACTCATTTTTCCTACGGACCTGTCCCTATGGGAAAAGGGAGTGAAAAAAAAAGTTTTCATGTAAGCTAAACAAGGACATGAAATGTATTCCTTGCTAAATTTAAATTGTTCAGGTGAAATTAACCATTTAAATGAAATAATTTTAGTGAAAAATTAACTATATAATTAAAACATTTCAATAGAACTTATTTAATTAATTATTTTTCTAAAAAACAAATGAAGATAATTTTTCATGGGAAATTCAACCCCGCAAATTTTCTTTAAAAAAAAAGACCCTATCCCAATATCCTACAATTAAATACTTTTTTTTTTTTGGTAAGAATGGAGAATGAAATATGGGACAGAGAACAGGGACGAGAAAGTTACTGTTGCCGACCACCCTCCCTCATGAACATCTCTTGTGATTGAGAAAATAGAGTGATTTAACAAAATCACTCTCTCAAATATGCCATTAATTTACTTCAATAACGAGAATTAATTATTTAACAGACAGATATAGCCTCTAGTCCTAAACTCATCATGCTGCCAAGTTGATCAATTCTCAAATTGAAGATGATGATTTTCCACAAAAGGTCATTTCCAAATTCCTTTCTTTTCTCTAAAATATACATAATCAATATATATAACAACTTCTAATTTCTTGCTTAAATCAATTATGTTGATATACATTATGTGCAGGAAATTTCTGGATTATTCTTCAACAGTTGCACCTTACACTATGCGGCATAGAGAAGTTTTTCCTAAGATGGCATTGGGAGAATATTGTAACAAGGTTTCCTTGCCTTCTAAGAAAAAAACAATAAAGTTAACATTTAAATCTAACAAATTTGCAAATATCAAAGTTTGATGAACTTTAATAAATGGTGGAAGCTCGGGTTGATGTACACTCCCTTAATGCTTTCGACCCAATGAAGCTCGAACGCATCCAACTTAAGGAATAGTCGTGATGAACTTTGTTCTTTACGTATTTTTTCAATGTTCGCAAGCTTCTATCAATAGGGTACATCAAACTATTGGACCGACCAACAATCTTCCTCTTATACGCAAGTGAACTGCAAGATATATCATAAAATTTTGTGGGGAAGATTGTTTTCAAACTTACAAAGTGTGAGTACAATATTTGCTTCCAATAGATCCGAGCCTCTAATGCACACTATCTTCATGTATAGATCACGAAAGAAATTATAGAACTCAATAACAAGTGTTAACACATTCTTTCGTAAGTCTGCTTGAACAACAATAGGAATATTTCAATAATAGAGTTGAATATATATGAGAGTTGTGAGCTTTCAACACCCCTACATTCCCATCGCTGACACTCGCGCATCATTATATGTTTGAGACAAAATCATCATGAAATTTAACAGATTCTAAGAACATACAAAAAAAGATACCATTTCACTAGCAACCAATGGATACACACAACATATCGTTTTATGATTTTAGTTTCTTACTTTTGCAAGTGTAAGTATTTTCATATATTTATATCTACCAAATTCAGATGAGTGTTTCTTATGTCTTCTGTTTTACCTTCAATAATGTTCAATAAAGTCTCAAGCGAATTGTCACATACATTTTTTCAATGTGCATGACATCCAACTTATGTCTTAATAGAAGTTTAGACGAACAAGGGGATCTAAGAATATATTCTTTTTTAATCTCATTTAAAAATTAACTTTATAATATAACGTACCTATATACATTATGTTGATTGTATCATATACAATTAAATCAATTCCCAAATAACTTGAACTATTCAAATTTTTCCAAAACTAATTAATCCTTGTTTTATCCTTAGTGAACGAGCAAGAGAACCTATTGGACCTATAGATCAAAAGCTCCAATGATATGAGATTAATTTA
This sequence comes from Benincasa hispida, assembly GCF_009727055.1. Taxonomy (NCBI): domain Eukaryota; kingdom Viridiplantae; phylum Streptophyta; class Magnoliopsida; order Cucurbitales; family Cucurbitaceae; genus Benincasa; species Benincasa hispida. The sequence continues at coordinate 48,405,109 of NC_052354.1, forward strand.
ATTAAACTCTTTAATTAAATTAATCAACATTCGTTAACTATAGGTCACTCCATTAAAGACCCATAACTGCACTCTCCGCACTCTAGATATATTTATGTGTCTACGGATATAATAGTTACTAGTAAGTCAATCTTTCACAAGTTATTCATAATTACAGCTTGGTCAAATTACCATTTTACCCCTGTAATTACCTCTGTTCCTTAAGTCCCACTGACGCTCTAATGAAAAACCTGTTTATGGTTCAACTATAAACAAAACCCCTCTCAGGTCAATGAGAGGGATGGGTCTAATTGTTCAATATTCGGAGTCAACACTTAAAGCAACAACTCCTCTACTTTTCCTAAAGGCAGGAAGGAGTGTAATCCATCTTATGTAGCTATGTTCCCAGCTCCCCACTTAGATTCGTCCCCAAAATGATAGACTTATTGAGTCGACAACTTGGACCACTCTCATTGATACAAATCAAAGGACAATCCCTCATAGGTAGAAATCCATAACTCAATCAGGATTGAGATTGAGTTACCTACGGGCATCCTATGAAATATTAATCTTTTCAATTAACAGTTTTATAAAGAAAGATTAACTACTTCGCGCTCTAATCTTATAAAAACTCTTTTATAGAATACCCCCATTCACATGTCTCTACATGAACAAATTGCATCAATTCGTTTATAACACTTACAAAGTGTGTCATATCCATAGTGTTACCAGATCATGGTACCCAACTTATCCATATACTATAGGTCATTAGATTATAACTTGAACATGATTCACCTTGTATGTTGGGGTTGATGCCCTAAATTCTCGTGTCCTGTAATTTGTAAACAGTTTGTACGAACGCTTGTGATATATACTATATGATATTTTACTTCACTTCTTGATTTTACTCAGTTGTTTGTTTTATTTGTTTTACCACAAACCAATAAACCTAAAATCCCTAGATATCTGTATGTAACTTAAGCATGTATGTGGTGACATACAAGTGGATCATGTCTTAAGTGATAATCAAAATGGTATGTAGTATATGGATATAGAAGGGAAATCTTATCCTGGTAACGCTACAGATGCGGCCTGCTTTGTGGAATGGTCACAAGTGTTGTGACTTGTCATAGATGGTCTGATCCTAATCATTCGTGTAGGGGACATGCGAGCGAGGACGTCCTATACAAAAAGTTTGTATAAAACCTGACCACGAAGTGTTAATGTCTCGTTATATAACAACGTTCATGACAGAGACTTCACTTCACTAGGATGACCATAGGTAACATGACTTCAATCCTGAGTGAGTTGGAAACTCTTACCATTGAGGGCGGTCCTTTGATTTGCATGGGTTGAGTGGCCAGGTCGTCGACTCAAACCTACCATTTTGAGGATTCGTCTGATTTGGGAGCTGGGAACTCAGCTACACAAGATGGAATTCACTTCTTCCCTGAAGTAGGGGCAAGTAGATAGATAGCTTCTTTAAGAGTTGATTCCAAGGCTTGAACGATGTGGCACCACACACCTTCTCTTGGCCCGAGAGGTGTTCACGCATAGTTGGATTATGTTGTATTATTCATTAGAGGAATCAGTGATACTTAAGGAGTGAGATTTAACTATAGGGGTAAACGGTAAATTAGCCCAGCTGTACATACGAGCATCTGTGAAGGGTCAGCGTACTCATGATTGGTTATATCCAATGGACACAGAAATATATCTGTAGTAAGAAGAGTTCAACTGTTGGTCTTTAGTGGAATGTCTGCCAGTTAACGGATGGTGGATCTCGTGGCTAAAGAGTTTAGTCAGCTATTCACATACCATTGGAGCATCGAGCCACAGGTTCATAAGGTCCCCTTGGTAGTTTGAATAAAATCGAAAATAAGTTTTTGGGTCAGATTGAAATGTTCAAATTGACAAGAGGGAGTTCGATTATATATGATATAATTGAACTGGTTAATTATATATGATATAATTGACTCAATGTATGAGATACATTATTTTTGGAGGAAATTAGATATAAATATGATTTATATCAAATAGAGGAGAAATTACGATAGTAGATATATGATATCAAACTATAGGTTAAAAATATAATATGATTATATTCATTATTAATTAATTAGTCGGTTATGTGATAATTGACCGGAAATTTCTCTTCAATCGTGCGAAAGTAGGAATATTGATTTCGGTTATTGTAACTGAAGAATAAAATGAAAATGATTTTCATTTTTCCAAAGAGCTCAAAAAAAAAAAATCGTTCACGGTGTGGAAATGTCATGATCACTTAGTTGAGCACCTATATGATAGTGCCTTATCGCCTAAGCGATCACACACCAGCATACTAAACGATCGCATGCATTCTCTAAGAGTTGATCATTCGGACCTTTCAATTTAGGAGAAGTTCGAATCCGTTTCGTTCGGATATTGATCGGTCTTGGTTTGACATGGTTTACGCGTTACTGGTTCCCGGAAGAGTTAATATCTCCATTAGCTAAACGATCGTTCACCTTCACTAAACGATCGCTTAGCGCGCCGAGTTTTCTAAATGATCGCTTACTAATTACTAGACAATCGCTTAATAAAACCTACACGATCGTGTACCTTTCTCTAAGTGATAAGCACCAGACAATACGATAGTCACCTACTATCTCCTACTTGCTTGTCATTCTACACGATCGTCCTTTCCTCCTTCATCTACCAATTCCATCAAAGTCCACTCTTTGGATTCTCACCCCGAGAATACCAAGGGTATCAAATGGTGGTTTCGTCCCCAGTTGCTGTTTGTTCGTGTGTTGTCGTTCGTGTAGACGATTGTGCTGCTAGGCGACTATTTGCTGGGCGATAAAGACCATAGAGGGTTTTCTTCCGCTTGATTGAGTCCGACTGAAGATATTCTTCAACTGGTATGTTTACTCAATCTATTGTATTTTATTTATCAAAGCATGCCTATAATTAATGTTAAAATGCATACCTGTTTGTTAAAATGTGTGTGTGGTAATTCGGTCACAATGAAATAGGAAAGATCTGAACGTGCTCATGGATACTCTTATTTAAGAGTTCCTTCAGTTTACACAATATTCAAGTTTACATTAATAATCATGGATCATAGTTTATTAGATTGAATTATATAGAACTAAATGTCAAATAATATAACTTTTTATTTTATTAAATAAATAATTTTTTTTTATAATTTACGATCTACGAGATTTAGGACACAAATCCAACAGAGATTACTCTACATCAACTAAGGTTGGGTATAGGTTTGGTGATGATTTCACTAGCTAATAATGATATTTATGAATTTCCTTTTAAAACTCTAATTTATGAGGCTGGTATGAAATATGTTGAATAATTTTATGAACTTTAATTTTATTCCTTTAAATATATTGTGCTTATTTTAATTGAAAGTATTTTGTTTCAGGCTTTATAGAAACTATTCTTCCTCAGTAGTGTTTTGCTTAAATTTTAAATATAAAATTTGTTTTAAAAATTGTCACTCATTGGCTTCCAAACTCACCCTTTTCTTTGTTTTCCCCCAGGTTGCAAAAAAGTTACGGGTGCCTATTGAAGACCTCATCTACCACCTCTTGTAGATTGATTTCCTTGTGAACTTCTTTTGTATGTTTATAGTTCTTTAGATTGCCATGTAGTATATGAACATATAGAGATAAGTTGAACAAGTCAATATGTATGTATGGTTGTAAGGATGAGATGAGACTAGTTATAAGGTTTTTGTTCATTTTGGATGGATATTTAATACTTGGTGTTTATAATAAGTTACTTACTTTGTTTTATAAGTTTGCTAATAAAGTCTTATCTTGAGTAAAAGAATAATTGTTATGGAAAGTAGGAACAGGTTAGGTGATAGGTGCCATAAAAGGCATGCATTGTATCTATCGTCTTCACATCTCTTTCTAGGTTAAGAAGGTAATTTTGAAGGGGGTGTGATATAACACTAAAAAAATAAGTGCATTTACTTGTTGTAGGATCTTATCTCCATCCACTACAACGTATGAAAACTTATGCTCCAATTTTTCATCATGTTGTCTTCTTTTTAGAGAAATAAATTTGGGTTAGTAAGTACATCGAAGAATCCCAACTAGGTTGGCAGCCTCTTAACATCCTCATCATAGTCCAACTTCATTCAAATAATCATCAAAGTACAGAGGAAACATGAGGAGATACAAAAGAGTGAGAGATAGAAAGTTGTGGGAACAACCATAAAGAAGAAAAGAAGGAAGATTACATAAAATCATTCATGTTGAGTGATATCTCAGCAAGTTTATAGCTCGAGAGGAGCTTTTTCATCATGTTTGTTACAAATTGTGTGCTGCCAATATTTATTCAAGGTAGACAAATATTGGTTGGTTTGTTTCTACATGCAGCCTATCTAGTTAATGAATGTTTTCTGGAAATGTTGTTTATGCAAAATATTTTATGCAGTATTTTTGTTCATTTTTTCCTTCTCTGTACGCATCGATTTTTGGAATTAGGATTACCCGTCTATGTATTCATTGTGCTTATTTAATGACCCCTAGTCTTTGGATTAGAGCTGGCAGTTTTTACGAAAAAGATTTAGAGACTCATTTTTCTTGCAAAGTTCTATTGTCACAAGTGTTTATTTTTGTCGATCTTCAAAGGTGTGGTAGATTGTGATGTTATAAGTTTGGAGACATACTCCAAGCCAATTGTATGATTCATCAGTATACTTCTTAAGAAGAAATTCTTAAGCTTAGGGGGAGCGTAAGCTAAAGGAGTGAAGTGGTCTTTGCTCGAAAGGGAAAGATAAAGTGCAAGTGACAGTGAGTCTCAAGAATTAAGAGGAGCTTAAGTCTAGCCGAGAGGGAGTTTCAGTCTTAGGGAGAGCCTAAGACAGTCTTCACTGATATCATTGCTTAGGAGGAGCTTAAGTATCCGAGAGAGAATCTCACATCTAGGGGGAACCTAGGTAAACAATTAAGTGGTTAAGCTCTACAGAGGTCACTATAATGGTATTGCACCATTATAGATATATACTATGTTCTAATTGCTTATCATCAATATTACTGAAACTATCTTTCCTGGGCATACTATCCCTCAGACTAGGTGTTATTAACTAAACTGGGTTACGAATTCTTGGTGTTCACTTTGTTTGTTATTTATGGTTGTTGAATGTTCTATGGCATGTTGTAACATCATTTATGAAGGGAATTGAATCTTGATGGAAGCGTGTGATCATGTTCTTTGATTCCTTGAATGAATTAAAAATACAAATTATCAAGAAAAGGTTTAGTAACGTACCTTTGTCCATCCACAATTGTAGCAAAATCCTCCCCTCGAACTGGTAATCTTCTTCTTGAAGTCTTCCTTTTTCCACGAGATCTTTCTTGTTATGACTCTGACAAGAATTTGACTTGTGAGAATCACTCTTGAAAGAAGAGAGAGAATGGGCAAGAAGAATTTTAAGAGAACCTTTCTCTAAAAATTTGGAGAAATTTCTTGGTGAGAAATCTTGTACAGATTAAAGGTGAGTTCCATGAGGGCTTCCTAGGGCCCTATTTATAGAACTATACTGGGTTACTTCTAACCCTATTAGGATAACCCATCTACATAGATTTTTAAATTAATATCTATGAATATCCAATATTAAAAGATTTTTACCCAATTAATATCTCATATTAAATAATGTTAAGAATTTAAATCAATTTTAAAATTACTATCTACTATATTTAATTATCTACTAATATCCAATATTAAAAGATAATTATTCATTTAATATCTCATACTAAATGGATTCAAATATTTAAATCATATTTAAATATTTATTTTTTAAATTATCTTTTTAATTTGAATCTTATTCACATTAAATAATTTATTATTTGAATCATATTCAAATAAATTAAATCTTCCATTATCTATTTAATTCGAATTTTATTCAAATTAAATAATTAATTATTTGAATCCTGTTCAAATAAATTAATTCTCTCATTATCTATTTGATTCGAATCTCATTCAAATTTATTTATTTATTTATGTGGATTTTATCCAAATAAATTAATTTTTCATATTATAAAGTTATAATTTGAATCCTATTCAAATAAACTTTATAATCAAACATGTATTTAATTATATCCAATACCACTAATAATTTTCCTCATAAGTTTGAACATTTCAAACTTTCTTTTAATCTATTTGATCCTTGTTGGTATATGGTGAGTTAGCAAGAGGACCAAATGGATCTATAGATATAAACTCCAATGATTGAAGATTAATTAATTAAACTCTTTAATTAAATTAACATTCATTCATTAACTAGAGGGCAAACGACTATAGACATATAATTAAATTCTTATGCACTGTGGGACAAGTTGTGTTCATGGATATAATAAGTACAAGCAAGTCGATCATTCACGAGTTGTTTATAATTACAGCTGGGTTAAAATATCTATTTCACCCTGCAATTACATATTTTTCTTTAGTACCACTAATTCCTTTAACGAACAATTTTTTCATGATCCAACAATAAATTAAGTCCCTCTCGGGCCTATAAGAGGGTGAGTGTCTCTTATTCAAGACCCAAAATCAACACTTGGAACGACTTATTTACTTATCTTATGCGGGAAAGTGAATTTCATCTTGCGAAGTTATGTTCCCAATTCCCCACTTAGTCAAGTTCCCAAAATGGTAGGCTTATTGAGTCGACAACTCAGACCACAAATCAAAGGATTGACCTCACAAACAAGGTGTTCATAAATCACTCAGGATTAAGACAAAGTTGCAGATGATCATCCTATGAGATATTAATCTCATTAATTAACGAATTTATAAAGAGAGATTTTATTTGACGATCTAGTCATATACAAACTCTTTGTATAGGATACCCCTACTCACATGTCTCCACATGAATAGTTTGGATCAAACCATTTGTAACTAAGTGACCGTATTCATAGTGTTGCCAAGATAAGACACTCAACCTTATCTACTATAGACCTTTAGGTTATTTCTTGAACATGATCCACATTGTATGTCAACTACATATTATTCAATAATACATATAATAACCTTGGATTTTTACAATTAATAGAATTTAATATTGCATATTTAATAACTAAATTAATCAACTAAGTAATTACGAGGCTTTAAGACATAAATCTCAACAATTCATAATATCATTTGATGTGTGATAGGTACTTCCATATTATTTTTCAATTGGTATCAGAGCACGTCACAACTATCTCTGATGTTGTGATCTTGTTGTATGACTATGGAAGGAATAAAAGAATATAGCTCTACCTTGCGTCCACTTGTGTTGGATGGCACAAATTATGTGTATTGGACGACAAGGACAACAACTTTTCTGAAGTTCATTGACAACAAATTCTTAAAATCTGTTATTATTGGTTAGTCTCACCCTCAAGTTACAAATGCAAAAGGTGAAACGAACTCAAACCTGAGGTAGAATAATTTGAAGTTGAGGATGAAGCCTCTCTAGGAAATTCCTGTGCTTTAAATGTCATATTCAATGATGTTGAAAAGAATATCTTCAGGTTGATTAACACTTGTGTTTTTGCAAAAAAAAAGCATGGAATGTTTTTGTTGTGGCTCATGAAGGAACATCAAAAGTTAAAATGTTGAGACTTCAGATGTTAACTACAAAATCACAGGCCTTTAAATCTAAGGCTCTGATACCACTGTTGAAAAAAATCAAAGTAGCTATGATACCATTGTTGAGAAAAATAAAATAAATAAATATTGTGGAAGCAAACCAATATCTAAATATATGTTAAACAAAGAGAAGAAATGAACATGAGAGTGAAATTCAAACTTATTGAAGGAGGAAAAAATTGGTCATACACAAAATGTTGTATAAGAAATGTGATACTAAAATTGTAGTACTCAAATATGGTATACAAAATTGTGATACTCTCAATACATAGTAACTCACCCTTTTATAGGACAAGATGAACCTAAGTAATAATTATAACTTATAAATTAAAAGCAATATTAAAAGCACAAACTTACAAAACTTAAAAACATAAAAAACGAAAAATTGAAAAATATACCAATTTATAGATATTAAATGGATATAATTATAATCCCAAGTTAAAAATCTACCAATTTCAAAAGCTTATCAAATAAATTTAGATTAATTATCTTCTCCATTGTGTCAATTTTGAAACTAAAATACAAAAATTAAAGGAAAAAATCTAATAATCTAAGAAAATTAATTTAAATTCACAATATCTCAAAATATTACCGATTATATAACAAATATTTATTGTTATATTGTTAGATTACTGATAGCTATTAAAAAGAGCTATTATTTCTAGCTTAATTCGGGCTCATTATTGAATTTTATGTGTTTATTTCTCTATTTTGTAGGTATCAAGTAATCAAGAGGTAGAATTAATCATTTGGTGAAGAACGAGGTTAATTTGAAGCAATTTGGTGTTCATTTTGAACATTCGGGCTTCAAAGAAGTTGAAATTACCAAAATGTCATCGAGTTCCATCGAGTATCAAGTCAGTGAGCAGCGAGTAGTGAGTATCTAGCAGTGGACTCAGCATTGCAGCGCTACTCCAAGCGTCACAACACTTCGAAGTTGAATCATCGCCAGCGTTCCAACACATCTCAACACTTGACTCCAACACTTGAAGACAGAAGCGTCAGCGTTGCAACGCTTCTTTAGAGTGTTACGATGCTGCGACGATTGACGACATGGGATGGAGTGCGCGTGCAAGTGAGCATTGGACCATTCGTTGGACTTTAACGCTGATGCTTCCCTTTCGTCGCATCAGCATTGCAACGCTGCGTTGATATCTTTATATACCTCTTCTCGACTCTAGGTCAAATCAATGCTGATTCTTGTAGGTGAATGCATGGAGGTCGAAGTCAGACTTCCTTCTTCTCTTCTTCTTTTTAATTTTTAGTATCCTTAGGTTAGTTTTGCTTTTTATTTTGGGTTGTAATTGAAGGATTGGAGGTTGATTCTTGATTTTTCTATGAATTGAGAGGTAATCTCTATCTAATTTCTTCGAGTAAGAGCCTTATGTTAATTTTTTGAAGGCTTTCTAGTTAATTTAATTGTACTCTTGTGAATTCTTTGGATGGATTTGTTTTAATATTAATAGAGTTTCGATGAATTCTTCTGACAAATTAATTTGTTGAAATTCTTGTTTGCAAAATCATCATAGCCTATGCAATATTGATTGATTAAGTTGCACGTAAGAGGATCGCATGTGTGAAACCTAGACTTTTTCTGACCAAATGCATGTATGCCCTAATATAATATTTTCTAAATAAATCATGCTATAAGATATGCTTTCTAGCTTGTAGTATGTATCAACAATTGAACCCTTTCTTAATACTTTTCAATTTTAAATTGTATGTCGCTAAGAAGGAAAAATTTAAACTGAATTAGGATTGGTTTGGATTTTTATCAAAAAAATTTTAGGATTGGTTTGGATTTTTATCAAAATTGGCTAATTAGGCTATTAGATTTTCTAATAGGTTGAGGAATTGACAGATTCAGTGTAATTAATTTATTCCTAATGAAAGAAATTGCATAGGAGCTCTCTCTTGCTCTAGAAATTAGATAGACTCCTATCCTAGATTACATTTACCCGTTTATTTCAATTTCACACATTTATCTCTTCCACACCAAAACCCCCCATTTACGCTCTAATTAGAAAATTCACTTAATGAAATCAATTGTGCTTCTCTATAGATCGACTCGAACTTACCATTGTTGCTACGTTCTAGTAGTGATATGAATAGTTTAGTATTATAAATTATCCTTTGTTTTGATTTAGAGTCGAATTAATGACATCGATTCCCGATCCGAACAAAATGGTGCCATTGCCAGGGAAGCCATTGATATTTCGTTAGTTAAATTTCTAGTTAGAGTGTGCTTTTTCTTTTGATTTTTTTCCCTTTTTGTGTCAGTATTTTAAGCATGGATAGATATCATAAAAAAAGATAGGAGTAATCAAGTGGAGCATCTAGACTTAGTGACGAGGTTCGTAACCTTCGACGTCAACTTGTTGAGTTAACTTATTTTGTTAGTCAGTTGGTTCCAAGTAACACGCAGTAGGTGTAAGCATGTAGGACTGATCACCTTGAGCAAGCATGCCCAAAGTTGCAGTAGAGCCATACGCCGCAAGACTACTCCATAGGATGGGACCAATACCACTATGATTCACCCCCTGCCACATCTAACATGACGATGCATGCTCATGACTACTCCATAAGATGAGACCAATACCACTATGATTCACCCCCTACCACATTTGACATGACGATGCATGCTCATACTGCTGACTCAGATATGTCATCAGAAGATGTGATTCGACAACTTATTATTATAATTATTGGATTTTAGCAGGAGATGTGCGACCTCAAGGAGAGCTTTTGTCTTCAAATTGAGGTTGGAGCTGATCTTCAGAGTTTGAGAGACTCAGTCCCTCAACCTTCTAATTCAGTTGAGAAGGGATGCAAACCCTTGCTATACACATCTTATGAAATCACCGAGGCGTGCAGTGATGAGTTAATCTATGTCAACATAAAGGATGAGTTAGAGGATAGCATGCCATGTTTAGATCTAGTTTGTGAGGACTATGGAGAATCTGAGCTTAAACTCATCGATTTCCAGGTGATGGAGTTAGAGGTTGAAAAGCCTCACCCTGTTCTACCATCTAGTATATTGTATATTTTTTTAGTTTTGTTCTTCTTGTTCTCACCAGACAGTTAAGTCAGAGTCTTTATTTTCAGTTGAGTCAGTCCTTGAGTCTTCTGATTCTTTCTTTTTACCTTTTTTTACTAATACGAAAAATATAAAAGTCGACCTATCTGGCTCTTTTCAAAAGATGAAGAGCCTTATAGCGTTATCGAGCTATATCGACTCATCCAAGAAGGGACCAGAGAAATACAAGAATTTCTTTGTGCCTTGACAGGGGACAGGTCGCATCGAGCAATCGACGTTAAAAATTTGCGCTTCTTTGAGGTAGCCAAGTGAAAAAAATTTATTGATTTCTTTATTTGTTTTCTAGATTAGGTTTCCTTTTGTTTTTGTTTTGTAGGGACGACCTAGAAGAGGTGAGAATCTTTCTAAGAGGCGAGCCCATTACCACCACCATCCCATGCACAACAATATTATCAAGGGAGGTTTTCTATTCCCTTGTTTTTTATTCTTTTTTAGCTTTACTTAAAATAAATTGGGGACGATGTATATTTTTAAGTTGAGGGTGGGGTACTTGTCGGGTAACTAGCTTGGGGTCATTGAGCGCTATGCTCGAACAATGTTATGTGCTTTGGTAGCCTTGCTTGCTATTCACCTTTCCCTCATGGTACTTGGACCCACAACTCAAAATGAGCCTTGCGACGAGATGCGGACATTCCCCATGCTGATCATGATTTTAGCCAATTTTTTTAAAAAAATTCTTGTCTTTCATACATCTTTAAATCATTGTTTTGTAAAATTAAAGCTTTGCATACTTAGAATTGGGTTATCTGGTTTGTATTTCATTTGTCACCCTGAAAGGTCGACCTTTGATTTAGGAGTAACTATGTTTGTTTTAGAGAAAAACTATACAAAGTGGATAACATAGGGGCTACTGTGTAAAAAAAAAAAAAAAAAAAAAAGAGAAAACAAATAAAGAAAAGCAAATTTGTTGCATTTCTGAAAAAAATAGAAAAAGCATAAAAAAGGAGGCATAACCTATGTGCCTACAAAAAATAGTGTGTGTGTGCATGGATAGAGGTGAAAAGAGCTACCTCTGTCGTGTCTACTTAGGGCCCGCGAGAAAAAAGTGATAGTTCCCGGTGGTGGTGTGTAAAAGCTAGCCCTCTAGGTAAAAGAAATGCCTCTTATGTTTTGTGTGTGTGTTTAAGCACCCTTGTCTTAATGTTGCCTTTTTTTTTGTCCAAGGTCGATAATCAAGCAAGTGTAGGGGAAAAACGGGATAAGGACCTTATAAAACTTTTCCGAGTTATGTAAGCTTAACTAGAAAAACTCTAGACTCACTTATGCATGAATATATCGAGAATCATTTTTAAACTAGTGCTTCATTGATTGATCATAATTGAATTTCGTTCTTGATTACAAATTTCATTCTAACTGACTGTTGGGACTGGAGTAACAACATTGAGAATTAAGCTAGCATGTCTTTAATTATTTTAATTCTATTTTGTGTATTCCTACCCTTCTCGGGACGAACAAGAATTAAGTTGGGGGCGTTTGATAGCTCTAAAAAATAGCTATTATTCCTAGCTTAATTCAAGCTCGTTATTGAATTTTATGTGTTTATTTCCCTATTTCATAGGTATTGAGCAATCAAGAGGTAGAATTAATCATTTGGTGAAGAACAGGGTTAATTTGAAGCAATTTGGTATTGATTTGAACATCTGAGCTTCAAAGGAGTTGAAATTACCAAAATACCATAAAGTTCCTTCGAGTATCAAGTTAACAAGCAGCGAGTAGTGGGTATCTAGCGGTGCACTCAATGTTGCAATGCTACTCCAAGCGTCACGATGCTCCGAAGTCAAATCATCGCCAGCACTCTAACGCATCTCAACGCTTGACTTCAACGCTTGAAGGCAGAAGTGTCAGCGTTGCAACACTTCTTTAGAGCGTTGTGACGCTGTGATGATTAACAGACATGGAATGGAGTGTGCGCAAGTGAGCGTTGGACTTCAACGCTGACGCTTCCTTTTCACCGCATCAGCATTGCAACACTATTGTGTTCATATCTTTATATACCTCTTCTCAGCCCTAAGTCAAATGAATGCTGATTCTTGGAGGCGAATGCATGAAGGCCGAAGTCAGACTTCTTCTTCTTCTATTCCCTTCAATTTTTAGTATCTTTAGGTTAGTTTTGCTTTTTATTTTGGGTTGTAATTGATGGATTGGAGGCGTGTTCTTGATTTGTCTATGAATTGAGAGGTAATCTCTATCTAATTTCTTCAAGCAAGAGTCTTATGTTAATTTCTTGAAGGTTTTCTAAACTATACTCTTATGAATTCTTTGGACAGATTCGTTTTAATATTAATAGAGTTTCGATGAATTCTTCTAACAAATTAATTTGTTGAAATTCTTTTTTTGCAAAATCTTCATAGCCTGTGCAATCTTGGTTGATTAAGTTGCACGTATTAGGATCACATGTGTGAAGCCTAGACTTTTTCTGACTAAATGTATGTATGCCCTAATATAATATTTTCTAAATAAATCATGTTATAAGATATGGCTTTCCAACTTGTAGTATGTCTCAACAATTGAACCCTTTCTTAATGCTTTTCAGTTTTAATTTGTATATCACTAAGAATGAAAAGTTTTAAACTGAATTAGGTCTGGTTTGGATTTTTATCAAAATTGGCTAATTGGGCTATTAGATTTTCTAATAGTTTGAGGGGTTGACAGATTCAGTGTAATTAATAGATGCCTAATGAAAGAAATTGCATAGGAACTCTCTCTTGCTCTAAAAATTAGAAAGACTCCTATCCTAGATTATATTTACCCGTTTATTTCAATTTCATGCATTTATCTCTTCCACACCAAAACCCTCCATTTATCTCTCTAGTTAGAAAATTAACTTAACAAAACCAATCGCGCTTCTCTACGGATCGACTCGGACTTATCACTGTTGCTATATTCTAGTAGTGATAGGAGTAGTTTGGTATTATAAATTTTCTTTTGTTTCGGTTTGGAATCGAATTAATGACATCGATTCCCAATCCGAACAATTACATATTAAAAAGTATAAACTATATAAATAGTCATAATATATATGAAAAAATGTATGAAATAAAAAAGAAAATTAGACAAAATTTGTGATAAGAACATTGTTAAAACAAAACGAATGATGACAAAGATAATCGTTAAGCATTAGATGAAGAGCAGAGAAGAGAGACATGAAGGATTATAGTGGTTCAAAATGATGACTACATCCACTTTCAAATCAGAGAGCAAGAGTATTTTCATTCATCAATTCTGCAAGATGCCTCAAAATTATGCCGAGAGCTAAGAAAGAAGAGGAATATTTATCCTCAGCTCAATAAAATGCAATTTACGCCATATGCCCAAAATCCCTTTTAACAAAATTATAACAAACTATTTCTAAAAGCCTCAACTAATTTTTATTTATAGCAAAGTAAGAGGGTAAAGTTAAAGGCAGCAAAGGTAATTCATCACAATTTACAAATCACCCTCTTGATGAAACATCTGTAGCAAAGTCAAACAAATGAATCTTCTCTCTGATGCAAACTCGGAATGTTCTGAATCAAAATTAGTTGGCTCCTAACCTTAGAAGCTGGCAAAGGTATTCAAACCTTTCATATGCAATGACCTTAGTTAAAAGATCAACAATGTTATGAGTTGTGTGTACCTTTGTCAAAGATAATTTTCCATCTTGGATAGCATCTTGAACAAAGTGGAACCTCACATCGATGTGTTTGGTTTTATCATGGAGTCTGTGATTCTTTGACAAAGCTAGTGCACTTTGGCTATCAAACAAATTCACAGTATAAGGAGTAGGTGGCATCTGAGATACCAAACCATTCAACCAAGATGATTCCTTCACTGCATCCGCAAGGGCCACGTATTCAGCCTCTATGAAAGACAAGGGAACAACTTATTGCAATGAGGACTTCTAACTGATTACATTCCTAAAAAGAAGAATGATGTAACCAGTGAGAGATCTTATTTTATTAGGGTTAGTAGCATAATCTGAATCAACATAGCCTGTCAAGGTTTCCTAGGAATCAACATACTTGGAGTAGATCAACCCCTTATCAAGTGTTCCCTAAGATCCATTTTGATGCTTCTCATTGAGCTTTTCTCGGATTACTCATATATCAACTGTTAATACTCATAGAATAAGCCAAATCTAGTCTACAAGATACCATTTCATACATGATACTACCCACTAAGTTAGCATAGGAGGTTGATTCCATTTTAACAATTTCTTCATGAGTGATGGGAGATTGAACATCATATAGTTTAAAATTTTGAGCAAGTGGTGTCTTGACTGACTTACTATTCTCCATATTAAATCATTTTAGAATTTTGTTCAAATTGTGAGAAAAAGATATAAACAGAGAGTTTCTTTGTCTATCTCTACTCAATTCCATTTCCAAAATCTTCTTGGTAGGTCCCAAGTCCTTCTTAATTTCTTGAACATCATTAGATGCCATTAGTATATCATCAACATACAAAAGCAGCAAGATGTAAACATCATCTTTAACATACTTCTTATAAACACAGGAATCGTATGAGTATTTCATAAAACCCTTCAAAGTAATGAAGGAATCAAAGCACCTATTGCATTGCCTTGTTTAAGTCCATAAATTGATTTCTGCAAGTTACAAACCTTCTATTCTTTTCCAGCCACTTCAAAACCGAGAGGTTGCTTCATGTATATATCTTCTTCTAAGATTCCATCAAGAAAGCTGTTGTGACATCCATTTGTTCAAATTCTAAGTTGAATTGAACAACAAGGGACAACAGAACTCGGATGGAAGTGTGACTTACAACCGAAGAAAAACTTCACTGTAATCTATCCCTTTTTCTTGTGTAAAACCTTTAGCAACTAACCTTACTTTATAACGAGGTTGCTGATAACCTGTGATACCTAGTTTTATCTTAAAAATCCACTTGCAATCAATTAGTTTCTCATTTTGTGGTAAATTTACCAACTTCCAAGTGTTGTTTCTTGTCGACTCTATCTCATGTTCAATAACATCAATCCAATTTCTACTATTTTTAGAGTTGACTGCTTATTTGCAAGTGTTTGGTTTAGGGGCAGAATTCTCCTTATAACAGTTGAAGGCATGGCTCACAATGTCAACTTCGTCATATCATGCTAGTGGTCTAATAACTCTTATTTCTCTATCTCTTGTCAGTTGATTATTTTGGTTAGGATGAGAGGTGTCAGTCACATAGTCTTGTACTGGTAAATTCTCACCCTCTGAATGTGTAATCTCTTGGCCTTGGTTCAAAATGTCTTAAGTATCAGTGGGAGTAACAAAGGATTCTTCAAAAGTTTCTCTAGAAATGGCATTATCAACTGTGACAATAGGGGTTTGAAGGTCAATCTCAAATTCATTTATTCCAAAAGAGGAGGAACCATCCTGAGAATGAGATTTTATCCATGGCATTAACTCCTCATTGAAAATTACATCCCTACTAATGAAGACTTTCTTATCTCTAGCTCTTAAGAACCATTATCTATAACCTTTCACACCATGAGGATAGCCTAGGAACACACATCTCTTAGCTCTTGCTTCTAACTTTCCTTGTTTAATGTGTGCAAATGTAGCACACCCAAATAACCTTAGATGATCAAGCTTAGGTGGTGTACCAGTCCATAACTCTTGGGGAGTTTTGAAACCTAATGAAGTAGAGGGGCTTCTGTTGATGATATAAGTGGATGTATTAACAGCCTTTCCCCAAAAGGGTTTAGGAAGATTCGAACTCATAAGCATACACCTAACTTTATTCAATATGGTTTTTTTGAACCTTTCTGCTAACCCATTCTGCTATGGGGTTCTAGGCATTGTTAACTTTGCAAATTTTTCATTAAAAAATTCTAGACCATTATATGTTCTAAGGGTCTTAATCTTTCTAACAGATGAATTCTCAAATAAATTCTTCCACTTAGCAAATACTTCATCCTTACTCTTTAATAAGAAAACCCATAATTTTCTAGAGAAGTCATCTATAAGAGTAAGAAAGTACCTTACTCCTTTATAAGTTTGAACTTTTGAGGATTCCCAAAGATTAGAATGGATGTAATCTAGCTTCTCTTCAGTTCTGAGTGTCCCTTTGTTGAAGCTTAATCTGGTAAACTTTTTCATTACACAGTGGTCACAAAAACCCACGTCCGCTAGTCTATATTTTCTAATTAGACCTTTATTATACAAGCTATCAAGACCTTTTTATATTGATATGAGCCATCCTTCTATGCATAATTGAGTGGCCTTATTGTCTTTTGCTCAGATACAAAATTTGGTTCCCCTAAAATAGCATGTCCTAGAACGACATACAAGCCATTCTTGAGGATTCCTTTAATTTTTACTATCGAATCCTTATAGACTGTCAATATTCCATTCTTCAATTTGTAGCTATAAATAGATCTATCAAGTTCTCCTAAGGAGATTAAACTCCTTTTTAGGCCAGGTACATATCTAATGGATGATAGGACTTTGTAAGAACCTTAATCCAACTTTATCTTGACAGATTCAATACCTTTAAAGGCACAAGGTTGGTTATTTCCCATGACAACGATGCTATCTTGAATTCTTCAAGTTCTATGAAGTAATGTCTGTGACGAGACATGTGAATTGTGTTGGGAATGTCCTAAAACTCGTAGTTTGTAAACATTAAGCATATTCTATTCATAATAAAGCTTTTATTGAAAATTCTTTCAATAAAGATGTTATTATGTTATTAAATTGAATTCATTACTAAATCTAATAAACTTACCCATGGCTATAAAATGAATTCTTAAACTTTATGTAGAGACATAAAAGAGGATCAAGTTTTCATATATAGCCAAAAAGTTCTATAATTACATGGATAAGGTTAAATACCTTATCTTGAGGATGTTATGGATGCGACTCGCTTTGTATATTA
This sequence comes from Benincasa hispida, assembly GCF_009727055.1. Lineage (NCBI taxonomy): Eukaryota > Viridiplantae > Streptophyta > Magnoliopsida > Cucurbitales > Cucurbitaceae > Benincasa > Benincasa hispida. The sequence goes on from NC_052354.1 coordinate 48,422,693, forward strand.
ATACAAATGATGTGTTTCCAAAGATATTCATGTGGAGACATGTGAGTGGAGGCATCTTATGCAAAAAATGTCTGCATAAGACTAGACCACAAAATAGTCACTTTTCTTTATAATGACCGTTTGTTGTTAAAACTGAATATTTCAATTCGATGACCTAAGGTAACTCGATCTTAATCCCGAGCTAACTATGAACTCCTGTTTATTCAGGATTATCCTTTAATCTGCTTAGGTAAAAGTGGTTCAACATCATTACTCAATAAGCCTTCCATTTTAAGGGTAAGACTAAATAGATAGTTGAGGACATAGTTCTGCACGACGAAATTTGCTAAACACCAAGAAGTAGCGACTAGTTCATGTACAAACCTTCCTTGCCCCATTGTATAGAATTTTTTATCGGCAAGGAAGAGAATAAATGTGTTTAAAATGAGAACAACCAGGCATCACTGCAAGGAATGCCCAATAAACAATTTAGGTAGTTCGAAGCAAGCTTGGAAAGACTAGAATACCAAGGGTTGTATGTTTGTAAATAAAACTGTATCCAGTAAGGTGTAATCTGTAAAATTCAGTAAATGAGCAATCAATAAAAGTTTATGTAGTTAGTTATGATCTAATTTGGAGGACAAATTTTTTTTTTTTCATAGGATTGAAAAGTGTTGAGGCTTGGTTTGTGCTGATTGAGAAGTGCTTCAAGGTGATGTGATGCCCTGATGATAGGAAGGTAACTTTGGCTACATTCTTTTTACAAAAGAGAACTAAGAATTAGTGGCATATGTTAGAGAGTAGGAGAAGGGCAGGGGATGAGCTTACTTGGGAAGAATTTAGCAAAGCTTTCCATGAAAAATTATATCCTCAGACATTTCACGATGCAAAGTAAAATGAATTCCTGGATCTCATACAAGGTTCAATGTCGATAGACGAGTATGAGCAAAAGTACACCGAGCTTAGTAGATACGCTGCGTATAATCGCAGATGAAAAGGAAAGGTGCAAAAGGTTCGAGAAGGGATTACATCCCAAAATCTGCACATCTGTAACCACCGGTGCTAATAGATTGGAGTTTTCTAAACTAGTTAAAATGGCAATATGGTTGGAAGCCAGTCTAGTCGGGCCAACAGAGTTAGAAGCCCAAGATTAAAGTGAGGAAAGTCAGAAGGTTACATTAGAGGTTTCAAGGAAGAAAATATCTAAGATCAATTCCAGAAAGCAAAAGATGAAGGTAGAACCTTCACAGGAGGAAGCACACACTCAATACCTTAGAGAGTCCATCAGGAGTGTTACTCTGAAACCATGGTGCTCTGAGTGTAAGCAGTATCAATCGAGACGATGTTATGGGGGTACTAATGTATGTTATAGTTGCGGCGAAGCAGATCATTACAAGCGAAACTACCTTCGATCTAGACTAGATGATAAAGGGAAAGCGAAGGCTTTAGAAGCTTGAGATGCATATTTACCTTTCTTAAGTTAAACTCTTTAATTGAATTTGTATGATAAACTACTTGGTTTGTATATATGTGTATTATTGTGAATGAAGTATTTTAATATTGTGTTGTGTTTTGTTGTGAATGAATATCTACTTATTAGCAGATGGACACAGAAAGGAAAAACCCTTATTGTGCATTGTGTGGAAAGAACCACATGGAAGAATGCCTAGGAGGGACGAAGAGCTGCTACATTTGCAAACAAGAAGGACATATAGTGAAGAAGTGCCCATAATTTTTTTGATTCCTTAGACACCAAGAAGCAATGACTAGTTCATGTACAAACCTTCCTTGCCCCAATTGTCATAGAAATTCTTATCGAGAATGAAGAGAACGACTGTGTTTAAAATGCGAAGAGCCAGGGCATCACTGCAAGGACTGCCCAACAAACAATTTAGGTAGTTCAAAGCAAGTTTGGAAAGACTATTGGTAGAATACCAAGGGTTGTATGTTTATAAATAAAAGTGCATCTAGTAAGGTGTAGTCTATAAAAATCAGTAAACGAGCAATCAATAAAAGTTTATGTAGTTAGTTATGATCTAATTTCGAGGACAGATTTTTTTTAAGGGGGATGGATTTATGATACCTTCACCCTTACAGGATTCCTTAGAGAGTATCTTGAAGTACAAGCTTTGAAAGGAGAAGTTTTGCTAAGTCTCTAAACTATGCTTTAGAAGAAGAAAATTTTCTAAGTGTTAGAAGCATAGTAAGATAAGAGCCCAAAATTTGGCTAAGTGTCTAAGCTATGCTATAAGGGTGAGAAGTTGACTTCGTAGAATAAGGGAAAAGAAGGAACTTGGATGCATAAAAGCATCCCTAAAGGATTTTTGGACAACCTCGGATGTTAGGCAAAAAGGGAAGCTATGCTATGAGGGGAGATGAGTGAACTATGCTACGATAGGCTCATAGGTACTCTTATGAACGCATAGAACACCTCATCAACGCATGGGAGGAGTTGATGAGTGCATAAGGCCCTTTAGAAAAGAGGAATTGACTAAGTGTTGAAGGCCTTGAAGCACCACAAGTGAAAAAAAATACCCTAAAAAGGGAGGGTTGGATGCAAAGATAAGCTAATTGGCGCAACCTAGACTTCATGGGCACATAGATGGGCATATACCATGAAGGAAAGTAGGGAAAGAAGATCATATGGCTAAGTCCATGAGTGTAGAGGATAGAATATGCATGGAAAGAAGAAGCAAAGACCAAAGGAGGAAAAAAGAAGAGGATTGGCACATAAAAGTATGATTGGCGCATAAGAAGATGTAGTTGGCGCATAGGAGGATCCAAGGTTTTCATCGGGACCCTTGGAAGAGAAAGATGGAAGCATAAGATGAACCTCAGAAGAAAATCACACTTTGAAGAGCCAAAAACCCAAGATGGGTGCATAAGGGACAAGATTGGTGCATGAAATGACGCATGGGCTCGTATTTGAAGTTGATGGGTGCATACTTGTGGTTGAGGCTCAAGAGGGAGATATGAGTTGAGTTAAGGGTTGAGTTGAGGAGCCATACAACCAAAATTTAAAGGGTAATGCATTAGAAATACCATCATGGGTGCATAGAAGGTGTGTTCGACGCATGAAAGGGGCTTGTTGGAGCAACTATGCACCCAACCTAGGTCAAATGCGCCAATGTGAGTTATCTTGGAGGACAAAGATGGGTTGACAACAAACTAAAGAACGTGGCTAAACCAAATGAAGCATGAGACAACCTAGGAGGAGGTGGACGCATATTAGGGCATGCAAGAGAGGTCCATGCATTGGATAATGCATGAAGAAGACACCTCAAGTACATGCAAGTAGGAGGTGTCATGGACCCTTGCGCTGGACATTGCATGGAGCTGACACTTAGGATTTTCATGCACTCCATGTGGCATGCATTTATGGCTTGTAGTCAATGACTAAGCCACTTCCTAAGGCCTATAAATACCCCATGAGACTTTATTTTAGCTCACAACACGATCTTCCTTTAAATAAAACTCAAAAAGAGTGATTGAAGGCAAGGTTTAGGGTTTCGAAGGAAGGCTTTGCATTAATCACAAAGGGGGTCGATTAAAGAGGGCATGTATTAATCAACATAGTCCGTGTGTTAACCAAGTGTTCCAAGGGTTCAGAAGGTGCAACCTTGCGTCTAAGAAGCTGTCTAGGTGTTAAGATCATTCAACATTGCAGCACCAACTTCAAACGAAGAGTTCTCCCAAACTACTTGTGCAAATCAGGTGATTCATGAGCAAAAATCTCATAAATTTAGTTTAGTTTACAGGGCTACTGTGAGGAAATTTTAAGAGAAGGATTGCCAAAATTGAAGGAAACCAAGAAGGGTTCATAGAAGTTGTGACAGCCGAGCACGGTGGAGTAATCTTGAGTTTCTTAGCTCTTAAGTTGGAATTTGAAGCTTATATTTTAAGGTAAGTTAAGATATTTCTAAACAAGTTCGTAGAAGGAAGAATCTCAAAATAAAGTCTGGAATAATGCATAATCAGAGCTTCAAAATGAATCTGGAAATTAAGGTTCGAAGAGGGAGCCAGAAGGAACTAGGGAACTTGCGAGGATAGAAGGGTTTTGGAGATGATGCCCTAAACTCTCGTGTCCTATAGTTTGTAAACACAGTTTTGAACAAACGCTTGTGATGTATAATATATGATATTTTCTTTAATTTTGTCTATGAACATTGGATGTTTTATTTGCTTTACCACAAACTAATAAACTAAGATACTTGGTTGTCGTTTGTAACTTAAGCATGTATGTGGAGACATACAGGTGGATCATGTCTTAAGTGATAACCAAAATGGTTTGTAGTATATGGATATAGGAGGAATACCTTATCCTAGTAACTCTACGGATGCGGCCCTCTTTATAGAATAGTTACAAATGTTGTGACTTGCTATAAATAGTCTGATCTTGATCATTCATGTGGAGACAGACACGTGGGGGCGTCCTATACACAGAAGTTTGTATAAGACCGGACCACGAAGTGTTAATGTCTCATTATATAATTTCGTTCATGACAGAGACTTCACTTCACTAGGATGAACATAGGTAACATGACCTCAATCCTGAGTGAGTTGGGAACTCCTGCCTTTGAGGGTGGTCCTTTGATTTGCACGGGAGCAAGTGACGAGATTGCCGGCTAAAACCTACCACTTTGGGGATTCGTCTGATTTGGGAGCTGGAAACTCAGCTACACAAGATGAAATTCACTCCTTCCCCGAAGTAGGGGTAAGTAGATAGATTGCTCCCTTAAGGGTTGATCCTGGGGCTTGAACAATGTGGCGCCACATACCTTCTCATGGCCCGAGAGGTGTCCACACATAATAGGACTATGTTGTATTGTTCATTAGAGGGATCAGTGGTACTTAAGGAGTTAGATGTAACTATAGGGGCAAAATGGTAAATTGGCCTAAATGTACTTACGAGCATCTATGAAGGGTTATCGTACTATTGATTGGTTATATCTGATGGACACAGAAATATATCTGTGGTGAGAAGAGTGCAGCTGTCGGTCTTTAGTGGAATGTCTGACAGTTAACGGATGGTTGATCTTGTGGTTAAAGAGTTTAGTCAGCTATTCACATACTATTCGAGCTTCGAGCCATAGGTCCATAAGGTCCCTTAGTAGCTCAATGGATTCAAGTTGAGAATCAGTTTTTGGGTCAATTTGAAGTGTTCAAATTAACAAGAGGGAGTTCGATTATGTATGATATGATTCAACTGGTTAATTATGTATGATATGATTGACTTTATGTATGAGATATATTAATTGGAGGAAAATGATATAAATATGATTTATATCTAGTGGAGGAGAAAAGACTATGGTTCATATGTTGCATTTGATGTGATATTAAATCATAGGTTAATGAATATAATATGATTATATTTATTATTTATTTTTGGACAATTATGGGATAATTGTGCCGGTATTTTCTCCGTAACCATGTGATAGTGGGAAGTTACATTCAGTTTTCATAACTGAAGAATAAAATGAAAATTGTTTTCATTTTGCAAAAATTTGGTATTCGCTCACGTTTGGTGTATATATAGGCAAACCGAGAGCCTACATAATAGCTCAACATTTCTGCACAATCGTATACACGTGCGCAACTTACTAAACGATCGCATAGGATTTGCTAAATGATCATCTAGCTTTTTTCTAAACGATTGCACGCCCGAGCTTTTATTAAACGATTGTCGATTCGATTGCGACCTATTTACTAAACAATCGTATGCCTCTTCCTAAATGATCAAGCATCGTCTATATGATAGACAACAGACTTCTCCCACTTGCTTAGTCGTGGTATACAATCTTCTCTTCCTTCTTCCCTCTTCCAAATCTAACAGAGCCCACACCTCCTGAATTCTCACACCGAGAATACGGAGGGTTCTAAGTGGTGGTTTCCTTCCTATTGCTATGTTCATGTGGAGTCCGTTCGTGGGTAGACGACCGGGTTTTTGGTGGACGATTTGCTTGGACTTTCCCAGCGAGAGCGAGAGGAGCATTCGTTGGAGGATAATGAGTTTTGGTGAAGAAGAGTTCTTCAACTGGTATGTATTCGTTCTCTTATTATTGAATTGTTTAAAGCATGCCGGTAATTTGATGTATATTTCATAGTTGTTCTGTTTGATTTTGAATACGTTAATTCTATTACAATGAGTTTGGAACGATCTTGTTTTCACTCAGAGGTACTCTTTGATAAGAGTTCCTTCAAAGGGTTTCTACAAATAAACTATGAGTGGTATTCTTTTAAGGTCTTAAGCATATCTTTTAGATTATATGGTAATATTGTGAATGAGTAGCCAGAACGAGAATAATAATATCTAGCCGAGATAATCAGGGGGTTAATAGACCTAATTCCTGAGCCCACGGCAAAATCTCACGGATGGTCAAGGGGCCATGAGGTCTAGTTCCTGAGCCTGCGAGAAACCTCAAATGGGATGGTCAGAGGGCCAAACGGCCTAGCTTCTAAGCCCATAAGAGAATAATCTATGTGCACATAGGAGATAGAGTCGTTAAGATAAGTGCTAGCTTTAACTATCTACCATGTGTGTAGGTAGGACAGAGAACAGACTTGTTCGAGGGTTGAGGTTTAAGTATTAACCTCGTAATATGATATGGTTTTTTTTGTTTGAGTTGAAAGAGACTCTTTAAGCTGTTGGCACTCACTGAGCTTTTCAGGTAATGCTTTTCTTTTATGTTTTCCTTGCAGGTAGTAGAAGAGTCTAGGTTGCTGTTAGAAGTCGAGGTCTGCCACAAGCTAGAATGTCATTAGTATAGTTGTAGTTGGGGCAAGGCTAATTTTGTAAAACTTATCGAACTTGTATAAACTAATTTTCAAAATGAGTTACGCTTTCAGTTGTTTCTTAAATATCGTTGCGAGTTTATTATTTTAAGCAAGCTAGAAGAATTGTGCAGTAGATTTCATACAAGGGTAGTATCTGTTGTCCTCATGCCTCCTTTTGGGTTCAAAAGGTGAACTCGGGAGGGAGTGTGACATGTCTCCACAATAATGAGTAGGATCAGATCATTTGTAGTACTTTACAACAATCGTAACAACTACAAAGCGGGCTGTATCAGTAGTATTACCAGGATAATGCATCTAACCTTATCCATATACTACAAACCATTTAGGTTATCACTTAAACATGATCCACCTATATGTCTCCACATACATGTTTAAGTTATGTTAGATAACCTTGGATCTTAGGTTAATGAAATATTGCATAAGTAATATAAAATTAATAAACCATTGATTCAACTAACATAAACTACGAGACTTTGGGGCATACACCCCAACAATCTCCCACTTGCACTAAAGTTGGGGAAATATGAGTCAGTTAGACATGTATCCTAGGGCATACACTATACCTTACATGCTCTCCCACTTGCCCCAGCACACTAGAGACATGTCTCGTAGTCCTAGACAGTCTAGGAGATCCTTTCACACTTTAACCTAGAGAATCTTTTTATATTATACAAACAGTTATGTTAATGAGAATCATCTATTCACTAACGAGATGTACCCACATTCCATGTTATTCCTTCCACTTGGTACATACATATGGTCTCCAACCTAATCCTTGAATCACATATCACATAAAGTGAATAGATTAAGTTATATCTGAAACAACTTTTAAATATCTCAAGACACACTGAACATAGGCAAATTATTACTTCACAAGCAAAATATTGCCGCTCAGTCCAATAGACACCATCTAGGATAAAACATGGATTTCTCTAAATCCAATATGAAATAGTGTAACTCGTAAAAAATCAAATCTTAAGCTATATACGTCGAATTTTCATTATTTGTAAGTTTTAATTTTCAGCATTCAATGGTCATACCATCGAATTCCCCGATTAAACCAACCAATTGTATATTAAATATTAATAAAGTCTCATGTAAAATTGATATCCCCACAACATTTGAGGTGTCTTAGGAAATATTTTTCTTAGACATACCAACTTCATTGTAGATTGATACGTTACTATTCCATCTTTAGTAATCGCATTGAACATTAAACAACTACTTTGTAAATGTAAGATACATGAGACAAATTAAACAACGTGTCCTAAACATTTGTATGTGGACTTCTAATATACAAAATCACTTCAAATCAACTATTTGAAATTGGTTGAGCAGTCAAAACTTGTATATTGATTTTTACTTCATTCATAATGAGCAAATATCAATATAGAATAGATAAATATCCACGTTTCATATTTTTTTTTCTGTATAATAACACTGTCATCACTTAAAGTCATTGATTATGATACTATATCAAAATATTTCTTGAAATTGTATAGATGCTTTGAACTCCTTTCATAAAATAAGGTATCCATTTTTACATATCTCACATGCAACAATGAATCCAGAAGACTCTATTGTAAAATTGGGTAGAAAATTGACTTGTAGTCCATTTTCACCCAACAACTCTAGCGTGGGTTTTCACCTAATGCCAAGAGTCTAACTTTGAAGATTTCTCTTTCCATATACGACACTTCCAAGCTTCCTTTCCGTAGACCCATGCATATCCTTTGAGGTTGCCTCATCAATGAAAGTCTAACAAAAGATTGATTGAGATCAAGTACAGTACTTATCTCATATTTATGACTTCAACAACGTTTCTCTTCTTGTCAATTTCCTTCAATACTTGTCATCTAGTATGATAGCTTTGACTTCCAATAAGGCATAGCGTGGGTTGAGTCACCATACTACTCTCTTACTACTAAAAGATTCATAAGTTTTCATTTTTTTTCATCTTATATGACAATAAAGACTTCAAGTAAGTCTTTGCAAATGTCGAATTATCTTATAACTTTCCCACTATAATGAAAACTTATCTGTTTGACAATTAAAAATTGACATTCAAATGAAACAAATGGTTAACAACACTTGTTAACTATTACATGGTGTTACTTGAAAGAAATTCATCAACACATGCTAAACCCTTTAAAACTTTTCAAATGAATCAGTATTTGTCACACAAACACATCGTTTTACTTTGGAATGTCCAAATGACTACTTAGGCATCTTTTGAACATATGTTTTGCAAACAAGGGTTGTTTTGACACAAGTGTCTCAATTTACCCAAAACCTGAAATGTCGTAAACAAGTTATATAACTCTTCTATGATATAACAATGTTTTGCAAACATGTTGGTAGAAATAATATTTAAAACAATGCAATATATATCGCATTACCTTAATGGAGTCAAACATCAGTGTAATTTAGAAACATTAGGACTCAGTTCAACAAACAACGTAAAATGTACTAAGTTGAACAAGACCATATTTCTTCTGCTGTAGCATAATTTCACCCAAATTGTACTGAATACTCCAAGTCGAGATCTCATCTCATATTTTTCAATTAGACTTAGTACATCAAATATCCAGTACTAATTATGATCAGATCATAATATCACAATACGTTTGCAAAAGTGATTTAAACTTTAGTCTAATTTCTTTTGAAAATTTCAAAGAAAATAAGACCTGATTTGCATTAGAACAAGAAACATTTATTCATAAATACTCATCAATCATATTAATAGATTATCTATGAAATCAGACTTATGTTTTCTAACATAGGACCAATTGGGTCAAAGAAATAAAGTCTCACATTGGCTAGATAACCTTATCTAATAAGGTTTAATGACACATCTGCATGAGAATGAAGATTTTTTATAGGAAATAATAATTTAACTCTAATTCTTAGAGAATTATTCGTATTATCATTTCTAAAAGCCAAAGTCATGTATCCTTCAGGAGAATAAACTTTGTCTTTATTTCCAGATTTATTATTCCTTATACTCTCACAGTTGAGTAGTAAATGTGTTAACCTTTAACACACAAAAATGTGTATATTGAATGCTGAACATATTTTCAAAACAATTTTGAAAACATGACTTATTACCAAAACTATTCATACGCTATGAAATATTTAGTAATTAATTTTGTGGAAATTGAATTTCTCTTGTGGTGATAAAAGCACCATATTCAGCATAAATAAACAACAACATAATTTAATGCACAAAAAAATATTTATTTAAAGCTAGACATATTTTCAAAACATCTTTTGAAAACATGCCTTATTACTAAAAATATTCCTACGCTAAGAAATATTTATTAATAAATCTGGATAGAAACGGAATTTCTCTTATGGTAATAAAAGCATCATATTAAACAAAATTAAATAATATTTTAATATCTCCTACTACTTTAACTAAGATGAGCATCCTGTTGTCAATTAGTAGAACTATTCTACATAAATAAGTATACACCAAGATTTAGAATCAAATTGTAATGAAGAAAAATTCTGATAGTGAATCATTATTCAACTATCAAGGTGTGAATCTATATTCTTCACCATGAACTTAGTAAATTAGATTTACTTGTTCTCTTTTTTCTTCTTTTTGAGACATTTCCAAAATCCCTCAACAACTAACATTCCAAACTAATTATGAAACTTTTTCCTCATTAGCTTTGGTCATTATAATTTTCTTGGAACCCCAATGATACTTAACTTTATAGGTCATTTAGCTTCCCATGACTCCAACATACAATATGTTTTGTCATGTTTAGACACATCATATGTTATGTAGACAATTACAATAAGTTATCACTGCAAAGTTCATTCATGAACACTTCATGAAACGACAACAATTCTTTTGAAAATATTTCCTAAACTAAAAGACTAAATTACACTACTATTATGCGTTGATGAAATTTCCAATGTAATATATTCATCAAAACTTTTGACTTATATCGGTAACTAAAACTTTTAGAGAAAATGACATAACTTTCAATTATATAAAATATGTTAATCGACTTTATGCAATCTATTATCCATTTTGATTTAGCAAATAAATTTAAAGATAAACTCATGAATTTGAATATGAATCTCATTCATATAAATGTAAACTTTCTATTGTTATGATACTTCAGTGAGTCAGAACAAAAGTCACCGTAGGGCAGTAGTCATTCCTTCACTGGATTGAGACATTCTCAACCAAACATTACACCAGAATAACTCTTTATTCCTATTTTAGATTCTAAAGTACTGCCTTAATGAGCCAATCGTAGAAAAAAATCGATTGGGACAAAAACTAAAACAATCTTATCAATTTCTGGAGTTTGGGTAAAATTTCATGCAAACACCATCTGTAGGGGGACACAAGCAAAGGTGTCTCAAGGTTGAGCATGAAAGTTTACTGCAAACTGATGAAAGAGACCGTGAGATGTGTTGACACACTTCCCTTGCCCACTTACTATAAACAATCTCTCCATTCACCTTGGTATTGACCTATGCAAACACCATCCATAAGGGGATACGAGCAAAGGTATCTCGAGGCCAAGCATAGATCTCACGGTTAGGGAAAAACTTTAAAAAGAAATTGAAATATCATATACAACATTTTCCTCCCACTACGTATTTTACAAATGAGGGTTCATTACTTAGGCTAATGAATTTATCTAAGTGAATTGTTAACTTGGCTTAATATAACAATTATATTGGATAGTTTAACAACGTTGATTTATGTTTATTAAACATTTTAATAAATATTAATCACTCATTGCATGCTTGTAACAAATTTATCTAATTCACCTTCCAGGTTAGTTGTCAGGTAGGGGTGTTCTGGTCCTTTATAGATACATTTGCTACAATTTTAATTTTTTATTCGAACCAATTTAATCCTATTAAAATGAATTAAAAGATTAAACCTATTTCTAATCGTATTAGAAATATGTCCATATAAATCTATCTCAATTAATTTTAATCTATTTAAAATCAATTTTTTTACCTATGTTTACATGCAACTCTTCATTTTAGGTTTTAAGTCTAAGTCATTAATAATATAACTATTATGAAATTAATGAGTGGACCAAATCTATAACAAACATCTACGCGACATTCATTCGAATATAACATTTATATTCCTAAGTAATGTCATGCTCAATACTTTTCATTTTCATTAAAAAAAACATAATATAACTCTTATATTAAAGAAAATCATATAGTAAATATACATTAATATAACTCTTATATTAAAATTAATACATGCATACTATATAGTCATGCCATCATATACTATAACTATTATAAACATGATATATGAACATGCTTTTAATTAATAAAATATAACTCTGATATTAATTAATGAAACTATATAATCATGCATTTAAATATAACCTTTATCTACATGAACATGCTTAAATATTCATACAATCATATAATATAACTCTTATATTATATTAAATGTGATGCATGAAGCATGTTTATCCTAAGGTGGGATTTTAAATAATACTATATGACATACATTATGACATATAAATAATTAAAATCATATATCATATGTAAATTAAACAAAACAACAATATTGGACCAAAATTGGCATCCTAAACATAATTAAATTAATATAACACTTATATTAATTTTTAATTAATGAAAATACAATAAATAATTAATTATTATAAAATAATAACTAAAAACAGAAAAAATGCAAAGAAACCTCTAGGGAGGCCTGAATCCACAATCTAGATGTTTCTTGATGCACGTGGACCATCCAAAGCATCATAACGCTTTGATGCTAGTGTTTTGAAGTTGGCTTTGATGTTGCTGCGTGTTGGGCCACGCTGGAGCGTTGCGACGTTGTAAGGCAGAAAGTCTGCTCTACTTCGTTCGTTCATTCAATTTGCTCCATTCTTGCTCAACAAATTCACCGAATCGAAGCCAGAATTCCATCACGAATGACACGGATAATTACAAACTCGATTACATGAATCTAAACGCCCAAAACACCAGGAAATTACAACTTTAAATACCTTTAAAGCAGTAAATTCTAAACCAATGTCGAAACCATCCAATATGCAAAAACCCATACATTCAAAATGCATCATGCACCCACCAAAACTTTGAATTAAAGTCTCAAAAACGAAATTTAGAGATTCAAGATTGCTCTGATACAAATTGAAGGGATCAGAATTTCCTACAACGGAAGCAATTGGATGCATCGGTCTCTAGATTTCGTTTTAACATACCACATAATTCAGAATGATGGAAAGCATGAAAAAACATAAACTTAAGTATGCTAACTACTATGGCAAGGAAATAGAGAAGAAAGATATAAAGGGAATCACATACCTTTGAAGACTAATTCTTTGCGTTCCTCTCTAATTCGCGTCGTCTTCTCCTAATCTCATGAACACTACAATGAAACACCACCATCGGGTCTTTCCCGTTATTCTCAAGGACGAAAATCGTGTAGAGGTGTGAGCTTGCACTTAATTTTGGCATGAGGGAAGGAGAAGATTGCTAGAGTTTTCTATCATAATCATTATGTAGAAAACTCAGAGAGAAGGTGAATTAGAGAGAGAGAGAGAGTGAAGGACCTTTTCTCTCCTCCTACAATTTGTTACATGAGAGGGAGAGAAATAAGGGGTAAATGAGTTATAACTCCCTCCCCTCAAATAATAATTAAATTAAATTCAAATTCAAAAATTTGAATTTAGTGTGTGTATATATATATATATAAACCACTTAATATATATACAAACTATATGTTATATCACATATAACATAAACCATAGTTTATTATTCTCTCAAATAATCTAAGGTATTAATATGAATCACAGGTTATTTTTAAATATAGAAAAATGAATCAAAATATTTACAAAATATAGCAAAATTTTAGAACTATCAATGATAGATATTGATGGACACTGATAGGCTTCTATCGGTGTCTATCATTGACATTTATAGATACTAATAGAAGTCTATCAGTATCTATCAACGTCTATCATTTATAGTTCTAAAATTTTGCTATATCTTGTAAATATTTTCAACAGTTTTACCATTTAAAATAATTTCCCTATGAATCACATTTATATTAATTTTAACCTATAGTTTTTATAATGAATCACATTCATATAAATTAATATTTGAATCACATTCAAATAACAATCTCTCTCAACAAACAATATAAATTTAATATGAATCATATTTATATTATTATAACATATAGTTTCTATGTGAATCATATTCACATAATTAATATTTGAATCATATTCAAACATTTATTTTACTCATAAAATTTTATAAAATTAATATGAATCATATTCACATTAAACTTTAATATATAGATTTTATATGAATCATATTTATGTAATCAATATTTGAATCATATTCAAATACTTGTTTTTCTCATAAAACTATATAAATTTAATATGAATCGTATTCACATTAAATTTTAACATTTAGATTTTATATGAATCATCTTCATACAATTAATATTTTAATCATATCCAAATATTTATTTCTCTCATAAAATTGTATAATGTATAAATATAGATTATTTAATTGTATCTTATACAATTAATTCTCTTTAATTAATTTGAAAAATTCAAATTAAACCAAAATTAATTTGACTCTCATCAGTTCTCTTTCAGCTAACGAGGGGATCTTATAGACCTATAAGGGATCTTATCGGACACTTCATGAAAGATCGACAGCTTGACTCTTTACACTATAGATATATTTTTGTGTCCATTGGAGATAATCTATCAATAGTGTGTTGACCTTTCACAAATTGCTCATAAGTTTAGCTGGGTCCAAATTATCGTTTTATTCTTATAGTTACATCTAGCTCTTTAAGTAGCATTGATCCCTCTAATGAATAATTAGTCATAGTCCAACTATGACTGAACCCCTCTCAGGCCAAGAGAGGGTGAGATGTCTCATGGAGCAATTTATCTTCTTACACTAACTATAAGGAAAGAATGAATTTTTTCTTATATAACTTTGTTCCTAACTCCCCAATCAGACGAATCTCCAAAATGGTAGGCTTATTGAGTTGGTGAATCTGGCCACTCCCACACATACAAATTAAAGGATCACTCTCGTAGGTAGAAGTTCAAAACTCACTCAGGATTAAGCTCAAGTCACCTATGGTCATCCTGGTGAAATGTAAGTCTCTCCTAGTAACAACATTATAAAGAGAGACTTAACATTGCGTGGTCCGATCTTTATACAGACTATTTTGTATAAGATAACCCCGTTCACATGTATTTGTAAGAATGATCAGGATCAGGTCATTTGTAGTACTTTACAACAATTGTAACAATTACAAAGCAGGTCCTATCAGTAGTGTTACCAGGATAAGGCACCCAATCTTATCCATATATTACAGACCATTTAGGTTATCACTTAAACATGATCCACCTATATGTCTCCACATACATGTTTAAGTTACATCAGATAACCTTGGATCTTAAGTTAATGGATTATTGTACAAGTAATATAAAATCAATAAACCATTGATTCAACTAACATACAACTATGAGGCTTTACGACATATACCCCAATAGTCTAAGTGATACACCAATTTATTACCTCATTTAGCTCACGCATGCTCATAAAATCGAGTTAACAATGCTCAAGAATCGGCTAAAGTCTCTAGGTAGCAGATGTTCCATAAACTATCAACTTAAGTACTTCAAGCCTTAGACAGGATTTTAGCCCGGGCGAGTTTATAAATAAAGTTTTACAAGATAATGACCTCTTTTAACTAATTAAAACAAGTTGTTATTTGTTACCCTAGATGAGTGCATCTTATCTTTGTTATAGATTTTAAAAGTTTAATTCATTTTATAACACTTTATAAAACTATAGATATGTTTTTCCATCCATAATGTACACCCAGCATTTCATAATTTAATATAACAAATTATATTAAACACATGAAATCCTAGATCATGCATAACTATATATTATAACAAACATGCTTTCAATGCATGATACATGCTTCCTATGGTGCAATTTTAAATTTATATGACATACTATATGCACATACAATACTTATTTAATTATAACATACATTCCACAATGCATAAATAATTAAACATATTGATATGGACTAGTTTTGGCATCCTAAGCAAGCAAACTAGCTAAGTTATTACAATAATAATTAAAAGCAGTCTTAAACCGCTTTCGGACCGCCCAAACAGACTCCAAACTACTCGAACCGAACCTCCAAGGCACGAAAATGGCAAAATCGGTCTAAAACCCAGCTAAACTGGACCAAATAGGCTCGAACTGGCTGAACCATGTAACACCTGAACTGCCACGAGCCATACGCACCTCATCTGAGATGGTTGATGAATAGTGTTGCAATGCTGCAAGGACAATAGCAAAAACTGCTAATTTTCTACTATGCTTGCTTGCTTCTTTCTTCAATTCCAACATAACTACAACTCTATTGACTCTTAACAATTTTACAGACTCTTAATCACACATTAAGACTTATAAACAAAGAGCCAATTGAAACAATTACAACATAATTGAAGAGAAATATAATGTCAAAACTGTAATATATCCATATCAGCATCTATTTCATACACCTTATGAAAAATACTCACAAAACTAAAATTAATGTTAATTGAGTGCTTAAATTATACTCTGATACCAATTGATGGTGTTGACAATCAACATGCAGAAACAATTAAGATCTTAAGCACTCTAACTACATTAATTTTCAAAATTAAGCATGCATGTTCTAAAAGACAGAAAATAGGGTTTAAAGAGAACAACCTTTTTAGAACTCAAATTAATTATAATCTCTAGCTAATTTCTCCTCACCAACAGCTTGCAGACCACTACAAGTGTCTTCCCTACTATCTTTTAGCCTTAGATTAGATTGTGGTATCTAAAATAAGAATTGTTTCAAGGGAATTTCAACAGTAGGTGAGGTTTTGGTGTCCATAAAAAATGAAGAATTATTTCTTCTTAACTAAGCCAATAACATCCCATTTTTGCTGTAAAAATCTTCATTTTATCATGTCAACACATGCAAAATAGAAATGAAGAGAAGATGACACCATTTCATCTAAATTTGGGTGGAGATTAGGTGTAATAAAATGGAAGAAGTGGGAATAACCCACTCACTTCCATTTTTCATTTTTCATCCTTTTTTTTAAATTGAATTTCATTCAAAATTCAATTATTAATTTGAAATCGAATTTCAAAATGAAAATTTAATTTTATTAAATATTAACTCAATAATTAATATTTATATAAAATTAATTAATTTAAAAAATAGAATATGTTTAAAGATTACAAACTGTGAGTTTTAGAACATACAACCCAACACTCTATCCCCCATCATACTCACTTTAACCCACACAGTAGTAGATTTGCACTGCTGATCTCCCGATCTCTCTTTTTCTCTCTATCACTCTCACTAATCTACAACTAAATGCTAAATCTAGCCACTTGAATCTGTCAATATCATTAGGATTTTTAAGATATGTTGGTTAGAGTTAATGGTCTATCTTTTCCTACAGATTTTTACATTATGGATGTGAATGCTTCTTCCTCTCCCACTGATTTATCTATCTTATTAGGGGAACCCTNCAAGATTTATCTATTTTTATTAAGAAGACCCTATTTTAAGACAACTAAGGTTGCCATCGATGTGGACAAAGGGTCTCTACAAATTGATCAATGAGGTAAAATTGAAATTTTTTTTATGATTCATTCTTTTTCCCCCACTGATCCTTCGTGTTTTAGTACTTATCTTTTTCAGGATAATGGCCAACCTCCCAAGTCGGGGGTGGGAGATGGAGACCTAGTGGTCTTTGATGAATATAGATGATGAAGGCGAGTTTGGTCGAGCATATTGACCTTAAACAATTGCACTTCGTGGAGGTAGCCATGATTTACCTTTTACTTGCTTTCTTAGTATATGTTTATTTTCTATTATTTTTATTTTTATCTGAGCTTAATTGTTTCTATATTTCTCAATCTTTAGGTTTTTGTAGTTCAATGAGAAGATGGTAAGAATTAATTTTTCATGAGCCAGATATCTCTGCCAACCTATGTGCCAAAAATTTCAGGGAAGATTTTTGTTTCCCTTTTCATTTTGTCCCTTGTTTTTAATTATTTATCACATTAGAGACAATGTTAGATTTTAAGTTGGGGGTGGGGTATATCTGTATTTTAGCTAGAGCCCTTGAGAATCAAGCTACTTTATTTATGTGCTTTGTATGCATGTTTGCTCATTTTTAGTGGTTTGTTATGATGACTAGTCTATGACGCACACCCTTGCGATTTTAATTTGTATAAAATGATGTTTGATATGAATAATCGTGATTTTCAGCCATTTTTGAAAAATTTTCTTTCTACTCATGCCTGCTCAAGTTCTTTGTCTACTTACATTAGGCATTGCATACTTAGAATCATATTACTTAGCTTGTACTTTTGTTGTCACTTCGATAGGCACCACTGATTAGAAAGCATCTTGCATGATAGGTTGTAATGTAATACTGAGGGAGAAAATTATTTATATGCCTATTTTTATAAAGAAAAAAATCAGTTAATATATTTTCACTAAAAATAAAATATCATGAAAAAGAAGAAAAAAAATGAACATGTACTATTATGCGTGACTAGGGGTAGAAAGAGTTACCATGCTATGATTAGTTAGGACACTTGCAAGAAAAGAGTGGGTATAGTTTCCTGCAGTTAGGGATCTCAAAATTTAAATTTCAAGCACCTTAGTCGAAGTATTACCATTTTGATTGTTTTGATACTTGATAGTTGGTGTAGGAATCAGTGTGGAGGGAAAACAAATCCAAGGCCATTTAAAACCATTTCAGGCTACTAGAACTTAATTAGAAGGGCTTCAAACTCACTCTTATACGAATACTTCTAGAATTAATTTTAAATTATGTTTCATTGATTGATTATAAATTTATTTCATTGTTGATTGCAAATTAGATCCTAGGAGACTGTTGAGGCTTGAGTAACAAACCAAGCAATTTGAATGGGCATACTATTTGTATGACTGTGTGTTTTATTCTACCTTGCTCGAGGATGATCAAGAATTAAGTTGAGACTATTTGATAGCACTGAAAATTTGCTACCTAGCTCTACTTAATTCGAGTTTGTTCTTGGATTTTATATGTTTATTTGGTTACTTTATAAGTTTCAAGCACTTAAGAGGTAGAATAGGGCATTAGTGACAAAATGGAGTTAAAATAGGCCAAAATGGAGCTTAATTGCATCAACTGGGAAAGAGAAGAGAAAAATGACTAAAATGCCCTTGGAGGCGTAGTGCACAACGCAACGGTGCAAGCACCAACACCTATTCCAGTAGCACCAAATTTGGTACAGCGTCACGATACTACCCTATGGCACCACAACACTCTGAACTCAGACGCACGAGGATCTCTATCAGCGCTGTGATGCTACCAAAATTTTATAAATACTGATTTTAGTCACCTAGATCTAGAGTTTCGTCGATCTACCGATTCTAGTCGATTCCCACATTGATTTTCCTCCTCTTTTCTTCTCTTTTAGTCTGAGAATGTATCAGAACGATTAGGCATTATTCATAAATATTATGGGCTAAGATATTCGTTTCTAGCTTGGGTTTTAGGATTTTTTTCTTATTTTGATGTATTTATGAGTTTTTAAAGTATATTATTGTAATTGTTCTATTCAATTTTATTCCTTTTGATATGATTATATTATTGGATTCTTGAAAATTTTATAATTATAGCTTTTGATTAACGTTTGATACATGACATATAATCTTGTCTTAGTCACCTAGAAGCAATAAGTTAGTTGATAGCTTGTAGAAAAAGCTATTGTAGTCTTTTACTTAGAATTATGAGGGCTGATGAGCAGAATATGCATTGATAATATTAAGAATTCATGTGGAAAAGTGAGCTTACGTCGACCAGTACTGAAAATACTCGCTAACCCTATATCATGTGTTATTCTGCAACAAAATCTCTATTTTTGTAGCTATTGAAGGAATTGATCGCATGCGTTGATCCCAGACTATCGCAGAGTTCATAGCATGTGTTAATCATAATGAAGACTAGTTCGTCGCATGGAATGCTATAGCTACAGAGTAAGAACCGTGATAGAAGGTTGATCGTAAGGTGGGTGGAATGCGTTGATACTTCAGAAGAAACGGTCATGAATGCATACCTTGGGAATATTAACAAGATAAGGTGATGCTGACATTTCACCTACCGAGTCAGAAGTGGCAATGATTTAGAGTGGGATTACCAATGTTGTCGGCATTTGAGCTCTATAAATAGAGCCTTGTAGCCCAACTTCAAACCATCCGAGTCTCTGTCTTAGGTAGATTTTTGTGATCACAGATGAGAGCATGAGCAAGACATTCTTTTATAGTTCTTCACTTCCACAACCCTCTCCGAGTGACGATCAGGGCCTCGTCGGAGATAGAGCTCAAGAGAGACTTCTCCACCACCCATCCTGAGCGGATGATCTTCGGATTCCATAACAGCTGGCACCACCAATAGCCTTAACGTACATTGGATGGTAGCAAGAGATTGTCTACATCTAGCCCTCCACCTTTCTTCTTATCTCTATATTGTATTGCATTTTGGCTTAAGAAATTAATACATTTTGTAATCAATGTATCTCTTTAGTTACTTCAACACCGTCTTCATCTTCTTCTTCTTCTTTATCATCGTTTAGTTAAGTGTTGATTACAAAAGTTATCGCATACTCAATCATATGGCATAAAGATATGACACATGTAGCAAACCACCGAGAGCTGCGTTACGCGAGTACAGTGAGTCAATCCTCCTTGCTTAGTGTAAAGCTACCACAATGCTTGTTTATAAGCTGAGTAGCTATAACCAACTGCCCAAAAGGGTAAGTAGTAGAACTCACTAAGTAAAGTAAGCAGTGTTCCTAGAGATAGGAACAATCTTATGCTCAACGCAACCATGCATTATAGAGATATAAGCATGTATCTGACCATCAAGAGGTGTGCAATGCATTAGTATGGCATGCTAGGATTACTCTTGCGACCAAGCATAATGATGCACTGAATTTATTCCCTCCATAATTCTATTTCTCTATGCACCTTATTATATGTTAACAATTGCCACATCTGTACCAATTCTCATAGTTAAACTTCCATTGCTCAATCTATTTAGTTAGGAGTAGGAGTAGGGCAAAGCAATTTAACTTCATTCATTTCATTTTCATTCACCACCTCAAACGCATTACTTCACGAACATCATTTAGTTACAAGTCCCTGTGTTCAACTTCAGATCATCCCGAGAAACCTGCGTTCTTGTTATACTTTGCGAGAAAGCAAGAAAACTTGTGACAGGAACGCATGGTCATCGCATATATGATTAATGCATATTGCATACTCTTCAGTCCAATACATGACCATCAACGCATATCAAAAGAGATTGTCCTCTCACCAAGTTTTTGGTGTCGTTGTCGTGGACTTGGCAGCTAATAGTTTGTTAAGTTTTGTATTTTGACAGGCACCCTTTTGATCTTAGGCGTATTGTGGCTTGCGCGACCAAGTTACAAACGATATGTGAGTGAAGGTGTTGCATCCGAATTCAATATTGACCCTGAGATTGAAAGGCTATCTGTCTCATGAGCTGGAAGCAGTTTTAGGAGCATCGTAACCACCATGCAGCCAATGATTGCTATAAGTTTCGATGATCGAGAAAATGAGTTCCTTGACCCAAGCAGCCGAGTTCAATCTTCTGCATGGAAGGGTCTTTGCGGTGATTTCACTCCAATTTCTCCAGGGACGTCTTCTACTCTCTCTTTACTTTTCTTTCCTAGTTAACTTCTTTAGTTTATTTATTTGATTATTGTTGTTTTGGATTTGCGATTGTTTTTCTTGGATATGGTGTTGTGTTTGCTCCTTATAGGTGCGATAAGAATTTCCTCTTGGTGTGTTATTTTGAAAGAAGAATCCTCTCCATCATTCAACGCATGGCTATTTTGTCCGTTTACTTTCTTTTGCATTGATAAATTATTGACAAAATTGATATTTTACTCGCATGTTTCTTTCTTGTTATCTTTTATGCGTTATCCTTTTGAAATTCTCTTTTGTCCGCTTACTTTCTTTTGCAATGATAGATTAGCATCCATGATGATACTTGGTAAATTCACTACATCCTCTAACTAAACGTCGCATGGCTCACCTCGCTTAAGTAGCTTCTTCAAAATTTGACAGTCTTAAGTTTTATTATGTGCAAACCTCTGCTCAAACCTCTTTTACTGCATTTATGAACAAGTTTGTTTTTAGCTTCTTGGCAAGGACCCTACCACTCTCTAAATTTGGGGGTGGCTGTGTTCCGGGCAAATGCGTCCATTTTAAACATTGCGATGATTATTAAAAAAAATCATAATAAAAACTCCACTATCAGCGCAAAGGGGAGACACAAGCTGATAAGCTTTAAAGTTATGAAAGGCACTTACCCATAGTTGGATATTTTTCATGACATCCGTGCAGGTAAGCCAAAACGAAAGTAGTTGACCAGAATCAACGTATGATAATAACTCCTCTGTCTGGCACAAACTAAAATTAGCTAAGACAAGAGTGGGGTTGAATATGACATGCAATTAAAATTGGATGCCCGCATGACACCCGTGGGGGCAAGCCAAAACGAAGAGCGTACCAAATTCAACGCTTCAATCTAATAATGAATCGCAAAGCTTTGAATCATATTAAATGATTGCATCGTAAAAAGGTAAAAGAAAAGTTGTCTGTGATGAGTAAAAAGTTTTTAAGCGTAGGCTTGCCAGAATTAAACTTAGAAAACATTTCTCAGAAGAAGTGGCTAAGTTTGAGGAGAGTGCTGCTATCAAGGTTAGAGGTGCAAATGAATTATATTCTGAGACTCTGATCAACGCAAATGAAGAGTCAAAGGGCATGTTTTGAATTTCCTTAGTATAAGACATGCTTGAGGACAAGCATGATTCTAAATTTGGGGGTGTGATAGCTTGTAGAAATACAAGCTATTGTAGCCTTTTACTTGGAATTATGAGGGCTGATGAGCTGAATATGCATTGATAATACTAAGAATTCATGTGGAAAAGTGAGCTTGCGTCGACCAACACTGAAAACCCTCGCTAACCCTATATCATGCGTTATTTTGTGTCAAAATGTCTATTTTTGTAGCTATTGCAGGAATCGATCGCATGCATTGAGCCTAGACCATCGCAAAGATCATCGAATGCATTAATCTTTGTGAAGATTAGTTCGTCTCATGGAATGCTGCAGCTACAAAGTAATAACTATGATAGAAGATTGATCGCAAGGTAGGTGGAATGCATTGATACTTTAGAAGAAACGATCATGAACGCATACCTTGGAAGTATCAACAAGATAAGGTAATGCTGACATTTCACCTACCGCGTCAGAAGTGGCAGTGATTCAGAATGGGATTACCAATACTGTTGTCATTTGAGCTCTATAAATAGAGCCTTAGAGCCCAACTTCAAACCATCTAAGTCTCTGCCTTAGAAAGATTCTTGTGATCATAGATGAGAGCGTGAGCAAGACATTCTTTGAGAGTTCTTCACTTCCACAACCCTCTCCGAGTGACGTTCGGAGCCTCACCGGAGATAGAGCTCAAGAGAGACTTCTCCACCACCCATCCATGGTATCACCGGCAGCCTTAACGTATATCTGATGGAAGCAAGAGATTGCCTACATCTAGCTCTCCACCTTTCTTCTTATCTTTATATTGTATTACATTTTGGTTTAAGACATTAATACATTTTGTAATCAATACATCTCTTTAGTTTCTTCAACACCATCTTCATCATCTTTTTCTTCTTTATCATCATTTACTTCCATTGTTTAGTTATGTGTTGATTGCAAGAGTTATCACATACTCAATCATGCGACATAGAGATATGACGCATGTAGCAAACCACCGAGAGGTGCGTTGCACGAGTATAGTGAGTCAATCTTCTTTGCTTAGTGTGAGGCTATCGCAATGCTTGTCTATGAGCTGAGTGGTTATAACCAACTACCCGAGAGGGTAAGTAGTGGAACTCACTAAGCAAAGTAAGCAGTATTCCTAGATATAGGAACAATCTTATACTCAATGCAACTATGCGTTATAGAGATATAAGTATGTGGCTGACACCAAGAGGTGTGTGATGTATTAGTGTGGCGAGCTCGGATTACTCTTGCGGCCAAGCATAATGATACGGTGAATTTATTCCCTCCACAATTCTATTTCTTCATGAACCTTATTATGCATTAACAATTGTCGTATCTCTACCAATTCTCATAGTCAAATTTTCATTGCTCAATCTTTTAGTTAGGAGTAGGAGTAGGGCATAGCAATTTAACTTCTTTCTTTTCATTTTCATTCACCACCTCAAACGCATTATTTCACAAACATCATTTAGTTACAAGTCCCTATGTTCGATCTCGAATCATCCTGAGAAACTTGCATTCTCATTATACTTGGCGAGAAAGCAAGAAAACTTGTGACAAGAACGCATGGTCATCGCATACACGATTAACACATATTGTATACTCTTCAATCCAATGCATGACCATCAATACATAGTAATCAACATATATCAAAAGAGATTGCATTTTTCCTCTTACCATTAGTTTAGCTAGCGAATCATTTTGGATGAGTATTGTTTTAACCAACTTAGAATTGAATCAACAAATATTTAATTAAGACCTTTCCCATTAGGTATTCAATCTAACTTTTCCCTAGACCTTAACGTAATTAGACAAAATTGAATTTGCATGCTTTTCAGCGATTTGAATTGGACTAATTAGTTGATTTGGATGAAGTAATTGACTTTTCCAATTAGTTTGGTTAGGATAAACAATTACATGATTCTGGGAATGAGATTTCTATGACCAAATATATTGAATAGGAGAATTCCATTATAACTCAAGCTAGGCTTTCTCATATAGACTTTTAACACTTTAATTTCTACTTTTATTTTATGCATTTAAATTTATTTGCAACAAAACAACTTCAAAACCCCCATTTTAGTCACCCTCAGACTACAAACTGTTTAGTTGAGAAATTTGAGGGCTCCCTGAGTTCGATCCATGCTACCACTATTACATTAGTTTTGAATGGATACAGTCAAAGTATTTGGTCCGGATTTGGGTGATGAAATCTACTCTGACCAAAAATTGACTGTCTAAGGAATATATTAAATATACTGAAAGCCAATTTTAATTCATAAAGAATAAAGTTGAAATTTTGTTACGAAGTAATTGCTAATTCTGTAAGATCTACTTCTAAAAGCTAGTATGAAACATAATTTAAGAAGTGTGAGAATAAACGTGTGATTAAAAAGTGATTTAACAATTTTATTCATAATCAATCCTACCAAATACTCAAAATATCGTTAAGATTTTTATGTGATCACTTTTAACACTCTAAAAAACAATCTCAAACACAACCTAAGTGAAGGATCTAATTACATAATTAAGCTCATGATGGCTTATCACGCATACTAACACATTTGTTAAACAAGTGAACTTGGCTGAAATAAATTGTAAAATCAAGCATGAACTGATTAAAGAAATTATCATAAATTTTAGGAAAATTGCATTAGATATCTTTTTTAACATATATCTTAGCATCCATATCATTCTTTTTTAAAAAATTGCAAATATGGTAAACATATATATATATAAATATAACAAAATTATTTAAATTTTATTTCCTGTAGAATTTTTTCTTTATTCCAAAATTACGCTCACAAGGTATATTTCTCAAATGTTCATCATGTGAATTGTCTTCTCCCGCATTTTTCTTTCTCCTTCAGCATCCAAGTTTCTACAACCAATCGGAAGAATGATAGTCAATTCCTCAGCCAATTTTGATTTTTCATTTAACTTTCTCTCGTGTTTTCGAGTTTCTCAGGTTTTGATTTCTACTTTCTCAGTTCATTTGTGAATTTTTTTTTCTAAATCAAAGCTGAGAAATTTGAATTCGTGGATGGTTGACAACCAGCCCAAAAAATTGCACTCAATTGGTTTTGATTACGTTTTGATTTAAAAATTGTTCGGTTTATTTTAGAATTTCTCAGGTTTTGATTACGTTCTAAAAATTGAACTCAATTGGTTCTTATTCTCAATATCGAATCTCTAAGTAAATTTGGAATATAGAAGAATTTCTCAATTTGTGGAGGGTTTGTTTTCAAATTTCTCAGTTTATGCCTTCTTTGTTGATTCTTTTCACAAATAAAGAAGAATAATATTGTATCTTACTCTAAGATTGCTATCTGATTTCTATTTGATAATACGTAGTTTGTGTTTTTTATATGATTGACATCTTATTTCTATTTAGTGCTTAATAGTTAGTGATTTCCATTTGATTGTTATTTGATTGTCATGTGATGACTATCTTTTTGTATTATTTACTAATATATCAATGTAAGTTATATCATTGTGTATGTTATTTGATTTCCATGTGATTACTTTTTGATGGCAATCAGATTACGATATTGAGTTATATATATATATATATATATATATTTTTATATATATTTTTTCAGCATTTTGTAGTTATGAATAAATTTTCAATAGTCGTTTTCCATATTGGTTAATAGGATGATCGACAATACAATGTAGGCTACAAAACCATTAGTGTTTTGGTTGAGGAATCATAGTTTTTTTATAATCTTTTGTTAACTTCATACGAAAGGAACTTCAACTTCATTCATCTATTGAACTTTTAGTTTTATTGAACTTAGGTAATACTGGGAATCAACATGTTGTTAAGATTGTTGAAGATAAAGATGCATGTTGGTTTCTGACTATGGTTAAGGATGAATTTATGAAATATCCTTTTGTTGTTCATGTCATGAGTACGCTTTTAAAGGTTTCAATTGTTTCTCCTTCTTCTATAATTGAGGCTGATTTTGAATGCGAATTAGAAGTTTTTAGAGATTTTCATATCAACAATATGTTTTCTGCATTGTCTTTGAAGAAGAGGGACTTATTTGCTAGTAAGGAAATTTTGATGAAGTCGTTTCAGTTCATAATTATAAAGAATAATTGTGAGTTTAGAACTTTGAGATCAAATTCAAAATTTGTTGAGTTGGAATGTACTCAAGATGGTTGCCAACGGTTTGTTAGAGCATCACGTTATAAAAGTTGTGAATTTTGGATGATTAGAAAGTATACTAGTGAATATAATTACTCTTTGATAGTTCGTGCTTCCCATAGACAGGCATTTTCATAGTTTATTAGTCATTTTATTGTTGAAAATTTTAGATATAGCTTTGATCATTCAACACCAAAGGATATAATACATCATAAACGAATGAATTATGGGGTTGTTAATTATTATAAAGCTTGGAGGACAAAAGAATCAATTATGAAGATGTTGAAAGGAGATGTTGGTGATTCTTATGGTTTGATTCCCAAGTTCCTTTTTAAGTTAAAAGAAATGAATCCAGGTTTGTTTTCTCATTTACTTTTGTATGATATTGATCAATTTTATTGTAATCAATCAGTAATGAGTTGACTAGTGTTATTGCAAGTAGTCAAAAACAACTTCAAAGGTTGTTAAATTAGTTATACAATACTGTCATGAATACTTTTGTAATCATAGTTGTACATCAAGAGAGAGAAAATACATCCAGAGATAGATAACTAGACAGAGACTTATCTTGTATAACCTTTGTAGCTCCCCGATCTACAATAATCAGCTTCTTCGTGGATATAGGCTTTCTTTTGGTCGAACCACGTAAATCTTCAGTGTTCCTTCTTCTTCCCTTCATCTTCTTTACTTTCTTGTTTGTCTACAGCTCTTCCTCAGTCTTGGAGGAATTTTGGCAGCATTTCGTTTTTTTCTTTCTCTTTTCTCTCTCAGTTTCTTCTGCAAGAAAGAAACTAATTGTTAGTCATTAAAGTTCTCTATATTCTCTGAGTGCTCGAAGTAAATTAGGGTCATCAACGTGTATGGTGAAGATTTTCCTTCACGAGGATTGTGCTTTGAGTACATAGAATTGTTTTCAGCTCAAATCAAGTAAGTGGTATTGGCATATTGGGCCAGACTTTCTAATTGGAAAAGCCCAAATCATTTTCCTTCTAGTCGTTTGTATTCAAGCCTATCAAGTGCAACAAGTGGTATCAAAGCCTGCAAGAAAACTCAAGATTATTCAAAGATTCATAAAGAAAGTAAATCTTGGAGCTTTCGGAATTAAAAGGGAAATAAGTGGCAGTAGCAAGATATAATATTGAAAAGTTTGATGGGAAATGAGACTTTGGCTTATGGAAAGCCAAGATGTCACACCCCGCACCAGATTACCCTCCTAACCTGGACGGAATGGTGACTGCAGCAGTTACCAACCCTTTTCCTGACACTTACCGCCTAACTTACCTTAAAATAATATTCAAACCCTGAATACATACATANAAAATCTTTTGCTCTGATACCAACTTGTCACACCCTGCTCCTGATAACCCTCCTAACCTGGAGGGAATGGTGACTGCAGCAGTTACCAACCCTTTTCCTGACACTTACCGCCTAACTTACCTTAAAATAATATTCAAACCCTGAATACATACATAATAACATAAAGCTTAACACATTTACATTACAGGGTTTCGCAGCATTGCTTTTACATAGATAATATAACCTAGTGAGCCCTATCAAGAATACTAGTCACTAGACAGACACATGTGTACTAATTAATACAGATCTTCGATTATGCTTCCTTCAACCTGTTTCTTTGAGTGGTAGAGCAGTAGCAGAAAATTCTTTTTGGAACTGACTGCTACTTGAAAGAAAACATTTGAAAACGTGAGCTAGAAGCCCAGTGAGTGATTTAATAAAATATAAATCTCATGCTCAAAACCGAAATCTTGGAATCATAATACTGAAACTAAAGTATACCAAGCAAACATGTACATACAACCTTTAAAACTATTGCATTTGAAACCTGAATCTTAGTTGAGAATGAACATTCGTTGCTCTAATTCCCAATGTCAAACCATAGCCGTATGAGACCTCTACTTCGACCTGTTCACATTAAACTATGGCTAAGAGATACCTCTACGTCGATTTCTTTCAATATATCGATGGGCATCTCATGCAATTTCCTTAAAACATTAGAATTGATAACCACTCTTAAACACCATTAAAGATATTCTCTAGTTGAGAACGAGCATACATCGCTCTAGCTCCCAACGTCTGTTATCGGCCAAGAGACCTATATTTCAGCCTTCTTTTGCTGGTGTATGGCCTAGGAGATCCATACTTGGCCTCTCCTTCAAAACTATCCACGTGTACGTGGAGGTTTCTATGTACCGTCAACACCTTAGGTACATTGATTCATATACCTTTCTTACCTTCAGTACTCCTCTTCATTGTGTTTAGGAATATCAACGCATGTACTTTAGCAATCTTAGGTATATAAACATAGCACACCAAGCTTAGTTTTAACCCTAACACATGCTACATACTCTATAAAATAAGTTGGCTTAAAACGTGTTGAATTAGCCTGTAAAACTATTAGTATGTGTTAGATATGGATAACATACTTGGGAAACTCATATATTAGTAACATCATGCGTTGATAAACATTCATAAGAATTAGCAATTCCAAACTATCCTTCTAGTCTATGAGAAGATACGACTGCCTTTATCCTTAGTTGAGAGTGAACTACTAAATCTAACCCTCAACGTCAACCTTAGTCGAGGAGAACTCTTTTGCTCAATCCCTCAACGTCGTATTACCTACGTGCACGTGGTTATAACTGAGTACTGTTGTACCTTATGTACCTGACTAGGATACCTTCTCATCGTCCTTCAGTATCCTTAGGTACTTCTGCTCAGATACCTTCTCAAACGTCCTTTAGTATCGAGCTGCTAAGATACCTTCTCAAATGTCCTTCGGTATCGCGTTTTAAGTAAAACTAGTCATAAACATTTAGTTGAACGCTAAGGCTTAGTGCTCAAATCATCATACTAGTTCATCCATCATACTAGTTTATTATAAAAATGGAGTTACTTAAACATGCTGAAAGTATTTGGAAAAGATAACATATTTAAATCATATCAATTCCATGGAAGTCATGCTTTACTTAGCATGAAAGACAGTTTCACAAATACGTTGCTTGGCACTTCATTTAAATACTTTGTATGAGAATAACTTCAAAGAAATCATAGTTTCCAACACTTAACATGAGAAATAACTTCAAGGAAACCATAGTTTCTAAATCATTAAAACATTAATTCATCATATAGTCACTCACAGTTTGTTGGCCTCTTAATGGGTTATACGCCTCTCCTAGCTCTTCTTGGCTAGCGAGATCCCCATGAGCGAGGTCAACGAGATCCCCATGAGCGACACCAGCGAGATCCCCATGAGCAACACCAGCGAGATCTCCATGAGCGACACCAGCGAGATCCCCTAAAGCGATACCAGCGATACTCATTACCAGCGATGCCAGCGATACTCATTACCAGCGATACCAGCTCAAATTCTAGCGAGATTTTCTTCATTAGCAAGATCCTCTTAACAAAATTAGCAAGATCTTCACAAATTCTCGCTATAATCTCCACAGTGAGCTGTTTGTTTATTCTTCCCAAGCAGCTGTCTGCTTATGCACAGGTTCTCTATTATAACTTTAAAAATTCATAACTCAAAATACAAACCTCTTTTGAAGAAACTTCCTTCTACAAATATGTTTAGAATTGAGTTACTTTCTTATCTTAAAATTTCAACTACAAATTCCTTATAGTTTGGCCCAGAGCTCCTAATATTCACCTCAGGCCTTGATTAACCTGAGATTCTATCTCTTCTGTAATTTCACCACTTTCCATTCTTTTTCTCCTGCCATCTTTCTCTATCAAGACAAATTTAAAAACTAGATTCTCCCAGCTTTCAAATGGCACTAATTTCACTAAATTTTCCCGTGTAGATTGCCAAAACCAAACTTTCGAAGTTCCTTTTCCCTTTTAATCTTCCTGCTGCCCCCCAAATTCAAGGATTAATCACCACGTGTCAAACCAATAAGTGATCTTCCTTATTTTGTTTTTTCCTTTTCCTTTCTCTACAACTTCTTTAAATAATATGGATTTTCACTTATATGATATTTAATATATATTCCTTTAGCCAAACATGCTTGTTTAGGACACTTTGAATTCGGGGTTTACACTTAGCTACACAAGAGCTTATTTCTCCTTACTTCCAGCCTCTAACCCTCCTAAAACATGGCTTCATTTAACTCATTAGGAGACATCTCATTACTTACTCTTACTTAAAGTAATTAGGGTCCGGGCTTTACACAAGATCAAAGCAATTTTGGGGCAACAAAGGGCAAGGCCCTTGAAGATCCAACCAAGCTACCTACTACATAAACAGAAGAAGAGAAGGAGAACATGGAGCTAATTGTTCATGGTACACTTGTTCTTAATTTGTCAGATAGTGTATTAAGACAAGTGATCGACCAAGAAACAGCATTCAAGATGTGGACTAAGTTGAATGAGCTTTACGAGACAAAGAATTTGCCTAATAAGATTTTCCTAGGGGAAAGGTTTTTTACCTTCAAAATGAGTCCTTGAAAATCCTTAACAAAAAACTTGAATGACTTCAAAAGGATTACTACTGAATTCAATACTCAAGGTGAAGAGATTGGGGTTGATAATGAAGCTTTTGTGCTTCTTAACTCACTTCCAGATTCCTATAAGTAAAGACGTCAAGACTGCCCTAAAGTATGGTAGAGACTCTTTAACAACTGATATTATCATTTCAGCCCTTAAAATTAGAGAGATGAAGCTCTTAACCAGCAAAGAAGATAAACCCAATGTTGAGGGTTTATTCGTTAAAAGAAAGTCTAAACAAAGTAATAAGGAAAAGGGGGAGCAAAACTCAACAAAAGAAGGCAAAGAGAAAACCAAGGTTAGATGTAAATATTGCAAAAAGTTGTGACATCTAATCAAGGATTGTAGAACCTTGAAGTGGAAAAATGAGCAGAAGAATAAGCAACCACAGCCTCAACAAAAAATCTAGCAAAGTCAGTCAGGAGAAGCCTCAGTTTGTGAGGATTCTTACTTCTATTCAGATGCCCTAGCTACATCAAATTTAAAGGCAGATAAAGGATCTAATAAGAACCTAGATTGGGTTCTAGACTCAAGGTGTTCCTTTCACATGACACCCCATAAGGACTGGTTCAGCACATATAGAGATTTTGATGGAGGCTTAGTTCACATCGGTAATAATAACTCATGTCCAATGGTTGGTATTGGTTCTGTATCACTCAAGCTTGAAGATGGGTCAGTCAAATTACTAATAAATGTCAGACATGTGCCTAAGTTGAAGAGAAATTTGATTTCACTAGGCATGTTTGACTCAATCGTCTGTGAATATAGAGGAAAGGAAGGCTACTGTGAAGTTTCAAAGAATAGTAAGCCTATTTTTAGAGGGATCAAGATGGGCATCCAACTTATGTGCTAATATCAAAGTCATATGGAATATTGATAGATGTACTATCAACATATTTGCTAATATCAAAGTCATTATCAACAAAATATTCTAATTGTCAAACATTATGTGACAAAATATTGTTGAATAAATTATCAACAAAAAACGAACACAAAACTAGTCGAGGAAGTCTACATCAACACCAAAGTCTACAAAGTTACCCAAAGGAATTTTTTTTATTTTGGTTGTGAAATGTTCAAATCAAAGAAAGTGGTTCAATAACAATGCTTGTATTTCGTATCTTCCTTGGAGATTTTGTTTTTTCGTCATTTCCAAATCAACAGCCTTGGATGTGTGTTTTAATTTTCTTCTTGGTCGTTCATATTCCATTTTAGGCATATCTTGTGAAGACTTTCTTGTCTGCATTCTATTATGAACAACCTAAAACAAATAGAGAATGAATTAGAAACGAGTATAAGATAGTAATAAGAAGGTAATTGAAAAGCAATTACATGGAAATCAAAGAGCAATCAGATAACAATCGCATGATAATCAGAAAATAATTGTAATGAAGAGAATGATGTTACCAATTTCTTTCTTTGACATGTTTTTTCTTTGTCATTTTATCTTCATTTTCTGATTTGGATTTATCTTCTTCAACATGTTATCAAAACACACATTTCCCAGTGTATTAATCAAAGTGTATCAGATGGCTACTTAGTATTAAGAGAACGTTGTTACATGTTTTTTCTCTTTGTCATTATTTTTCTTTGTCCTTATCTCTTTCTCATCTTCTTCTCTTAGTTTTTGTTTTTCTTATCTTTTTTCTTATTCTTCAATATCTTTGACAAGGTATTATATACAAAATCAGAAAACTGAGATTGCTTAGTATTAACAATTAGATGGATTTCTAGAAGGTAATCAGATGGAAATCAAATATAAAAAACGGCTAACTATCTACCAAAAAACAAAGATGTAATGGAATGGAAATCAAAATGCAATAAGATGGAAATCAGATATCAGTTAGATGAAAATCAGAAACTAATTAATGTAATCACGTGGTTGATGTTGATTATTTCATCAACTGATAACAAAAGATCTTCCAACTCTTCCTGTTCTTGTTGTTCTTTTCCATCATTTTTTGGCACTTGTTGTTGCCTCTCTTCATCTTTTTCTCGTTCCACCTCTTTTCCTTCATCTTCTTTATCCTATTGGTCTTCTTGTATCTCTTCACTTTTTTCTTCTTCTTCTTGTCCTTCATTCTTCCCATCTTTTTCTTCTTCATGTTCAGTAAGCAAAGAAAAGTAATCATTATAAGTAAGTTAATGTTCACCAAGTTGTATTGGTAAGCAAATATAATAAACCTTTTACCTCTTTGTCTTCCAATCATTGGATACTCATCTCATCTTCAATTCTTTGACGGATTGTTGTCGAAGGTCTATTAGGATGGAAAGAGTCTTGAGATTGCTTTTTGTTGACCTGATATATACTTACTAACCTTTCAGCTCAGTGTAGTAACAGCAGAAGTACTCGAATGAAAATAAAAGAAGAAAAGGAGAAAGAGTAGAAAGAACAAACAACACATAAATTATAGTGGTTCAATCTCAAGATGAGATTTACATCCACTATGAAAGGTCTCTCAATCTTCTTTACTGATATTCATAACAGGAATACAGATGGTTTCTTTTTAGAAGAGGAAATACAAAGTCGTCATACACAACAACCAGAAGAAAACACTTAAATAGCCAATGCTTCAAAGTTGCATACTCATATTCGCTCCTCGCTAGCTTCTTACTTGCTGATTGATTGCTCGATTACTTGCTTACTTGCAACTCACCTGAATGCTTGCTCATTTACTCATTACTCACTGTTCACTTGAAAGATTGCTCGCTTACATGCTTACTCGCTTACTCACTTGACGCTTACTTTCTTCCTCACTACTCCCCTGAATGCTTGCACAACTGATCATTTAATAACATCAAGGGAAAAACTTCAGCTAGCACCACTTTATGCATGAAAAATCCCTGGAATTAGAAACAATTCAGGTGGAAAACCTCAGCCAACCAGCCAATCCAATGCAGCCTTCTGTAACAGATTTTTGGAGGAATATTCCTTCTTCCAACTCATTCAAAATAGCTTGAAAATGGGCCTAATAAAAACAATAACAATACTCTTTCCCTTCAGACTACAAAGAGTAAATCAAGCCCAATAAGAGACCAAATTAATGTGCTGAATAGAAGACAGGCCCACTGAATATAATAAAGTGCCCAAATGTGTTAGGTTAGCAAAAACTACAACAATTCTTCACCTTGCTACATAAT
The DNA here is from genome assembly GCF_009727055.1 of Benincasa hispida. NCBI lineage: Eukaryota > Viridiplantae > Streptophyta > Magnoliopsida > Cucurbitales > Cucurbitaceae > Benincasa > Benincasa hispida. The sequence goes on from NC_052354.1 coordinate 48,457,213, forward strand.
ACATTAGTAAGAAAAATTTAGGACCTTTCCCAACAACAGTGTTCACAAAGAACCAACCTTGAGAACCTTCAAACAGCTCTCTAGTTTATGTGCAGGTAAAGTCTTTGTCAAGGCATCAGCTGCATTTTCAGAGGATGAAATTTTCTCAATCCTTACCCTTCCTTTTGCAATTACATCTCTTATGAAATGTAACCTAACATCTATATGCTTGGTTCTTTCATGGTAGGTCTGATTCTTTGACAAAAAAACTGCACTTTGACTATCACAAAAAATCACCAAATCATCCTTTAAGCGAATATGAAATTCTTCTGCTAACTCATTAAGCTAGATAGCTTCTTTAAATGCTTCAGTTAGAGCCATGTATTCAGCTTCTGTGGTTGATAAAGCAACCACTTATTGTAAGAATGATTTCCAACTCACTGTGTTTCCAAAGAACTAGAAAAGTAAACCAGACAAAGATTTTCTCTTGTCTTTATCTGTTGCATAGTCTGCATCCACAAAGCCTGTAAGAACATATTGATTACTTAAGTGTTTAGTATATAACAACCCATATGATATGATTCCTTTAACATATCTTAGGATCCACTTAACTGCTTGTCAATGATAACTCCCTCGATCAGCCATATATCTACTGACAAAACTTAAACAATGAGCTAGATCTGATCTAGTACAAACCATGAGATACATGAGACTTCCTACAATATTAGTATATGGTACAACTTTCATTTGATCTCTTTCATCCTCATATTTGTGAACATGCTCAAGGGATAACTTAAAATGAGATGTAAGAGGTGTTGTAACAGATTTAGATTCGTTCATTCTAAATCTTGTAAGCATCTTATGGCAGTATGCTTCTTGAGAAAGTTTCATAGTACCAACATCTCTATTTCTATCAATTATTATCCCTAGTATTTTCTTCGCATGTCCAAGATCTTTCATGTCAAAAACCCCTTTTAAGACATTTTTTAGCTTATTCATGCCAAAAAATGAAGAAAACTAACAATAACGAAGTAGAAGAAGATTGAATCGTCATATAAGAACAGATAAATAGGGAAATAGAAAATTTGATGGTTCAATGGATAGAATCGTTTGGTAAAATCAAAAGATGATGATGAAAAAAATTGAAATTAAGAAGAAAAAAAATTGTAAATTAAATCTTATTAATGCGTCAATAACAAATACATGAGTTTTAGATAATAAAATATAAAATAACCAGAAATGTATTTCAAAATGTTAACAATTGTAATATAATAATATAATATGAGATAAAATGAGATAAAAATAGTGACTAAATATAAAACATATACAGCTGGATCTAATAACATATATAAAACAATTTAAACCTTCAAAAATATTGGAAAACATCCTGTTAATTTATTAAGAATAATAATGAAAAACAATTCAAACATTTGAATAATTGTTATTTGATAAAATAAAATTTGATAATAATAATTGTTATTATAATTTGATAACGTATATAATTTTTATTTCATTATTATTAAGAATAATAATGAAAAACAATTCAAACATTTGAATAATTGTTATTTGATAAAATAAAATTTGATAATATATGAATATTTAAATATAAATTTGTTAGAAAAAATCCAATATTTAGTTCAAGTGAGAGTAAGAATGGTTAAATAGAATCTAAACTAATAATAAACACTACATTGAAATATTAACTAGTTGTATTTAAGCAATGGAGCAGATGAAGATTGAAAGAAGAAGATAGAGTGAAGAAGAAGAAACATGCAAAGTTACGTGGTTCACCCGATAAGCCTACGTCCAAAGGAAGATTCACTTTCTTTCTCACTTGAAGATTACTTACAGCAGTTGTTGTATACAAAAAAATAGGAAGTCTGATGATCTCTCTCTCTCTTTTTTTATTTTTGTGTTCTGATCAATGGCATTTATAACACATACCATCTGACCGTTATAAGATAAGGTTAGTTATGTAAACTAAACTAGCTGAATAGGTATTTAACTCACGATTTTTACAAATTCTCCACCTTGACTCTAATGTCTGTAATCTTCTAATCTTCCTGATTCTGACCATTTTGTTTACCCTATGTCTGAAAGTTAAATTACCAACTTGTTTTAGATATTTGACCAATTTAAGTTTTGATACTGGCTTTGTCAACATATCTGTTGCATTCTCTGATGTGTGAACTTTTAAGATTTCTATTTCCCTTGTCTCTACTTTGTCTCTGATAAAGTGATACTTTATATCAATGTGTTTTGTTCTAGTGTGGTATTGTGGATTTCAGGATAAATGTATAAAACTTTGGTTGTCACAGTAGAGTCTTACCACTATTTGACTTAATCCAAAATCTTTTAGCAATCCCTTAAGCTACAATGCCTCTTTAATTGCTTCAGTTGATGCCATATACTCAGCTTTTGTTGTAGATAAAACCATTATGGGTTGTAATGTGGCTTTCCAGTTGATTAGATTAGGACCATAAAGGAATAGATAGTCTGGTACCAATGGCATTATTTACAGAGTCATCTCGTGGTCCGGGTCTTATACAACTCTTTGTATAGGATACCCCTACTCGCACGTCTCCACATGAATGGTTAGGATCTACCATTTGTAGTAGTTTACAACACTTGCAAATCTCTACAAAGCGAGTCGTATCCGTAGTGTCACCAGGATTAGGTATCCCATCTTAATCCTTATACTACATACCTATTTAGGTTATCACTTAAGGCATGATCCACTTGTATATCACATATACATACTTAAGTTCACATAAGATAACCAAGAAGCTTCATTTATTGGATATGAGTAAATGCTAGAATGAAATAACATTTATTTTATTCGTCAAATAATGTGTATAATTACAAACAATGAGACTCCGGGAAAACTAGGACACCAATCCCAATAATCTTCCACTTGTCCTAATGACTCGGGAGACTAATGTACAATATACAATAAACTAGAGGATACCTCAGTATTATCTCCCACTTGTCCTAGACAAGATGTCGCATGTCTTGCAGACCCAGACTCTATAGGTGAACCTCTAACACTTTAGCCGTGAAGGTCTTTGTAAAGGGATCAGAAATGTTGTGTTCCGATGCGATCTTTGTGACTATCACATCACCGCGATGCACAATCTCCCTGATCAAGTGATATTTCTGTTTGATGTGCTTACCCCGACGATGACACTAAGGCTCCTTCAAATTTGCCACAGCCCCGTTGTTATCACAATAGAGAGTGATAGGCAAATCCATATTTAGAACAACTTCCAAATATGAAAGGAATTTCCTCAGCCAAATAGCCTCCTTAGTTACTTCACAAATGGCTACGTATTCGGCTTCCATATTGGAGTTCACGATGCATCCTTGCTTGATGCTTCGCCACACTACAACCCCTCCATTCAGAGTGAACACTAACCCCAATGTCGATTTGCGAGAATCTCGATCGGTCTAAAAGTCAGAGTCTGTGTATCCTGTAAGAATCAGATCCTTATCTCCTTACACGAGCATGTAGTCCCTTGTTCTCCAAAGATATTTGAGAATCATCTTGATCGTCGTCAAATGATCAAATCCTGGATTGGACTGATACCAACTGACAATCCCTACTGCATAGCAAATGTCGGGTCTGATACACAACATTGCATACATTAAGCTTCCTACAGCTGAAGCATAGGGAATCCATCACATTTTCTCAACCTCTTGAGGTGTCTTAGGACATTGATCCTTAGACAAAACGATTTCATGCCTGAAGGGTAATAAACCCCTTTTGAAATCTTGCATCCTGTACCTGATCAAAATTTGATCAATGTACGATGCCTAAGCCGGGGCTAATAGTTTTTTCTTACGATCCTGAATGTTCTGGATCTCTAGAACATATTATGCCTCACCCAAATCTTTTATTTAGAACTGAGAAGCTAGCCATTTTTTAATGTTAGTCAAATACCTACATCATTCCCAGTGAGTAGGATATCATCCACATACAATACCAGGAAAGCTACTGAGCTGTTGATGATCTTCTTGTAAACACAAGACTCATCAACGTTCTGATGAAAGTCAAACGACTTGACAATAGTGTCAAATTTGATGTTCCAAGATCTAGATGCTTGTTTTAGCCCATAAATGGACTTATTAAGCTTGCAAACTCTTTGCTCTTGATCTGGAACTATGAACCTCTCTGGTTGAGTCATACAGATGGTCTCTTCAAGATTACCATTAAGAAAGGCCATCTTGACGTCCATTTGCCATATTTCATAATAATAAAATGTGACTATGGACAGGAGAATCCGGATAGACTTGAGCATGACAACAGATAAGAAAATTTCCTCATAATCAACTCCCTCAACCTGGGTATAACCCTATATTACGAGTCTAGCCTTAAAGGTTTGCACCTTTCCATCTACACCTCTCTTTCACTTATAGATCAACTTACACTCAATAGGTCTTACCCCATTAGGTGGATCAACAAGCTCTCAGACATTATTGAAGTACATAGACTCAATTTCCTGGTTCATAGCTTTAACCCATTCATCTTTGTCAACATCCTCCATTACTTTCTTAAAAGACAACGAATCCTCGACCCCATCATTCGTAATGACGTTTTGGGCTTCAGTCAAACCCATGTAGCGATCCAGTGGGTTCATAACCCTCCTACTACGTCGAGACAGTCTCAACTCTTGAGCAGGTTGACTAGACGTTCTGACCTCAACAACTCTTGTTAATCTGTCGGCCTGTTCAACAACTCTTGTTGAACTCTCAACAGTCTCAGTCTCACTAGAGATCTCACGCAAAAGAAGCTTACTCCGTGGTATATGATCTATCATGTGGTCTTCTTCCAAGAAGATAGCATTTGTAGAAACAAACACTTTGTTCTCACTTCGATCATAGAAGTACCCACCTCTCGTTTCCTTGGGGTAGCCTACAAAGAGGAAAACCTTCGAACGTGGCTCCAACTTCTTTGAATTAGTCACTAGCACATGTGTCGGACAGCTCCAAATCCTGAAGTGGCGTAAACTACCTTTACGACCTCTTCATAACTCAAAAGGTGTTTCAGAAACACTTTTCGAGGGAACGTTGTTCAGGATATAGCATGCAGTCTCCACTGCAAAACCTCAAAAAGAGTCTAAAAGATTAGCATAACTCATCATAGACCGAACCATGTCCAAAAGGTTCTATTTCTTCTTTCAGGTACACCACTCTGCTGAGGTGTACTAGGGGTCGAGGGTTGGGACACAATCCCATGTTCTATCATATAGTTCTAGAATTGGAGGTCCATATACTCTCCACCACGATCAGATCGTAGTGTTTTTATCTTCTTACCTAACGAGTTTTCAACATCAGACTTATACGCCTTGAACTTGTCAAGGGTTTCAGACTTACGTTGCATTAGGTAGAGATACCCGAACCTTGAATAATCATCTATGAAAGAGATGAAATATCCATATCCACCCCGAGCTCTAACATTCATTAGACCATAGAAGTCTGAATGTACAAGCTCCAAGGCTTCCTTGGCTCTGTAACTTTTTCCAGTAAAAGGTCGTTTGGTCATCTTGCCTTCGAGGCATGATTCACATACCGACAAGGAGTTTTCTTCTAAACTCCTTATAAGTCCACTTTTCACCAACTTCTCAATCCTATTGACGTTTATGTGACTTAACCTCAGATGCCAAAGATGGGCGTTTTTTTAGGAGAGACCTTTGGTCTTTTAGCTGTTGTTGTCGTACTGAACATTTCTGTATTAAACAAGGTTTTTATGACTAACGACCTTAGTACATATAAGTTATTTTCCATTGAACCATAACCAATCTCCATTCCATTTTTGAAAATAAATACTTTTTTCCCAGAAAAAGAAGACGATATAACCTTTTTCAATGAGACAAGAAACTGAGATGAAGTTCCTCTTAATATGATGAACTACAAAAACATTATCCAGTAACAGATAACGTTTCTTGTCAACAAATAACTTCAGCCTGCCGACAACAACAGCTGAAACAACCTCACCAGTACCGACTCGAAGAGTCATCTCTCCCTGTGGCAACGTTTTCCAGGAACTGAATCCTTGGTAAGAGGAACTGACATGATTGGTAGCATTCGAATCAAGGATCCAGGCAGAATCATCATTCTCTACCAAACACGTCTCCAAGACCAATAAATCAGATATACTGTCTTGTTTCCTCTTTTGAAGAGTAGTGAGATCGAGGTCGTTTGCCACAATAGACGTTTCACACGATTCTTTCGACTGTATATAGTCGGTCATATTAAAAGTACTAAACAGAAATACTAATGAGTTACTGAAAAGAAAAAACACATTGACCTACGTTAGGTTTTAAGCAAATAGCCATTGTAAAACAAAACAACATCCAATAAGGTTTTAGCAAAACTAATATGAACCCCGTATAACATCTAGTTTCGCAATTACGCTTCAAAGGTTTAGGAAAAAAGCCGCCGAAGGGAGGTCAGTTATCCCTCCCCTGAGTTGAGAAGTTCTCAACCAGTCATTATACCAGAACAACTCTTGCTTCTATAACGACTAGCCATTATTGATTTAGTCAAGAGATCATTAACTTACTTAACAATCTCCCATAAGTGTGACCCGCCATTTTAGGCCCTAGAGGTCTGCCCCAAAAATCCAATCTGAAGGGAAAAAATCCGATTGGGACAAAACCTAAAGTAATCCTATCCATTGCTGGAGTTCACCTTGATCTTGACCAACTGCACAAACCCATCCGAAAGAGGACGCTCCCAAGGTGCCACGAGAGAGTACAGAATGATCTCACGGTGTGAACCAATGACAGAGGCCATAGGACGTGTTGACACACACCCTTTACCCACTTACTATAAACACTCTCCCCGTTCACCTTGATATTGACTCATGCAAACACCATCCGAAGGGGGATGCTCCCAGGACACCACGAGGCCAAGCATGAATCTCACGATGTGAACATACAAGGAGAAACGTGAGTGGAATCATAGACATATAAGATACATCTCTTCCTCGCACTGAGTATTTTATAACCTAGGGTTTAGCTTACTTAGAAAAAACGCAGCTAAGGATTTTAACTAAGTGACTTTTAGGTTTTCCCAAAAGTAACATTTACCCTGGATATAAACAACTTTTGATCATCATCCATTAAACTCTTTGACGGAGTCTTTGATCAAATCGTCACATGCTTGTTGAAAATCTATCTAATTCACCTTTCCAGGTAGGTTCCCAGGTAGAGGTGTTACGTTTCCATCAACTTAAGAACCCTAGCCTAGCCAGAATCCGCCTTAGACAAAAGGTCCCTTATAGATAGATTTACAACAAATTTAATCTTTTATTCCAACCAATTTAATCCTATTAAACCGATTTTAAAACATTAATCGAAGTTACTAAACTCTCTAGAACCACTTGAACTTAGGTCTATCTCAATCCAATTTTAAAACCCTTTTAAAAACTTGAGTTCACCCTAAGTCCGCATGTAACTCTTAATTATTGATTTTAGGTCTAATTTCCTTTATAACACTTATAAATAGAAACAACCACCACAATGTGAAGCTAACACATGCAAGGCATTCATAATGCTTATAAATAGCCTAAGTGTCATGCTCAATGCATTGCCATTCATTGCTACTTCTTTTATATAACATTTATACAAAACAGCAATGAAACAAGCAAAATATGCTCCATTCACCATTAGACTATAACACTTATAATAAAAGGATGATGCATGATAATGCTCACTGCATGCAAAATATAACTCTTATATTTCATGATGCATGCGTATACTTTCGAGTAATTTTTTCATGCTCGATTATAACATTTATAATACATGATGCATGAATAAACGCACAACCTAAGGTGGGTTTTAAACTATATGTCAAACACTTTGGCATATAAGCACCATACATCACATGTATAAAAATAAATGTTGATGAATCGGGTGAAATTTCCTTAAAATCACAAAAATTTAAGCTAACTATTACAAAGACAAGGAGTCTCCGATTCAAACAGGCGAACTGGGTCTTGAACCGTCCGGGCTTGAAGCATCACGTCCCCAACCATCGTGTACTAAACTCCCCGCGATCGTCTATATGATAAAACAAATGATTGGTTCTATCACTTACCAACGCTCCCAGAGCTAAACGATCGTTTAGGAATTACTACATAATCCTGTATCTTTTACTAAGCGATGAAGCTTGAGGTACGCGATTGCTTAGCACGCGCCGCATAACACTCGCCTTCTGCGATCGTCTAAACGACTATGATGTCGCGAAGCACCATTGCCTAAATGATCACTTAGTTAACACCTCCATATCGTATACACGCGATCGTGTAGGTATTAACTAAGCGATGAGGCTTGCTAACTACACGATCGTCTAGCGCACACCTTTTACTAAATGATGAGCATCACATGCTCCCACTATGATTGTCAACCTCTAGTGCATGATTTACCCCATCACTTAGAATTAGCTAAATGATAGTTTAGTAAATACTACACGGAATAGAAAAAATCTACACGATCGCTTAGTTAAATCCCAATGATCGTTTACCTTAGGCTATATGATACGACCAACGCTTGATCTTCTTCTTCATTAAGAACCACATCTCCATGCTTCGAAACTTCATCACGAACGACTCGACTAACTCAAACTCCTTGAATTACAGACTCGATTACAAGTTAATTTCGCCCAAAAACACAGGGGCCCTTACAAATTAACACCTTGTAATTGAAAGAAAGCTTTAACAAAAGGCAATTAGAACCCGAAAACTTTACCAACTTCATCCACAAATGCACTTAACGATTAAAGACGAATGCAGAAAGCTACTGCGACTGTAAAATGAAGTTCAAAACAGAGTTGTAATTTGGAATATCAGAACAACCTGGCTCTGATACCAATTGAAGGAAATCGTGCATGAGGATTTCAATGAGCAGTGAAAAACATCATTCCAAAATTACAATCATGTATGAACTTAACAAATTACAGTCATAAACAAAAACAAATGGTTATGGATTCATTATAGAAATTACAACATGAAACTACAAATGATCAAAAAGAGAAATCTCTACACATTTGTAGACTCGTCTCCACGCTCCTTGATCATGAACGCTCAAAAACAGCAACCTCGAATGCTCGAACAACACGACCGATACACAGCACGAACACCGCACACTCGTCCTCTGCGATCGCCTCGATCACGAACACCCAAACAGCACGAATGGACTCCACAGAACCTCGACGATGTCGAGTTGAATATGACACCATCAAAAAGGCTACTTTGGTATTCTCGATGTGAGAATTCAGAGGGTGGGCTCTATGTGGACTTGGTATGATGCAGAAGATGGGGGAGATAACGATCATATAAACGATTGAACAAGTGAGAGAAGACTGAACCTATCGTATAGGTCGATGCCCAATCGTTTAGCAAAAGCTAAGTGATCGTCTAACTCATTGCTTAGTTTCGTGTCTATCTCTTACAAAACACTACACGATCGTCTACCTCGCTCAAGTTGTCGCTTAGTAAATCGTATTTACTTGACAACTTCTTTTCCAAGAGAAAATTCACAAATTCAACATTTGCAAAACTTTCTAAAATTAGGAAAACAATTTTTCTTTTTATCTCACGGCTACCATGAACCACCAATAACCTTACACTCAATTGATTATTAGAGAAAAAGATTTAATTATCCTATAATTAATATTATTATAAAAATAAATGATAAGCAACTTATCATACTATATTTATAATCTTTAGTTTTAATATTTCATCTTGTGAAACATATAAACCATAACTCTTTTCCTATTCCATGGTACTTAATGTAAATCTCATTTACATTAATCCTCCACTAGATGTATCTCATACATCATACCGATCATATCATATATAACCAAATTACCTCTTGTCAATTTGAACATTTCAAATCAACACTAAGAACTGATCCTTAACTGAATCCATTGATCTACCAAGACGACCTTATGGACCTGTAGATCGAAGCTCTAATGGTAAGTGAATAACTGACTAAACTCTTTAGTCACGGGATCCACCATCTGTTAACTATCAGGCACCCCACTAAAGACCGACAGCTGAACTCTCCTTACCATAGATATATTATGTGTCCATCTTAACCAATCAACAGTGCGACAACCCTTCGTAGATCGCTCGTAAGTACAGTTGGGCCAATAACCGTTATGCCCCTGTAGTTACATCTAACTCCTTAAATACCACTGATCCCTCTAGTGAACATAAGTCATAGTCCTACTATGACCGAGTCCTCTCTTCCAAAGAGAAGTTGTGGCCACTATGTTCAAGCCCCGGAATCAACCCTTAAGGAAGCAATCTCTCTACTTATCCCTACTTCGGGAAAGGAGTGAATTCCATCTTGTGGATTGAGTTCTTAGCTCCTAGATCAGAAAAGTCCCTAAAAAGGTAGGCATGTTGAGTTGGCAATCTGGCCACTCTTACCCATACTAATCAAAGGACCGCCCTCAAAGGCAGGAGTTCCCAAAACACTCAAAGATTGAGGTTGTGTCATCTATGGTCGTTTAGGTGAGATGTAAGTCTCTAGTATCAACGGCGTTATTTACAGAGTCTAGTCATCTCGCCGTCCGGGTCTTATATAAATTCTTTGTATAGGACACCCGCTCATACGTCTCCACATGAATGGTCATGATCTATCATCTGTAATAGTTTACAATACTTGCAAACCTCTACAAAGCAGATCGTATCCGTAGTGTCTCCAGGATCAATTATCCCACCTTAATCCTTATACTATAGACCTATTTAAGTTATCACTAAGGCATGATCCACTTATATATCACATATACATGCTTAAGTTCACATAAGATAACCAAGGAGATTTTTTTTTTGGATATGAGTAAATGCTAGAATGAAATAACATTTATTTTATTCATCAAACAATGTGTATCATTACAAACAACGAGACTCTGGGAGAATTAGGACACCAATCCCAACATGAAGCTCCAAATCCCTAGTTCTCAATGCTGAAATAATGGCATTAGTGGTAACTGACTCTCGGCCATATTTCAAGGCATTCTTTACCTTCTTATAGGCTTCAGGTAAAGAGTTCAACAAAACAAAGGCTTCATTCTCATTGCCAATCTTTTCGCCAAGGTTCTTGAACTCATAAACTATCTTTTTAAACTCATTGAGATTGTCTGATAGTGTTTTAACAGAATCCATCTTAAAGGTGAAGAAGTTTTCCATTAAAAACATCTTGTTAGACATATCCTTAGTTGCATAGAGACCTTCCAGCTTGACCCACATTTTGTAAGTCGTGTCTTGATTGATCACTTGTTTCAAGATGCTATCACTGAGATTAAGAACTAAAGTTCCATAGGTAGTAAGTTCAATATCTTTCGAGATGTTAACATAGGTGGCAAAGTCGATGGGTCTAAAATGGTTTTATGAGCTCTCTATTATCCAAGAATAACCTTTATTTTGGCATTCCACATACCAAAATCACCCGTTGCATCAAAATTTTCTATTTCAAATCTAGCAACAGCCATCACTGACTTGAAAAGAATGTCGAGAATGGTTTTCTCGAGTATTTTGATGCTTCAAGAATGTTGATCTTAATGATCTTCAAATGCTCTGATACCAAATTTTGTTGAGTTACGCAATCTTTCTAGACCCAATTAATCAAGATCAATCCTGAGATGGTGAAGAAATGGTTGAGGAGGGCTCTGTTAAATCCTCGATGTATAGATACTCGTTACTTAATGGAATTTTCCTTCTATCCTCGATGAGTTACTGTTCTTCGCTCGATGGAACTCAACAAGTGTTGATTATTACTCGATTCTACTCGATGAGTATTAAACTTTACTCGAAACAACTCGAAGATGAAAACTCTTGACTTAATGCTACTCGATAGAAGAAATTTATGACTCGTTCCAACTCAATACTCTGAAAATGTTATGATTTGATAACAAGATCGTGTTTTCGTTGATTTTCAGAGAAAGATGAAAAATGAAAGAAGAAGATAAAGAGAAAGAAGAAGAAACATGCAGAGTTACATGGTTCAGCCAATAAGCCTACGTTCATGGGAAGATTCACTTTCTTTCTCACCTGAAGATTGCTTACAGGAGTTTTTGTTTACAGAAAAATAGAAAGTACGATAATATCTCTCTTTTTTGTGTGTGTGTATGTGTTCTAATCAATGGTATTTATTACACATACCATTTGACTATTACAAGATAAGATTAATTATGTAAACTAAACTAGCTGAATAGGTATTGAGGGACAGTTTTTACACTTTTTCTCTAAAATTTTATCAATGTGATGGTGTGCATATGTTTTAAAAATTATTAACATGCACAAGAATATTTATTTTAACGAGAATTCGTTAGAAGATTGAAATTTCAATAGTTCTTGGAGTTTAAAGTTTAAGTTCGCAACAATTATCTAACTTTGAGGTGCAACAGTGAAAATTAATTCTTTTTTCCCAAACTTTAAATTGAAAACTCCATATAACTAACTAATTTATCTAACATTGGATGAAAAGTATTGGATTTGACTTATGAAATGAGTTAATTAAATTGGTGGAAGTGGACATATTTGAGTCGAGAGATGACAAACCAACATATGAGAAACTTTGCACGATAGCAAGATGAATATTGATTATGTATAAATTTCGTGGCCATCCCCTATCCTATCTTCGAGTTCTAATCCTTTTGTTTAAGATTTCTTTGTGAATCCTAAGATCCATCATGTGGAGGCTTAAAATAGGCGACGGTGGAAATGATCCTTACATTTATTCCATGAACAACTTCTTAGGAAGGCAAATATGGGAATTTGACCCAAACGCTGGAACTCCTGAAGAGCGAGCCGAAGTTGAACACCTTCACCACCAATTCACCAAAAATCATCTCAAGGGTTTTCCAAGCGCTGACTTACTTTGGCGCCTCCAGGTAACACGAATACCTTTTGAGCTTAACCATTCTTCGTTTGGGCTTCATGAGATCTGATACCATATTAGATAAGATGTGGTTCTATCTCAAAAATCAAATAGTAATAAGAGAAGTAGCACATTTATCTTATAAGGAGTGTGAGGTCCCTAATTTTTCTAAATGTGGGATTCTCACCATCTATCATGGGAGATTTGAACCTCTTTGATTTTAAGAGAATGAATAAATGTCAAATTCTTTCCTATCTTTTTTAAGTCATTGGATTACACATTGGTATGGAGTTGAATGGAAAAACAATAATCTAATTTGGGTGCAGCTTCTTAGAGAGAAAAATTTCAAACAAAGTATCCCAAGAGTGAAGATTGAAGATGGAGAAGAAATAAGTTACGAAGTGTCATGGAATGCAATGAGAAGAGGAGCACATTTCTTAGCGGCCATACAAGCAAGTGATGGACATTGGCCAAGTGAAATATCGGGGCCTCAATTTTACTTATGTCCAATGCTGATTTGCATGTACATAATGGGTATAATGGATGAAGTATTGAGTCCGGAGCACAAGAAACAAATGATCCGTTATGTTTACAACCAACAGGTAAACTATTCCTTATTTTGTTTAAATTTAAATTTCAAAGTAATGGTTACTTGAAACCTATTACTTTTTTTAACCTTTTAAATATGGAAGATCTAATTAAAATCAACATATACTCTTTCTCTTCTAGTTGAAGGTTCACATTCTCATAACCATATTTGTTTCACTCAATGCATCAAGCAAAATAATTGATTAATGAACAACAATAATAACATTTTGCAGAATGATGATGGCGGATGGGGGTTACATATAGGTGGTCATAGTAACATGTTCGGCACTACATTCAATTATATCTCGTTACGTTTACTTGGTGAAGGACCTGATGTTGAGGCAGTTTCCAGATCCAGAAACTGGATACGACAACGCGGTGGTGTCGTATCCATACCTTCATGGGGAAAGACGTGGCTCTCGGTAAATCTTAAATTTAATTATGGTAGAGATACTTTCAATAAATCTTAAATTTAGTTATTTATTTTTATCGAAATTGATTAAATAATAATAATAATTTTCATTCTAGAAAAATACATGCCGTGTATTCCTCTTTTCAAAATTTAATTTATAGTAGAAAGGTTCATCGATAATAAATCCTTTTGAAAATATCAACAATAAATTTAGAATAATATTAAATTTAAGATTTATTGAAAATACAAAAATAAAAAATGATTATTTGAAGGATGTGATGAAGGTGCTAATGGTGTGTCAATTTAGTTGAGATGTCAGAGTATATCTATACATCCCTCAAACCTCCAATTTATTGTGAAAATATATATATATATATTTAAAATGATAGAAACTAAAATTGAACAAATTTCAAAGTATGAAGATGAAAATAAAATTTTTATCTATTTTTGTAGTGTCGTTTCTTATCAACTCTAGCTCCTATTGTTTATTATAATGTGCAACTTACATTTTTTTACTTACATAACGTAAAGATATTAAATGTGTTCGACTGGTCTGGAAGCAACCCCATGCCTCCTGAATATTGGATGTTACCCACTTGGTTCCCCATTCACCCATGTGAGTTCAACTTATAATTATATCCTAAACATATTAATTAAATTCAAATATTATATACTTCCATACACAAATATATATATACACACATATATATACATGAAACCCGTGATTTTGATTGATGACTTAACATATTGCAGCAAACCTGATGTGCTATACTCGAATCACCTATATGCCCATGTCTTATTTGTATGGCAAAAGGTTCCAAGCACAGTTAACGCCTTTTATTTTACAATTACGAAACGAACTTCATACCCAATTCTACAATCAAATTAACTGGAAGAAAGTTCGTCACATGTGTGCTATGGTAGGTTATATATTATTATATTCTCCTTTCAATATTTAAACTTCCGACATCGTATCCTTATAAGGTCGGTTTTCAATTGACATTATAGCTCATTTTTGTACTAGTGTAATAATTTAGTTGGCCACACCCAATTATATACATATTGCAGGAAGACCTCTACTTTCCACATCCCTTTGTTCAAGACTTGCTTTGGGACACTCTTTACTTACTCAGTGAACCACTCATGACCCGGTGGCCTTTTAACAAATTGATTCGCCAAAAAGCCTTGAATGAAACTATGAGGCATATTCATTATGAGGATGAAAATAGTCGCTACATTACCATTGGCTGTGTCGAAAAGGTTACATCTAAACTTCGAGCTCATCTCCAGCTCTCCTTTGTATATTTTGTTTTGATTAATGCATCACTTTTGGATCGGAGTATGATGAGGGCACTATAGATGTGTAATCTAGTTAAGATATTTTGGTGCACCTACTAATCCTTGGACCCGTAGCAACTTTAACATTAAATTAATATAATATAATATAATACTTAGCTACTTGTTCAATTTTAGTTCATATATTTTCTAATGTCCAATTTTAGTTTACTTTTAATAAATATAAATTGAATTCCTCAAAATTAGGTTATTCTTATTGAGATTGCTTAATAGTAATAATTGTTATTATACTGATTTTCATATAAGAAAATATACCATGTAAATATATTTATAATGAAAAGACTAATAGATGATAAAAAAATGAAAAAAAAAATCACTTATAAACTAGAAGTTGATCTAAATTATATTTATTAAAAATACGGAGTAAAATTCCAAGTAAGAAGACTAAAATGATATTTAAATCTAATATATATAATAGATATTATATTAATGTGGATTTTGATTGACAAACACAGCCCCTATGCATGCTTGCTTGCTGGGTCGAAGATCCGAGTAGTGAGTATGTGAAGAAGCATTTGGCGAGACTTCCTGATTTTTTATGGATGGCTGAAGATGGTATGAAAATACAAAGTTTTGGTAGCCAATCATGGGATGCTGCTTTGGCCACGCAAGCTCTACTTTCTTGTAATATCACACATGAAATTGGGACTGCCCTCAATAATGCCCATGAATTCATCAAGAACTCTCAGGTAATTATAATTAAATGCTAATTAATTTCTGTAATAATTCAGAGACTTTTTTGGATTATTTTTGAAAAAAATGTATTTTCAAAATCTATATATATAATTTGGTTAAATTTTAGGTTAGTAACAATCCTCCTGGTGACTACAAAAGTATGTTCCGCTACATGTCTAAAGGAGCTTGGACCTTTTCAGACTGTGACCATGGATGGCAACTTTCTGACTGCACTGCCGAGAGCTTGAAGGTGTGGTGCCTTCATATTTCGTTTATTGTGATTAATATCTTGGTCATTGGCCATGACTATTAATAATTAATTAAACTGTTGTAAAATTTCTAGTGTTGCCTACTTCTCTCCTTACTACCACCTGAAATAGTTGGTGAGAAAATGGAACCTGAACGTTTATACGACGCTGTTAATGTCATCCTGAATATGCAGAGCAAAAACGGGGGTGTACCACCTTGGGAACCAGCATCAAGATACCACTGGATGGAGGTATATGAAAAATAATTGACTTCTAGCTGAATGCACCCATTTTTCTATAGTACATGGTCCAACCATAGTTTGACATATTAAAAAACTTTCCCTTTTTTCTTTTTCTTTTAATATTTGTAATATTATATTATATATTTGTTAAAACGGACAACACTAATTAAGTTCAGATGTTTCTTGAAGTATCTTCGATATGACTTAAATATGTGTAAATATTAGAATTAATTTTCTAAACTAATGTTGAAGTATGTAAAACGTAAATAAATATCTTAAAAGTAAGGATCTAAAAATATCATAGAATTTCTTTAAGTAGGCTTCAAGGAATTCTAGAAAACTCCATTAGGTAATGAAATACTGATAGAAATATCTAAGATATTAGGAATTGAAGAAGACCCTAAATATGAATAATCTTTTTGCTTAGGCTCTAAGAATCTCACACCTACAAATAGGAGGTTTATCCCCAGCTGCAAATCATAGGAAAAGTTAGACAAACTTATAGTGAAAAAGTCTTCTTTCGAAAGGTGTCTATTACGAAGTCAACAAATAAATATTAAGAAAATGTAAAATAGAGGAGAATCGATATATAGATTTACGTGGTTCATGAATAATGTATTTAACTACATCCATAGATAGAGGGGGAACAATTTTATTAAAGAAAATGTTACAGAATATAGGATAATGGTACATTTAGGTTAGAGAGTTTATATAATACATTTTTATAAACTCTAAGATCATAATCATAAATAAATCATAAATAATTAAATATGTCAAATAAGAATTCAACTTAGGCTCCAAGGCATTCCAACCGGGTCTATATTTGTAATTTCACAATAAAGGAAAATATTGGCTTTGTAATTTCTTCAACATATAATGTCTATCTTTACACTCATCCTATCTTTGTGCTTGATTAGTGGCTGAATCCAGTGGAGTTTCTCGAAGACTTAATCATCGAGCACGAGTATGATTTTCATTAATTAATTTTCATTCTGCTAAATGAAATTATAGTTGTGTTTTGAATTTTATTTTATTAAACCTAATTATGGTAATTAATATTCTTAACTATGAATGTTTTCAGACATGTGGAGTGCACCTCATCTTCGTTACAGGGCATACTCTTATTTAGGAAACAATACCCATCACATAAAAGGACAGAGATCAATAATTTTATCGACAAGGCTATTCAATTTATTCTGGATATACAGTTGCCTGATGGCTCTTGGTAACCCCATTAATTAATACATATTGCGTATTGAGAATTTTGTACGAATTATTCAAATTTTATTTCAAAATCTCATTTGACTCTAATTTTGAAAATAATGAAGAATAACTACTTATCAAGAGCAAAGAGCCTAGCTATGAAAACATTACCATATTAGATTAGTTAAACACGAGTATGGAGGAAGAGTGCAAACGCAAGGGAGTGATGGAAACAAAAAATTATACGGTTTTTTATCTCAAGAGATGATGAGGACGCTAGATGTATCAATCTAGTTGAGATATGTGGGTGCGCCTACTGATCCTACCACTTTTTTGTGATTTGTTAAAAAAAATTATACAATTTTATTTTCAAAATCTAGGTCAAATAAATTTTGAATCGTGAAATTTGAGTCTATCCATATGAAAATGTCATGTATAGAACAATTTTCATGCATTGTGTGTGAATATATAGGTATGGAAGTTGGGGAATTTGCTATACATGTGGAACGTGGTTTGCACTTAAAGCATTATCAATGGCGGGGAAGACATATGAAAATTGTGAGGCACTTCGAAAAGGAGCTGATTTTCTAATAAAGATACAAAATTCAGAAGGAGGATTTGGAGAGAGCTACTTGTCAAGTAACAGCAAGGTAACAACATACATATTTATTTTTTACTTCCTACCCTAAGTGTAGAGGTACATAATTTAGTGTAAATTATGGGAAAAAATTGTCATTTGTTTCAAAAGTTACAATGTCACTCTTGACTTTTCATTACAAATTTTAAAACGAAATCATTTAAAATTTTGAATGAAAATTGAGACTTAGAACAATCCAACGATGATCTAAAATAGTGTGACAATCCAAATATACATCTATTTTAGATCGTTATAGAACCTCATTCTAAATTTCAATTTTCATTCAAAATTCTAAAAGACTTCTTCTTTGGTTTATGTTAATTATAGGGTTAACATATTTGTATTTTTAGTATAATATATATTGATTGAATTATTATTATTATTGGACGCACGAAATAGAGATATATACCGTTGGATGGGAAACGATCAAATTTGGTGCAAACAGCATGGGGTATGATGGGTTTGATATATGCTGGACAGGCAAGTCCACTAGATCTCTCTCTCTTCTTTTTCACTAACTAGCTCTTGTTTCGAAATAGGGAAATTTGTACGGAAATTGGGTCCAAAATATAAAATGGCCCATTTTTAAAAAATAATGTCAATTGACCCTCTAGACATCATCGCTATATTAAATTATGTAAATTGCCACCATCACCATCAGATATCAATAGAGGGTCAATTAACATTATTTTTTAAAAATGGGTCATTTGACATTTTGGATCCAATTTTTGGATTATCCGTACAAATTTCTTTTGGAAATAGTGGATTTGACTAACATAAAAATTAAAAGTATATCTTTTGCTCATATGTTTAATTTTACACATTTAAAAATGGGCTTTTTTAAATATAAAAAATATTTTAAAATATGTATATTTTATAGCAAAAAGTTCCAAAATTGCTTTGGAACTTTTTATTTTTTTATTTTTTCCTTTATTAGAAATTTCCCATTTTTTTAAATATATTTTTCATATAATTATAATTAATTTTAAATACTTTAAACATATTTTAGAGTATAAATATTCATTTCTCCAACGAAAATTTGTCCCTAATAGAGAAGGAACGAGAGGAAAATCCCCGTAAGTTAAGTGGTGATGGAGACGAAGAATATATTTGCTCTCCCGCCTCTGATCTTGTCTTGTTGCCACTTTTAAATTTATTATTATTTTTATTGTTGTGTTATAATAATTATTATTATTATATACGTTTTAATGTACAAAGATAATGGATATGTTTGAATCATATGATTGAACATTTAGATTATATATATAAACAATAGGTAATTATTTCTTTCTCCTATGATATTTAAGCATTTTCTCTCTAAATTCAAATTTTTCATTTTTCAATAGAACTTATTTAATTTATTGGTTTTTTTCAAAAAAAAAATGGACAAGGAGGGTAACTTGAACTTTACAAATTTTCTGTGGGAAATTCTCATCAAAATAAAATAAAAAATTTACATGGAGAATGAAGTAGGGAGTAGAGAGCGGAGATGAAAAAAAGTGATCCCCGCTCCACTCTTTCCCTTGAGCATCTCTATTTTAGAGTGGTTTTAAAAAAAATTGATTTTGAACTATTTCAAAATCACTCTCGAACATGTCATTAATTTACTTCAATAACAATAATTAATTACTTAATAAACAGGCAAATATAGATCCGAATCCAATTCATCGTGCTGCCAAGGTGTTAATCAATTCCCAAACTGAAGATGGTGATTTTCCACAACAGGTGATGAGGGCCATTTCTTCTCTTTTGTTCTTTTTTCTTTTCCTTCTAAAACATACCTAATCAATATAATTAACAACTTCTAATTGTTTAAAAAGATATCCAAAATGAATTATGTTTGTATACATGTGCAGGAAATTACTGGAATATTCTTCAAAAATTGCACCTTACACTATGCATCATACAGAGAAGTTTTTCCTGTGATGGCTCTGGGAGAATATTGTAACAAGGTTTCCTTGCCTTGTAAGAAAAAAAAATAAAGTTAATATTTGAGTTAATTAACCCTACAAACATTATATTAATAAATATGCAGACTTGTACTCAAAAAGAAAAAAAAATGGAAACTTTTATGCTTTTACGAAACACAATCGTACTTGCAAACATGGATAGAGACTAATATCCTACCCTAAGTTATGTAATTCTCGTACTTTCATAGAATATACCAAGTATAGTTGCACTTGGACATGGGTCTTTCAACTATTTTTATAATATATGAAACGATTTGTTGCTCCAATCAACATACAATTACACGTTTCAGCCATCAGTTCCTCAAAAATGTTATCTCTTTGTTCGACATTTTCAGACATAATAACCCCAGTCTTCTTGGTCATCCATCATCGGCCCTTGTAGGGAATCATTTAAAAAACCAAACATCTCATTGTCATCATTTTGAGCATTAGACTTCTTACTCAATCCAACATGTATTGAAGAAGACATATATATATATATATATATATACCTTTGAAATCAACCAAACATCTCAGATGTTTTATAATGATTTTCTCAAACTTATAAAGTATTGCACAATATTTGCTTCCAAATGATTAAATCACTGATGTGTAATACCTTTCTCACACAGATCATAAAAGAAAACACATGATTCATTAACAGTTATACATACTTTCGTAAGTATGTTCAAACGATAATGGGAATGAGTCATTGGAGTAGAATGTGTCTTAAATTTTTAACCCCCATAATTTTTCATCACCCTGACACTCACACATTGTAATGTTTGAGACGAATCTATTAGAAAATTTAACCGATTTTAAGAACTTACAAAAATCTACCATTATTTCACTGGTAGCCAATGCATTCATAAATAACATTTGATTTTATGACTTTAGCTCGTTGCTTTTGTCGGGTAAATCCTTTCATATATACAAATCAGTTATATTCTAGGCTAAATTATTTTTTAAAAAAATACTCTTAAACTTTGTACTTTGTATCAAAAATATTCCTAAAATTTCAAAAGTTTTTAAAATATCATTGAACTTTAAAAAAGAGTACAAAAATACCCTTACATTTAGTTTGGATGGAAACCATTAAGATTTTGTTAAAAAATACCTTGGAACATACCCCAAAAAAAAAAAAAAAAAAAAAAAAAAAAAAAGTTTTTTCCGAATAAATATACAGGATAGGAGGGATCATAGATGCACCAGGATATCTCAACTAAGGTTGACACATCCCTAACACTCTCATCATACCCCTGGAGACCAAAAGATATATTGATATAAATTGTACAAGCATTACATTATATGAACAAAAATCATTAATATGTCGTTGCAAAAATAACTCTAAAATTAAAAAATTTTAAAAATAACATTTAATCAATTTGTTTGAAGTTTAATTTTTATTGAGTTCAAGAAAAACCAATTTTAGAACAAATTAAATGGATATCCTTATGTTTTTTCGTATTGGCGTTCTCATTATTCTCCTATTTTTCTAATTTTTACACGAATTTTCTCAGCAACCAAAATAAAAGTCAAAGTTTTAAGTTAAAACATAAAATCCCACAAAATTTTATAAAATTCAAAAATCAAAATGAAAAGAAGAGGAAAAAAAAAAGTGTATCTGACTATTAATACACACTCCTCTTAAGACATACCAAAATGATTAATAACCAAATAAAAAAGTGTATCTAACTATTAATACACACTCACTACTAATATACAACTTTGTTAAAATGTTTAAGTCTTAAAATTTTTGGGTGCTTCCATTATTCTTTTTCTTCTCGAGTGGTTAGTTTTATCGATTTAAACAAATATCAAACAGCTAACAATAAGGAGTATGAGGGTATTAAAGAAACAAAGAGGGAAAAAAAAAGGAAAATAAGAGAAGTAAAGGGCAATAACAGTTTTTGTTCATATACTTACAATAAGGATATTTTTTAAACTTTTAAAAGTTTTGGTGTATTTTTTACATGAAACGCTAACCACTTTTCCATCGAAAACTGACGGTAAGAATATTGTTAAAATCATTTTGGAAGTTTAAAGACATTTTTTAAATTTTTGAAAGTTCAAGAGTATCATTTACATAAAGTATACAAAATTTAGTAATATAATGTATGATTAACTTATATTCTAATGAAAGTTTTTCGTGTCTTTTGTTTTGCCCTCAATATTCAACAAAGTCATGAACAAGTTGTCACGTACATTTCTTTGAATATAAGACATCAACTTATGTCTCTTAATAGAAGTTTAGGCCAGTATGGCGTTTGAAGAACATATAATTTTGATCTAGTTAACATTACACGTCTTTTCTTATCTTGTGTAGATGAATACTTAACACTGAAAAGTTAGCATGTTTTCTTCTTCTTCTATTCATATTCAGCCCATTTGGTATAGACCCAATTCAACCGTAGGTGGTTTACTGTGTTCGAGTCAAATTTTTTTCTGTTTGTATTCTAAAATAATATTAATAAAAAGAATTTTGAAGCAAGTCAAAAATCTTTATCAAATCATTTAGATCGTGCCTTAAAATTAATCCCACTAAAACATTTTCTAAATACCGCAATAAATAACTTTAAATTTAAATTTTGTTCTATTTTGATAACTTTCAAAGTGTTAATTGTTAACATTACCACTCTCCAGAATTTTTCCAGTTTTGTTTAGAAACTCCAAGCAAAATGTCGGGAAGTATAGTCGTGAAATAAAAAAATCTGATCGTCGTCCAGATTACTCTGTAGATCGAGTGCATTGTCAAATTGTGACCCATCATCAATCTTCTTAATTTTGATTGAAATGGGCAATTTTCAAAAGATGGACTAAATCTGACGAACAATTACTAGTATAAAAAGCATGAGAAACCTGACTAGTTAAAAACAATTGTACTACATAAATAACACCGCCTACATTGACATTCTTAACCTACTCAAGATTTTTCATCAAATCAAATTGTGATCATCCTCAAATTCTATCTTCGTCCATATTGATATAACTTAACAACACGTAGGTCTAAAAGAAGTACAGCAATGATTAAGATCGCCAGTTTTGATAGAGCAATCTTCCAAGTAATTAAGCACTCACCAACACAATCCAATACAACAGCCGATACCTACTTTCCCATCATCACTACACTGAAAAGGTAAGATGGAACTCCAAATGCACAATGAGAGTCTGGGACTCGATAATTTCATACTCAATGAAAGTTCCTGTGCTATAAGGAATTCCGGATGGAAAAATAGAAATTACAGTTAGCGATAAGAAAAGGATGGACCAGCAAATGAGTACCGCGATGAAACCGGCATTGTATCTTTTTCCATATCTTTGTGATGCACTTGATTGTAATGAGATAGAGCACCAGCAGCATGTCTCATGGGTTCAGTATCAGCACCATAACTTCTTGAATAAGTTGGGGGGGCTGCTTCCTCCCTCCTTGATGAAAGCAGAAATGGATCGATTGAAGAAAGGCCATATTGACGAGTGTAAATCGAATCATATGGGGCTCGTTCCAAACCACTAGCAGGTATTGCTCTAGGAGGTGATACTTGATGTCTAGAATCAATACTGTAAACTGGATAATCTTTTCCATTAAAATATACATGATCCGCACGAACTATTTCTCTCTGTGCGTGTGTAGAGACATCATCCCTGTATCTGGGCTCAAGTTGCCTCAGCTGATAGTCCCTATCGTGATCTCTGCGGTATGTTTCTAGAGAAGGCTGAGGCACAGGATCTAAGTTTCTCCTCTCTGCCCGGAGACCGTATGTTCGATAGTCTTTTTCGCTTAGGTATAAATCACGAGGAACTTCCTCTCTATGTCTAGGTGCCTCTTCTCGATGTCGATCCCTTCCATGAGATGACAAATGGTATTTCCTTGCATCACCCTTGGACTTAGAGTTCCTAATCCGAACGTCTTTCTCCCCATGAACATTTCTATCCCTAATTGGTACCTCTGAATGGGACCGGACAGGAGCAGAACTCAAGTGGAGCCCCACTGGTCGGAAAAGATCTGAGAGCTTCCTAACCTGAAAAATGAAATCCTAGAATGTCATCACAGGGAAAAAAAAAAAAAAAAAAGAATTAAGAGTGCTATTGAAAAGCCAAGCTAGCAGAAGAAACCTGACACATCCACCTGTTTAACAGTGAGTTCAGCTTTGAACTTGTGCTTCTCATAATAGTTCTCTTGGATAGCCTTCTTGAAAATATTCTCAGGTAGTGGAAAACAATCCTTGTAAATATTGAACCGCACCTGAAATTTCAATTTTGGAATTGAGAAAATATCCTAGGCAGATTAAAAGAAAAGCTTCTGGAGTAGTTTATAACTAACAAAACTTGAACCTGAGCAGGGAAAGCCCCATTAAAAGCCTTTGGCTCAAGTTTCATGCCACCGGAAGAGGATGCTTTATAAATCCCATACAGAAGCCTGAGATCAAAATCGTAGAGAAAGAGCTTCAACCCAGGTTTGATTGCCAAGACAACATCCTTTTTGCCAGCAGAAACACCCATTACGTTGTACTGAAAACAATCTGGCTTCGTTTTTGCGCTGCACATGAAAATCAGTCCACCAAGATTTTCTTTATTTTTATCTTCTCTTCGACTCTTTTGATCCCTATCTTCTTTCTTTTTCTGATTCTTTATGCTCTTATCTGAAGAACCAGCCTTCCCTATGATCTTCCCTTCTTTGATGCTACTTTTAGTCTCCGAATTGTGCTTATGACTAGCAGAAGTCTCTTCTCCCTTTTCAATATGCTCCCCTTTTGAGATACTTTCCTTAGTATTTTCCTTTTGGTTAGGCTTCTCGGTGTCTTCTACCTTCTTTTCACTACCTTCCCCATTTTCCTGCAACAAACTCTTACTATTCTCCACTTTCTTTCTGACCTGCACCTTAGGACTACTCTGAAGCTTATTAGTCTTCTTTTGACTGCTAGCTGGAGATTTCTTTACAATTTTCCTTTTCACCTTCAGAACTTCATCATTCTTCTTCGTCTTTGACTCTGGATTGGAACTTTCAGTGAGGCTCTGAGGTTCAAGAGATTCTCCCACTTCTTGAGCTACAGGAACCTCTTTTTCCTTTTTATCGTCTTCCTGTTCAACCAGTGCTTTTTTCTTTTTCAACACACTGCTAGCTGGGGATTTCTTTACAATTTTCTTTTTTACCTTCAAAACTTTTACAATTTTCTTTTTAGGCAACCCTTCTTTGATACACTTTTCAGCAGACTTCCCAGCTTCAGTGGTGCTCCTAACTTCAGTTACAGCTTCTTTCATGTCATCTACTTGTTCTGTAGGGGAGTCTTCTTTCATTTTGCTATCTTCTTGAACTGCCGAAGTTACTGCTTCTTTCCTCTTACCTTCATGTTCGGTTGAGAACTCTTCTGCATAACCCTCAGTTTTCTCTACATCAGACATACCTACTTCCTTCTCCTCACATTCAGGCAAAGCAGAATCTGCTTCCATATTTGAATCTTGTTTCATGATCTACTCGCATGTACATAATGAGAAAGTCAAAATTGCAGCAGAGCGTATTCCTTTCTAAAACTCTCTTATCACAGCAAGTAAAAGAGTGATACAAAAATCAAATGAAGAGTCTTCAATACATTGGATGGTTATTATTATGAACAAGTACAAGTACATCTACATATAGATTAATGTGTTATTTTAATACAGTGTGTCAGTGCCGCACAAAAAAAAATATTTTCTTTTCTTTTCTTTAAAAAAAAAAACAAAACAAAACTACATAGCCCTAGAGGATTATTGCACAATGGTGAGCCTCAAACTTTGTTTTTGCTTTTTTTTTTTAGCAGTGCACTTCAAGCTTTTTAAAAAACCACACACACTTATGATGAGTTAAAAGGAGATTTGCAAGGAAAGAAGAAGGAATTTTTTTTTAGGATAGCATGGGCAATCACCATTCACAAACATTGATTGCAAAAGAACGTGTGCGTGTGTGTTTGGAAAATTAAGGAATCAGAAGTCCTTTTAGCAAATAATAATAATAATACAAAGAGGTTACTTCAAGTGCTTCAAGAGTTTTTTTTTTTCTTTTTTTCTTTTTTTTTTTTGAGAAGAGAATGTTAATAGAAGAACTAACGAGACTGGCATGTGTCTGGATTCGAAAAGAAGCTGTGTTATGTTGAGCCTTTTTTTTTCCTCTTCATAAAATTCAGTGAATATCATCTTGATGGAAAGATTAAGAATAATACATTTTTTTCACCATTGATTTTTCCCACTCGAGTTCTAAACCACAAGCTTATCGAGCGAGCAACGATATAAATATAAAAATTACAAAAAGAGCAAAGGACTCCAATTGCTAAAATGAAGAATAAAGGAAAACTAGAATAGCAAAAACCCTAATGCGCCAAGCTCCAAACCTATAAACCACAAGCTTATCGAGCAACAAGAACGAACGCCTAACATAAATTAATGGTTAACAATTACAAAGCCTGAATTCTGAACCAGAAATTAACAGCAAGGAAACAAGCCAAAAGAAAATATTCACACACCAAATATAAATTTCTCATTTACCGCAACAAAAACATCAAGTCATAAGGCAAATTCAGCTCCATTTCACTCTCTCTCGGAAACCTAACGAAGTTCAACAATTAACTCGTAGACAGAGATACAAGAAGATGGAGAGTACCTGGTAAGCCGACGAAACTTGAGAGCGATCTGATAAGAGAACCGAAAATCTGGAAACGATGAACAATCTAGAAAGATAGGGCTTTCGCGTTCCCTATATTGTTCTTTTTAATTTAAATAAATATGTCCGAGAGAACTAAGAGTAAATTGACAAAAATGACCCCTCCCACTTTATTTTTTTGAAAAATGGACAGTATCTCAAAAAAATTCATGGTATGATTAATTAGTTTCCTCCTTATTACATGCAATTAACCTTTTACCTACTATCCGGGGGTTGATGTCCTAAATTTCATAGGTCTTGTAGTTGTAATATAAAAAGAGCTTATTTATTTAATAAAATCTGAGATATTTTATTCGACATTTAGTAGTATTAACCCACAAAACTAATAAACTAACATCTAAGGTTATTTTTTGTAGCTTAAACATGGTGGATCGTATTTAAGTGATAATCTAAATGGTCTGTAGTAGATGGATAAGGCTGGATATCTTATCCTGATGACACTACCAATAAAGTTTGCTTTGTAGATATTACAATTGTTATAAAGTTCTACAAATGATCTGATCATGGTCATTCATGTAAAGACATGTGAGCAAGGGTGTTCTATACAACAAGGTTTGTATAAGACCAGACCATGAAATGAATACTCTCATTATATGACGTCGTTAATAATGAGACTTACATTTTACTAGGATGACCATAGATGACATGACCTGAATCCTAAGTGAGTTGTGAACTCCTGCCTATGAAGGCGGTCCTTTGATTTGCATGGATAAGAGTGGTCAGATCATCGAGTCAATATGCCTACCATTTTGGGGATTCGTCTGATTGAGGAGTTAGGAACATAGCTACACAAGACAGAATTTACTCATTCTCTACCGTCGGGGTAAGTAGATAAATTGCTCCCTTAAGGGCTGATTTCGAGGCTTGAACAATGTGGCGTCACACCTTCTCTTGGCCTGAGAGGGGTTTGGTCGTAGTTGGACTATGACTTATTGTTCATTAGAGGGATCAGTGGTACTTAAGAAGTTAGATATAACTACAGGGGTAAAACGGTAATTTTGGCCTAGATGTACTTACGAGCAATTTGTGAAGGGGTCATCACACTGTTGACTGGTTATATCCAATGGACACATAAATATATATCTGTAGTGCGAAGAGTGTAGCTGTCGGTCTTTAGTGGAGTGATCGGCAGTTAATGGATGTTGAGTAATTTAATTAAATAAGTTTAATTAATTATTCAAAGTATTATTGGAGCTTCAATCTACAGGTCCATAAGGTCTCATATGTAGTTCAACTAGGATTATTAAAAAATAATTTTGGATTAATTTGATTTGTTCAAATTAATTGAGAAATTAATTATATAATAATTAATATAACATATTTGATACATTATAATATAAAGTTTATTTTGAGAGAAATTAAAATATTTGGGTATGATTCAAATATTAATTATATGAATTAGATTCATATAATTAAATTTAATATAAATTTGATTCATATTAAATACCATGAATTATTTAGAGTTTTAGAACTATAGATTATATTATATTTGATATAATGTAAACTATAGGTTATGTGTGACATTTGATATTATATGTAGTTATATATATTTAATAAGTTAGTTATTATATATATTTTATTTATTTTATTTTATTTATTTTATTTTATTTTTAATTAAAGGAAGGGNTTTTTTTTTTTTTTTTTTTTTTACGAGTGCTTCTTCTTCTTTACAGTAGTTTTCTTTACATAAGGTTTGTGTGATTTTCCCAAAAGCATTCTCCCAGAAAAATTCCTCTCTAGAAAAATCTTCTCTCTCTCGACCAAAAATTAACAGCCCATAGCTCCTATTAATTCTCAACCCCTAAGAAGAATACAGAAGGCTCATTTGTAGTGGTGTCCTCATTGGGGCTTGATTCTATTCGAGATTCCAAGAGGAGGGTTCCTGACCAGATAGATGAGGGTTTTTATGAAGAATGGTTCTTCAAAGGTTAGTATAATCCTAAACCTTAATCTTCCTTCTTAATTATAAAAGCATGTTGTAAAATTATTTATTTTTATTAGAATGCATAACTAGGTTTCTCTGTAATTTTAATACTCTATGAGATTTGAAATTAGGATTTGATCCACGCTTCCACATCGTACCTCACAGTCTTTCACTATCAACCACCAATAAAATATTTTAACAAAAAAAATTATATTCACAACACCCATAATTACTAATAAATTAACCAAATTCTCCCCACAACCCGAAGTTTATCTTTACAAAATTTATACTCTACAAAGTTGCGATTCGTCAATACACTATGTAAAAAAGGTATTGAATAGCTCGAACATTTCGTTTTATCTTTTTGATATAGCTATGCTTGCTTGTTTATCATTCTTTTTTCTACGAAATCGCATTTCAGATGTGTAATTACTTCCTCACTGGTAAATAGATTTTGATTTTGATGTTTTTGGTGGATATTTGTTGGTGAGGCATTTCAGAGGTTTTCAGTAGTATAAAGCCAAAATTATTGAATAATCAATAATGTAGGTTTCTTCATAATTCAGTAGCCTAATATTTGGATTCCAGTGTTATGAGGTTGAATTATAGGTTTTATTATTAATTTTAAATAAAGACAACTTTGTATGTTTAATTACTTTTCTACTCTTCTCAACTTATTACATGCAATTACCGGCAAAAAATTAAATGTTTTAATTACTTTTACTTACCTATCATCAACTACCAATTAAATATTTTAACTAACCTAATATCAATCCTGATGTGTTCATAACATGCGATGAAATGAGTATTAAGTGTGATGCTATAGTGCACTGTTTTATCTAATTGAACGCAAGTGCAAGCTCAATTAGAGACCTGGTGAGTCTAGAGTCGAACTCAGGGATTGCTTTGTAAGTATGCAATGAAGTTTAGTGCCTTGATCTTGACGCAATTGATTACAGATCAAATTCATTCTTGGTAAAACTTAAGCACTAAGTTATGTGCGATGGGAAGGTTTATACTTTATGTGAAGCAGTATATGCGATGACAGGGTTGAGAAGAATGTTCTCTAGCAATTCCTAAGTTAATATATAAGTCATGCGTTCATGCGATGTACATAATATTAGAACTTACACTTCTCAGTGTACGTGGCCACATTATCCTATCTCTAGGATGCATGCGATGAGTATGTAATGCAAAAGATGTTACTTATTTCTGAGGAACCTCTTTTCTTGTTTAAGGGTTCTAAATCTCTAATTTTCTCAAATCGAGGTTTAAGCTACTTAGGGTAATCTTTCGAGTTATCCAAATATTTCATTAGGCATACATATAACAAGTGAGAACGCATGAGTTAAATATTACTTAGTTCGTGTTAGCTAGATGCTTTTTGACCCATGAAAGACTTTAGCTACCCATAATGAATAAAGAGAGTATAGATGAAAGTTGAAATGAATATGTATTCATACTAAAGAAATAAGTCTTTGCAATGCTTAAATAATACAAATACGATATTAAGATAGGAAATAGAGAAAAATGGTCAAGTCGTGGTGCACAATTTCTGTTTCCCTCGGCTTCCTAAGTGACTACTTCACTGTAAGTATTAAAAGATGGAGTTTCTCTTGGACTCCCAAAAGAAACCGAAGCTCTCACTAAAGTTTTTGAATGGATGTAAGAGAAAGGGGCTCCTTTGAAAGAATGTGTATTCTCGACTCTTCTCTTTTCACGTTCCTCCATTTTTTTCTTTTTTTTCATGGCAATTTATAGACGACGATGATAGCTTTTCTTCTCTTATTTATGATTGTGTTGATAAGGTGCATTAAATTCTATACCTTGATGTGTTGCCTGCTGCACATCAAAAGTTCATTAGCTCTATAGTGAAGCTTTCTTATCAGCCACCAACTCAATCTTTGATTTGACCTTCACCACCCAAGTATCACGCCATGTATCATCGTCTGGCATCACCAAATTGCCTCACTATGCAATCATATGTAAGCATTGAGATTTCTCATTTGATCACATCATTAGTCATTCTGCACTTAAACAAAATGATTTAGCTTAAAAATAGACAGATTAGGCGTTGAGTGCGTGTAATCGCATTCTACAATTATTCTATGTATTTTCTTAGAAATTCATCTCATTTTCAGACCTTTTTTCCTAATTGTTTTAGATAAAAAAAAATGGGTAAAATATCTTGTATTTCTATAAGTTATCAAATCTCATTACTCATAACAAAAAAAAATCTCAATAAGGTTGTTATTCACAAGAAGTTCTCTTCAACAAATTATCTCCACAACCCAAAGTTTCTCTTCTCAACTCCACGAAGTTGATTTATCAATACACTATGTAAAAAGGTATGCATTTCATTTTGTATTGAATAGTTCGATCATTTCTTTTATGTTAGAATTCATTTGTTTGTTTTTGTTTCAAATTAGCGATGCTTACTTGATTATCCTTTCTTTTTTCTAATGTGTAATTACTTCCTCACTGGTAATTATTTGAATCAACTCACTGGTAATTATTTGAATCAACTGGTAACTATATACCTACCAAATTAATGTCTTTTATATTAATTGCCAAAAAATGGTTTAAAAAGATATCTAAAAAAAAAGAAATTGAAATGTTTACTGGAGATACTCAATTGGGCTTCTTACCAAAGTTACCAGGGTCAAACTGGGTCAAGAAGATAAGTGGTTGGGATTTGGCCATATATGTTAGCCCGGTCGAGTCTCCACCGGATCGATGAGGAGGAAGAAGGGGAGGGGGGTTAGATTAGTGCCAAGGAGGAAGAGGGGATTCAGTCTTGCTCTACCCTAGTGTAAATCGAGTGAGTTGAGATAAGGGTTGGCCTAGTACTGGTGGAGGTAAAGGTGACCTAATTCGTCCTTGAGAGTATAGATCGGGGTCAAGAGATTGGAGTGTCTAGTGCCAGTGGACGTATAGAGGACTCAGTCTTGCTCTGGTAGAGTATGGCCCAAGTTCTAGACTAATTTTGCTATTGTGTTTTGGCTCAGTTCTTACTCAGACCTAGTATGGGATTGAGTTTTCTATTTTTTATTTTTTCCTTTTATTTTTAAAATTTTTAATTATATTACTAATTGTAATACTATTTTCTTATAAATTGTAAGGAAATGTCTTGCGTTTGGATTTGTTTTGGTAATCTTTGAAATGAAAGAGAAAAAGATTAAGATGGAGGAGAGTTAAAGAGTTTTAACATAGAGATGGAACGACGTACAATGAATTCCTAACTGAGGTTTATAAGATAAGCAGTATAAATTTAGATGACTACAAGCTTGTTACTATGTGTATACTCCAATTGAGGTCTAAAGCTCCGGCATTTTTCATTCGAAATGATAAAGATCTTTACATATTTTTGACATGGAAAGATGTCTTAGTAATACCTCTTTATGTATTCATGCTTCTAAAGTGTTCAAGTAATCAAGAATTTCATCCAACAATTCATATTTTCGACAAACTGAAGAAATTCCATCAATATCTAGGTCAATCCTTTATAAGACGGAGTACGATATTCCACTGACCCCCACATATTTTGGTCTAAAACCCACCACTTACTTCATTGCCTACTAATTTGACGACGCATAATTTGGAGGATGATGTAGACCATATATCTCAAAACTCAAGATTTCAATGATTGGTCTTGGAGAGAGACATGTGATGGTAGAGATGAAGTAGATGGAACTGTTGATGGAAATAACACTTACGGTGATACACATCATGCAGAAGAACAACATGTTCCATATGCAACATGTCGTAACATGTCACATCCATCCAATAGCACAATTATCATGTTAGGTCAGTCTTATTCTTCTGAAGATGTAGAAAACGGTGACATATTTTTATCTAAAAGCGAAGAAATTTCACTCAAATATTAATGCATGAAAAGATACCTTATACACATTGAAACCCTAAAAATGCTCATATGTCGAAAAGATCTAAAAATGGTAAACATGATCAAAATATATGCAACATCGATTTTAACCCATAAAAATCAACATCTCAAAACATCCTCAAAAACCAATAAAATGCGCGAAAGAAAGAGTGCAACCGAACCTAATATTGAGATGAGAAACTCGGCATGATGTTGGGAAAAAATTGATTTTTAAAAATATGGCCAAAATCAAAGAGAAAATGCCAATGGAATGGGGAGGGAGAGGTTTTACGTGAAGAAGAAGAGAGATGAAAGGAAGTCTTGACTTTTGAAATTCCAGATGGCAAATTTGTAATTTTACATATCTTGAAAACTTGGAGGGGTCCAAAAAATTAAGTTTTCAAAAAAGGTCCAAATTTCTAAAAAAATCTTAAGAGGGTAAAAAATGTCAATAATCCAAAAATAAAAAAGTCCAAAGGTTAAATTACAAGTTTAACCTTTTTTTTAATTTAACATTTTTATTTTGAATTAGTTTAATGCATGGCTATTTATTTCTCTATTTTAAGATTTTGTGTTCATATTTATATTTATATTTATATATTATTTACCAAATTAAAACTTGTTGGAACGCCTTGAATTTATTTGTTGGTGCTTCGAACAACCAAGTACAGGGGTCTTGCTATTCAAAATTCATATTTAGCATATTTACTTATTTGTAGTTATTTACGATTATGATCCTAGGGTTTAGAGTAGTGCACTATATAAACTCTTTAACTCTTAGAGGTGTCTTTTTTTTTTTTTTTTTTTGCTGTTTTCAAAAAACACTCTCTAATAATATTGTTCTCCCTCTGCCCTGTGGATGTAGCTAATGTTGGGGTTGATGTTCTAAATTTCGTAAGGTCCTATAGTTTGTAAATGTTTTAAACAAACTCATTGTTTATTTAATAAAATATATGATATTTTATTCTATATTTTAGTTGCATTAACCACAAGTCTAAACTAACACCGAAGGTTATCTTGTAGCTTAAACATGTAGGTAGAGATATACGAGTGGATCATATTTAAGTGATAACCTACATGGTCTGTAGTAGATGGATAAGATTGGGTACCTTATTCTAGTGACATTACGAATACAGTCCACTTTTTAGGTGTTATAATTGTTGTAAAGTGCTACAAATGATATGATTCTGATCATTCATGTATAGACATGTGAGCGGAAATATTCTATACAAAGAAGTTTGTATAAGACTGGACCATGAAATGTCTAGTCTCATTATATAAAGTCGTTCATGCTAGAGACTTACATTTCACTAGGATGACCATAGGTAACATGACTTAAATCCTGAGTGAGTTGTGAACTCATGCCTTTGAGTGCAATCCTTTGATTTGTATGGGTGAAAGTGGCCAGATCGTCGACTCAATAGGCCTACCATTTTGGGGATTTGTCTGATTGGGGAGCTGGGAACACAGCTACACAAGAAGGAATTCACTCATTCCCCGAAGTCAGGGTAAGTAGACAAATTGCTCCCTTAAGGGCTGATTCCAGGGCTTGAACAATGTGATGTCACACCCTCTCCTGGCCCGAGAGGGGTTTAGTCGTATTTGGATTGTGATTTATTGTTCATTAGAGGAATCAATAGTACTTAAAGAGTTAGATGTAACTATAGGGGCAAAATGGTAATTTTGGCCCAACTGTACTTACGAGCAATTTGTAAAGGATCATCGTACTGTTGACTAGTTATATCCAATGGACACAGAAATATATCTGTGGTGCGAAGAATGCAGCTGTCGGTCTTTAGTAGAGTGTCCGACAGTTAACGAATGATGAATAATTTAATTAAAGAGTTTGATTAATTATTCATGTACCATTTGAGATTCAAGCTACAGGTCCATGAGATCCTCTTAGTAGCTCAATAAGATTAAATGAGAATCAGTTTTTGGATTAATTTGAATTGTTCAAATTAATAGAGGCATTTAATTATATATGATATAATTAAGTTATTTTAATTATATATGATATAATTGATATAATGTATTTTAGGAAATAAATATTTGAATAAGATTCAAATATTAATTATATGAATTGGATTCATAATTGTTAAATTTAATATAAATGTGAGAGAGAAAAGAATCTATAGGTTATATTATATATGATACAATATTAAAACTATAGATTATATGTTATAATTTGATATAATATATAATTAATATATATATATATATATATATATTATTATGGACAGTTATTTATCATATTTATATATATAATTATTATTTTTAATTTAAATGAGGAAGGGAGTTAACTCTCTTCCCCTCTTTTCTCATCACTCACGTAAGTAGGTGGTTGATGTTTTTTTGGGCATTTGATAGGAGAGAGTCTCCTTCATCTTAGAGCAAGAAAGGAAGTCAGAAAATATCTACGATCCCTGCTAAAGCAATAGGGACTGTTTTTTTGGGCATTTTTTCAACAATTGAAGATGTCTGGCGTGAACGTAAAAATCGAAAAATTTACCAGAAGAACAGTTTCGATTTATAGCAAATCAAGATGCGATCCCTGCTAAAGCAATAGGGACTGTAGGTGCCGCTGACTGGTAAGTCAAAGAAGGCTGTCGTGGATGATAAAGAATGGCATACTCTTGAGGAGAAGGCTCATTCGACGATCATTCTATGATTGGTTGATGACGTCATCATCGAGGTCAAAGATGAAGAAACTGTCGTTGGTCTTTAGTTGAAGTTAGAAAGTCTTTACATGAAGAAATCTTTAAACAAGAAGTTATTTCTAAAGAAACATTTGTTCATCTATGTATGCAAAAAGGTACGTCTCTACGAGACCATCTTGATCAATTAAATAAAATTTTATTTGATTTGCGTAACATAGAGGTTAATGTTGATGATGAGAATGTTGCCCTAATTTTGTTGACATTTTTGCCCCCGTCATATGAGACTTTTGTTGACTCGTATATTGGAGGCATCCTATGCAATTCGTTTGTATAATACCAGGACCAAAAAATAAGTCACTTTTACTTTATAACGTTGTTTTTTATTTAAGACTGACTTTTTCAAATCGATGACCTAGGTAACTCGACCTGAATCCTAAGCTAACTATGAACTCCTGTTTATTTAGAATTATTTTTAGATTTGCATAGGTGAGGATTGGCTTATCAACGCCAGCTCAATAAGCCTCCTATTTCAAGGGTAAGACCAGGTAGATAGCTGAGGACATAGGGTGCAAGACGAAATTCACTCCTACCTATCTCTAGGGATAGTAGAGAGGTTGTTCTCTTAAATACTGGTTCCAAGTCTTGAATAAGGGGCACCACCCTCTCATTGGCCCAAGAGGAACTTGATGTAATGATTGGATCACAAACCTGTTGTTAATTAGAGGATCAATGACACTTAAGGAGCAAGATATAATTTTGAGGGTAAAACAGCATTAGACCCAGCCATTATTACGAACAACCAGTGATGGGTCGACTTACTGATTATAGTTAAATCGAGTGGACAAAAATATATCTATAGTGAGGAGAGTGTAACCATCGAGGTATAGTGGTGCATCTTGGTGGTTAACAAATATTGATTAATTCGGATTGAAGAGTTTAACCGATTAATCTCAAATCATTGGAGTTCATGATCTGTAGATCCATAAGGTCCCCCTACTAGATTGTAAAAGATTAAACCTTAGATTAGAATATTGAGCGAATTTGAAACATTCCAATTCGAAATTGGGGTTTGGAATTTGAAAAATTCAAATTTCAATTTAGGGTTTAGACATTTATAATTGATATAATTAATGTTTAAATTAAACGTATTTGGAGAGTTCAATGTATTTAAATATTAATTTAAATATTGATTTAAATATTTAATTACATGAATATGGATTCATGTTTGAATTAGGTGTTTTGTTAATTTAATATCTGATATTAAATTATTATTATTTAATTAGTTAAATTTATTTAATTTATTAAATTATTATTATTTAATTAGTTAAATTTATTTAATTAATTAAATAAATTAGTTTCATTTTAAAAGGGAATAAATTCAATTTTTTGAAATCAAATTTAAATTAAATTTGATTTATTTTTAAATTAAATTTTATTTTAAAATGAAAATTGAGAATTTAAAAGGGTTTTAAATTTTCATAGTGGAATTATCCAACATTTGATGTTATTAATGGATTAATCCCAAAATCAACAACTAACCCACTATGTTAATGCCATTTGAAGTGTCAAATGACTGAAAAACTTAGTGCTTGCATGTTTATGTAATACTTCAATTTTTGGAAATTTCAGCAAAAAAATATTTGAGCTCTAAAACCCTCTCCAAACTACTTCCAATTCCCTCTCAATTGAGAGTTCCACAACGAAAATCCAAGACTAATAATACTAGAGAAGATTCACTTGATAGTCTATTGAAAATTTGAAGGTCAAATTCGTGGAGAGCAGAAGGATTAAGGTAGAATTCTTCAAACGTAATGAATTGAAACCCTTGTATGTGAAAAGTTGTTTTTAAGCATGCTTGTAACTCAAATTAAGTGTAATTAGAGTGCTTAATGATTCTGTTTGCAATACCTCAATACCCTTTACAAGCTAGGAAGGGGACCTAATGGACCTGCATCAGAAGCTCCAACGATGTGAGATTAATTAGCTAAACTCATTAACCAAATTAATCAATATTCGTCAACTGTGGGTATACTTCACTAAAGACCCACAGCTGCACTCTTCTCACTACAAATATGTTTCTGTGTCCAGGATATAGACCAATAACAACAAGTTAGCTATGTCTCAAGCAACTTATATAGATAAGATGTTGATTCGATATTAGATGCAGAACTCTAAGAAGGGTTCATTTCCTTTCAGTCATGGAATTCACTTGTCTAAAGAACAGTGTCTTGAGACACCTCAAGAAGTTGAGGACATGAGACGTATTCCCTATGCCTTAGTTATGGGTAGCTTAATGTATGCTCTGCTCTGCACTAGGCCTAACATTTGTTATGCAATGAGAATATTCAGTAGGTACCAGTCTAATCCAGGGTTAGATGACTGGATTGCGTTTAAGGATATCCTCAAGTATCTTAGGAGAACGAGGGACTATATGCTCTTATATGGAGTTAAGGATTTGATCCTTACGAATACACGAACTCTGATTTCCAAATTGACAAGAATTCTAGGAAGTTCACATCAGGATCAGTGTTCACCCTGAACGGGAAAGCTGTAGTATGGCATAGCATCAAGCAAAGATGTATTGCAGACTCAACCATGGAGATTGAGTATGTAGTTGCTTGTGAAGCAGGAAAGGAGGCAGTTTGGTTAAGGAAGTTCTTAAGTGATTTGGAAGTTGTTTTAAACATGAACTTGTCGATCACCTTATACTGTGACAACAATGGAGTTGTTGCCAACTCAAAAAGGACCTCGTAGCCACAAACGCAGAAAGCACATTAAGAGGAAGTATCACCTGATACGAGAGATTGTACCACGAGGAGATGTGATCATCACAAAGATCGCTTTGGAGCACAACATTGTTGATCCATTTACGAAGGCTCTATCGGCTAAAGTGTCCGAGAGTCATCTAGAGAATCTAGGTCTATGAGATATATCCATTGGGTAATCTAGGGCAAGTAGAAGATATGTAATGAGCATGAGTTTCCCTAGTTTATTGTATTTTACTTTGTATTTGTAACATCCTCGTTGTTCCATGTAATGTACATCCCACTAACTAGAGTTTTAGTTCAAGTGGGAGTTTGTTGGGTTTTATGCCCTAAAACTCGTAGATAGTGAATGTAATTAAATGATCGTCAATAATAAATAGTTATTAATGTTTTTATCAATAAGTATTATTGATGGTTTATTTAATTTTGTTTTATTAACCCTAAAATCCAATAAACTAACATCTTAGGTTGTCTTATGAGTCTTGAACTGTATGTGGAGACATATAAGGATTGATGTTCAAGATACAGCCTAAAGGGTCTATAGTATAGAGATAAGGTTGGGTACTTTATCCTAGTAACACTATGGATAAGACCCAGTTTGTATTTGGTACAAACGCAGTGAAACAATGCGTTCATGTAGGAAACACATGAGTAGGGGTATCCCTGTCTCTTATACAGCACAAGATGTGTATAAGAGACAGCAAACGCAGTGAAACAATGCGTTCATGTAGGAAACACATGAGTAGGGGTATCCTATGCAATGAGTTTGCACAAGACCGGACCATGAAATAGTAACCACTAATTGTAACTCTGTTGTCTAGTTTCTATTGTAATATGATGACCTAGGCAACTTAGTTTTTCTTTTAAGTATATTATGAATTCCTATTCACGAGGGATTATCCTTTGATTTGTATGGGTGAAAGCAGTTAGTTTGTCGACTCAATATGCCTACCATTTTGAGGATAAGACTGAGTGGGTTGTTGGGAAAATAATCATACAAGATGGATTTCACTCCTTCCTGACTTATGGGTAAGTAGATGAGTGTTCCTTTAAGTGGTGTCTCGGAAAATTGAACAAAGGGCCCTACCCTCTCACTGGACCGAGAGGGGTTTTTGTTTAATGGTTGGACCATAAACAGATTGTTCATTAGATGAGCATTTGTACTTAAGGATACAGAGATAACCCAGGGGCAAGACATTAATTTGACCCAGTTGGTGTTACGAACATTCGTGAAGGACTAACTTGCTATTATTGGTCTATATCCGTGGACAGAGAAACATATCTGTAGTGAGAAGAGTGCAGTTGTGGGTCTTTAGTGGAGTGTACCCACAGTTAACGAATATTGATTAATTTGGTTAATGAATTTAGCCAATTAATCTCACGTCGTTGAAGCTTCTGATCTATAGGTCCATTAGATCTCCTTCCTAGCTTGTAAAGGGTATTGAGGTAATTTTTCATTAAATTGAATTTGAAATGTTCAAATTAAGAATTGGGAATTTTTTAATGTAAGTTGATACATTTTAATATAAAGTTTAATTTTAGACTTTATTATTAATTTTGGATATGATTCAAAATTAATAAATGAGATAACAAAATATTTGAAAGGAGTTCAAATATTAATTTAATATGAATAAGATTCATATTGCAAACTGTATGTTAAAAATAATGTGCATTAGATGCACATTAAAACTATAGGTTAAGTGAGAGAAATGTTTTTAAATATGATTCAAATAGGAAATTAAATTAAATATGTGATATTTAATTGGATAATTAATTAATTGAAGAATGAATGAATGAATGAATGAATGAATGAATTTTGAATTTAATTAAATCGATTAAATCAAAACTATAGATTAAATTTAATGTACATTAGATGCACATTAAAACTATAGGTTATGTGAGAGGAAATAATTTAATTATGATTTAAATTATCATTTAATTAAATATTATTTAATTAATTAATTTATTTTATTTTACTTAAACAAATTAACTCCCAATTTTAGGGAAGTTACGACTCACCACCCCTTTCTCTAACAAAAGGGTTTTGTTTTATAGAGGGAAGAGATAGCTCTCAAGGTCTCTATGTGTGTTTTCTTCTTCCTGAGAAAAGAAAAAATAAATAATTTTGTGATATTCCCAAATCCCAAAAGAGAGAGTTCCACAATTCTCCATAGCCTCGATTCCCTGCAAGAATAGGGAGGTTTCCAAGTGGTGATGCTCAATACCAATTCAACAGAGAAATTCTACAGAATCGTCCAAAGGTTTGCAAAGTAGGGTTTCTTCCCTGTATAATTAGTCTTTTTGGGAATTGCATGCTTAATCAATATTACCTTTTATTCCAATGCAAAATTGTTTTATTTTTAAATGCCAATTTAGAAAATTTGAAATGGTTCTGTTTTTTGGCTTCCATTGTGCCTTAGTAATTTCATCCCTTTAAGGAGCTCACTGTATCTAATTGTAAAAAAGGACAAAGATTGTAAACTTACGTCACACTCGACCCATGAACTTGGTTCGGTCAATTCTTGAAAAATTGACTTGGATAATGGCCGAAATGCATTTTCTCGAACCCCATGGTTCATATTCTTATCGGCAATCCAATTTATCATTTCCATAAATACAGCAGGTGGAACCTCATGCATCAAAGAGTATTAGATCATTGCTTTAAACAGTTTCATAGGTACTCCAGGGAGAAGGTACTTAATCGATGGACATTCCAAAGGAAGTTGTAACTTACTTTCCTTCTATTTTGTTATTTTCTTCTTTGGTTTGGCCAGAGGTGTGTACTTGTTAACAATCTTTCTCTTACGAGTGGTTTTTCGACTCTCGATCATAACCTACTAAAATACAATAAAATGATGAACATGTCGAATAACAAATATGAAGAAAGAGATACTCTAATCACATAAGGATCATACCAGTGAATCGAGATATATGGTGTCAGACCGTGCGATAGGCAATGGCTCCAACAGGAATTGTTTCTCAGAAGGTAGAGGTTCAATGTCCTCTCTACTCGTATCTAGAGGTGGAATGATAGTGGGAAAGGCAGTGGTTGAGGTATCAAGGTGAGAAATAGACGAAGATGTGATATCAGGCTCTGTGGGTAGAAGAGTGCTAAGTGAGGTCCTGATATCAGGCTCTACAGATGGAAGAGCAATGGGTGAGGTGGATGTATTAAGTTGTACAAGTGAGGTAGATGACTGAGGTAGAGGTGGGGTGGGTGACCTAGGTAGGGGTTGGATGGGTGACCGAGGTAGGGGTGAGACAGATGACCTGGGTAGAGGCTGGGTGGGTGACGTAGGTAGAGGCTGGACGGGTGACTTATGTAGAGGTTGGGTGGGTGACCGAGATAGAGGAGAGATGGGTGACATAATGACATCATGGTCTGTCTGTGGAGTGGGTGACCTCGTTGCCTCAAACAACATGGAACCCTTCATAGACTATAATAGAGACATAATGGCTGACAATTGTGTTTTGATGTCTCTCGTGTTTCTTTCAAGGTTCGATATACGGCCATCTAAACTTAATATTAAGTTGTCAATACACCACAGGTATATATACAGAAGGATCAACATAGGCTCCTTCCCTACAACCTGAAACATCAGGCTCAGGACGATCCTCCTCGGGCTTAGAACGCTCTTTCTCAGGCTTAGGACATAAATGGCCCACCAGCACTTCATAAAACATATCCTCGTTGGGGGTGTAAGTGGACTAGTAAATGTTTATGTCATCATCAGATTCGTCGTCCCTCACTCCACCTTCGGCATTATCCTATTCATCACCTTCCCCAGCTTCTGAACTATCTTTCCCATTCGAACTACTTCCACTTTCTGAACTACTAAAGCTTCCCAAAATCCTGACATCGAAATGTACTTATCTTACGGCCCGTCTATCAACTGGGGTGTCTCAAAACTCCTTCTCAGCATCAGACATGACAAGACCCTTTTTTGCTTTTATCTGAATTAACAATCCAACCCAGTAAGATGGTTAGTGTCTATTTAAAACCAAATAAACATAATGTGGCTAGATTACACTTACATGTTGAGACTAAAAAATGTCTCTCTCGAGTACTTTGAATGATACTAAGTGGGAGCATGACCACCATAATATACGAGGCACAACTACCTTGCTCTTTTGAGTGGCAATGTTCCCCACTACCGATGATAGGATCTCATACATCCACACCTAAATATGAAACAACACATATTTATAACTATGTTAATGTTCAACCAAAGATAAACTTCACACCTGGAATGCTTGAAGAAATCTACGCAGTGAGTACTTCACAACATAATTTTTATTTCCTCTCACCTTCTCCTTGTATTAACCAACCTTATCATTCAATGAAGTCTTGAGGGCATCGAGTGTCCTCTCCCAAATAATTGTACCTCAATCTAAACTGTTACAATAATCTATATCCTCGACATCTTCAAATGAAGTACGATCAACTACACTTTTCTACTTGTTCTTTCTTATCATTACAACCTCCATGTAATACACTAAGGTGATTTTAATAGCATCATCATTTTTCAAACTCCAAATTCTTCTATTCTTCTTTTAGTAAATTCAGGTGGAATGCGTATGAAGTCAATCGATTACCAAAGTACCTTGTTGCAAGTTCTTGTGAGACCTCTTCACTCTGAACAACTTGCGTAGGAGACCACCACAAATCAGTAATCAACAAAAAATTGTCTTTCGAAAATGTGATGACCTTTCCTCTAACAAAGAAGCTAATCGAGTTCTCTCTTTGCTTCTTCACTTTCCTCAACAACATATGATGGATAAGTGGGTTGTTGAATACGAGGTCAATCTCTAAAAATCGCTAAAAAACTATTCTCTTGGGTATCTCTAACTGCCCTCTGATAAGTTTCTCCTTCACAATCTTATTGGCATTCACAATGTGGTCTAGGCTCATTACTTGTCCGGGAAACCTATCAACTTTACTTATTTTCAAAGCTTTTGACAGATGTGAACATTTAATCTATCAATTAACAAGTTCTTAAAAAAATCAGTAACTATACATACTATTAAAGTCTCACTATAATCGCTTTAGCTTGTCTCGCTCTTGCCTATTATTCTCCCGTCAATCTCGCTTTCGCATATATCACTCTCACCCATCTCGCTCTCCCCATTGTCCATCTCGTTGATCTCAATCTCACCTATATATCTCTCATAAAACTTGCTCTCACCTTATAAGGCTCTCACTATATCTTCTTCATCCTCAACCCACGAAGAACACATCGAAACTCAAAATAAAAATAGATGTGACCGATTACTAAACCCTAAAACCCACAGAATGTGCCGGCCAATTCCAACCCAACGAAATCTAAATAGACATAACACAACATGCATAACAAAGTTTAGATTCACTTATCCAAGAACTTCAATTGCGGCAACAGATGGATGATGATTTGCGACACTTCTACACGATAATTTTTAGCGAAACCTCAAAAGCTCTGAAGAACACAACTTCTCTAGAGCTCTGAAGATCTAAAGATATATTAAAGCTCTAAAGATTTAAGTTCCTAAGATCCAAGACTTAAGTTCCCATAATCCAAATACTGAAGCTCCCAAATATTGAAAGTCAACGCTCTCAAGCTCTCAAGTGCTGAAAACTGAAGCTTTTCAAGTTTCGAAGACTAAAGCATTCAAATTTTGAAGAACTGAAGATCTAAACTATTTGAAACTTCAAAGATTGGAAGACTTCAACAAATTAATTGTATCTTCGCAGCCTACAAGTTGAAGATTCAATCTCCTCAAACTTAAGAAAAGGTTCACAAGCAGATCAACAAGCCACAGGCCAATCCAAGCTAATCAACAAACCCAAAGGCTGCTCCAAAAAGATCAACAAGCCCAAAAGTCAATAGTTCAAGAAATCATCAAGCTGAAAGGCCGATCATCTAAAAAAATCAACAAACTTAACATTAGAGTTTACTTTTGGAGAGAGAGCATTAAAAGATTATATATTAGAGATTGTACTCATTATACTAAAATAAATACAAATACAAAGTTCAAATTCCACGAAATAAATTTCTCTGGAAATCTCGTGTGAAGAGTTTGGCACGCTCGGCGGGACAATCTCTACTTTTCATCTCTTTCTCTACAACAAAAAGAAGTCATGGTATCTAAAAACAACATTTTCAAAACTTTAAGCGATGTTTACATGAAAATAATTACTCAAAGTCGTTCTAAGGAAATTCAACGATCTAAAGAGTAGCCACCCTTTGAGGTTGCAAAGAATATATAGGAGCAACTGTCGAAATTAACAAACAGCGAAATTTTCATCAAAGAGAATCCATTGTCTAATGAAGCCACTTCATCTTCTAACAATCAAGCAAAGAAGCTTCAAAACCCAAT
Organism: Benincasa hispida; assembly: GCF_009727055.1. Lineage (NCBI taxonomy): Eukaryota > Viridiplantae > Streptophyta > Magnoliopsida > Cucurbitales > Cucurbitaceae > Benincasa > Benincasa hispida. The sequence goes on from NC_052354.1 coordinate 48,501,669, forward strand.
CTAGTGTCAGTCATGATGACAGGCGTGGGTACATAAAAAGAAAGAATGGCTAAACTAGAAAAGAAGGTGAGCAAACGAATGAAGACAATCGAAGAAAGAAATTATGAAATGGCGTCTCTAAAGAATTATATTGAAAGTCATGATGCTGCTAAATCAAGCCAAGCACCTGCTGTTAAGGATGACGATAAAGGGAAAACAATCTTGCAAGAAAACCAACAACAACAATCAACTTCAATTGCTTCGTTATCAGTGCAATAATTGCAAGATATGATCACAAACTCTATTAGGGCCTAGTATGGTGGTCCTTATCAAAGTTCTCTCTTGTATTCTAAACCATATACAAAAAGAATTGATACTTTAATAATGCCAACCGGATACCAGCCACCTAAGTTTCAACAACATGTTGCTCATTTCATCAAAATATGTAAAAATGCTGGAACATAGAGGGACTTATTGGTCAAATAATTTGTTCAAATATTGAAAGAAAATGCTTTTAATTAGTACACTGACCTAGAGTCTGAGTCAATTGACAACTGGAAACAACTTGAAAAAGAGTTTCTAAACCGCTTCTTCAGCATAGGCAAATGTTAGTATGTTCGAGCTTACCAACACCAAGCAACGAAAAGGTGAACTCATTATTGATTACATAAATCGCTAGAGAGATGCAAGTCTAGATTGCAAAGACCGTCTCACCAAATTATCTGTTGTTGAGATGTGCATTCAAGCATGCATTGGGGACTTCTTTACATTCTTCAAGATATAAGGTCTCGCACCTTTGAAGAGTTAGCTACTCGCCTCCCATGATATGGAACTGAGTATTGCTAGTCGAGGAGACAAAACCATTTTAGTCCCTAACATAAAGAATGAAGGAAATGATGGTGAGACGACTTTAGAAGATGTCAATTTAGCCTCTCTTAAATCATCCTTCAAAGGAAAAGACAAGAAACCTGAAAGGTGTCAAGATGTGAAATACGTCACTTAACTTTACAAGAAAGACAAGAAAAAGTCTATCCTTTTCTGATTCTGACATTTCTGACATGTTAGAACAGCTACTAAAAACCCGGCTGATTCAACTTCCTGAGTCTAAAAACCAAAAGAGATGCAAAAAGTCGATGATCTAAACTACTGTAAATATCACCGAGTCATCAGTCAACCAGTGAAAAAATGTTTCATTCTAAAAGAATTAATTCTAAGATTAACTCAAGAAGGAAAAATTGAGCTTGAAGTTGATGAAACGACTCAATCAAAGTATGCTACAATAACAACAAATGTTGCAATCAAATGAACTTTACAAGTTCATATCATATCAATGTCGAAGAAGCCAATCATTCAAAAGAAATCAAGCAAAGAACTTCTGTCTTCTATCGTATTAAGCCTACAACTACTCGGTCTTCAATCTTCCAAAGATTGGGTATAGTAACGAGAAAAGAAGAAAATCAATGTTTAATGTTGCCTTTCACTCGAACTTCAGCTTTAAAAAGGCTAAGTGTCTTCACATCAAACAGAGATTGAATTTTGCCATCTGTTTTTTATTGTCTCAAACTAACAAGCGATCAACATGAAACAAAGATGAGAACCTTGAAGGCAAAATCATTTTGTGAAGGAAACAATGACGATAAAAGTCACAGTTTTGTCCCTTCACGAATGAAGAGGAGGTTGTCGTTAAGCCAAAACTCATCATATTGGCAAATCCTACAAATGAAGAAGAGGATCAAAGCCATGATGAAAGTAAAACTTCTAAAATACAAATGTAATAGCTCCTTATTATAAGAGCCTACACTGCATGTTGCTCTTGACCCATGACCCATATGAGTTTAAACGGTGAATGGCAAAAAAGAAAAAAAAAAATTGAACTACATTATGACTTGATCTCTTACTTCAAGGGTATGTAGGCAACTTAAAGAAATCTAAGTTCAGTTAGGAAAATACTGTCACGAAACAATAGGGATGCCACGACCACCCAACTGTGGCATTACAAAGTTGATATTGTTAATCCTCAATGCAAAAAATGAAACTCCAAATTAAAGATTTTCATCTTAAATGGGGGCATACCAACAATTTGGGAGCAGGGCAACAAATTCAAGATGTCCATCCCTAGTAAGACAGGATACAGTAAATTGAAGAAATACGCTACTTTGCACAAAACTACACAAATAGAATGCATACAAAAAAGGTCTTCACTAAAGAAGATCGATCTTGTCCTCGCTATCTTAAATAAATAAGCCTCAAGTGTTGGTTGTCACTCGTTTCAAGATTAAGGCATCATTTGCTTAAATTCTAGCACTTCATCTTCAACATTGGGGCTACGCTCACTTAAAGTGGCATTCCATCTTCAAAGTTCAAGATTGGAAACTGCTTCACTTCATTTCAAGTTCAGTGTGGATGGCTCTACTTCATCTTCAAGTATGATATGATTGGTTTCGCTTTGCTTACTCAAGTATGGAGGCTTCAACGACGCATCTTCAAAATCAAGTGGGGAGGATTTACCAATGTTTCATCAAACTTATGTTTGAAGAGTTCGGTGATGCTTCATCAAGCTCAAGTTCAGAGGATTTGTCGAGGCTTCTTCAAGTTTAAATGTGAAGGATTCGCCAATATTGCATCATGCTTAATATTGAATTTTTTCGATGTCAGGTCAGATGCTCAAGTCACAAAGCCAAATCTGATGCGGGAGGCACAAAGTCAAAGGTGGAATTCGATTCAATCCTCTCTAAGGTCAAAAGTCGATTCAAACATCTCCAAGGTCAAAATAAAATATTGGTGCAATCGCAAATCATTTAGACCTCTCTAAGGTCGAAATAAAATATCAGTGCGATCGGCGGATCATTCAAACCTCTCTAAGGTTGAAATAAAATATTGGTCCAGTCGCCAGCTACACATCAAGCACCAGAGCATCGGGCGACGACGAATGACCTCGATGAGCAACAGTGACTTGTGGGTCTCAATAATAGTTGTCGGTAAAAAAAATGGCTAGAAGTTGAGGAGACGGTTGGCATTCCACCACTGAAGACGACGCAGACAATAATGGCAGAATCGTTGGGTGTCGGTAACAATTACAAAAGAAAATGCAGCAAAATCGGAGGGATTTTCCGATGATGGCAATTAAGGTGAAAAGAGAAGCCGATTTCGACAATATGATTCAGCCAATTCTGCTTCAAGATCAAGTTTTCGTATGCTGAAGAAGTCGGAAAAAAAAAAAAGGAAGAAGATAATTCAAGTAAAAAGTGCAAGGAAGGAAGTGAGTTAAAAAAAAATAAACCCAAAGTGGACTCACGAGTTATAAAGCCTTGTTCAGATGTGTAAGCTGATATACATACAAATATGTGGACATGAAAGACTCAAGAATGCAAGTGGAGTTATTCTCTTTTTGGTTGGCAGAAGAGAAACTATGTAACGACCTGACCCCAGGTAAGGTCGTTACTAAAATAAATGCATGCACAGAGTTTAAAACGACGCTCAGTTATTTGAAATAAATGCTAATTAAACAAAAGAAGTTCATAAGGCGTTTATTAAATGCAATTGTTAAAACAGTTAATAGGGTAACCAAAATTCTTAAAGGCTAATCAAAGGCATATAAAAAAATAATCCTTAGTAATAAATTTTAAACAGTAAAACCAAAAAACAGATTTCAAGATGTGGAAGCGAAAAGATCTAGTCCCAGTGACACGATCACGAATTCCGTTGCGCCATCGCCAGTACATCTTTATCTTTTCCTGAAACATCAACATAAGAAAGAATGGGTATGAAATACTCAGTAAGTAACCCTACCACTAGGGTCAGGCTAGGCATCTATATCCTCTAGATACCCGCATATGGCACATAAACATATGAAACAAACAAGAGACTGAGTCCTATCCTATTGTAGTTAAGTATGCCCACAAAACTGGTGAATCCCGAAGGAAACACAAAACTGGTGAATCCCGAAGGAAACACAAAACTGGTGAATCCCGAAGGAAACACAAAACTGGTGAATCCCGAAAGAAACACAAAACTGGTGAATCCCAAAGGAAACATAAAACTGGTGAATCCCGAAGGAAACACAAAACTGGTGAATCCCGAAGGAAACACAAACTGGTGAGCATCTAACTAATCAATAAGGATATTCACGCAATCTCAACATTCTAAGAATCAATATTGTACAATTCTAAAACATACATGAAAATCCTTGGCTTCATCACAAACACATGATTCGTAACAACATATTATACAACATTCATGTATACCTTACATTATAATTCCACAACATGCAAGTATGCCTCAACACCAGTAGATCAGACATCGACATATGGAAACACATACTATCACATACTAACGATCAAGTACTTAGGTTTGTATGTAAACAAATCAGAACTCGTGCCAGAACATACTTTGATTCAGGTCATACTGTCAATCAACATGCTAACATTTACCATAACATATACTCATCACGCTAGCATACAACTAAAGCCTGGCCCGTGGGCAGTTCTAGTGGTAAGATTACTTACCTCAATCGAAACTTTATGGATAACGAAGCTCCAACGGCCAAATTATAATGGCAACTAGAAGTAGCGGCCCTAACACTGAAAAGAACTCAAACAATTTCAGTTTAACCATAACAGCAACACTTCAGACCCAAGTCCAAAATATTCAAAAACTTACCCAAAGGATGAAGGTCATTTCCAATTTCCCTTAACGGTGCTCCCTCTAAATTTCAAGTTTCGCTAAAACTCACCTTCAAATAAAAACCCAACAACTATGAATCAAAATGACGAAACCCAACGTTAATGGCTAAGAGACCGAACCGAGCTACCACAACCTTACCTAGAACAGGTCCGACGGAGACAAGGAAGACGGCCGACGACGATTCTGGGTCTAGCGAAGTGTGAAGAAGCGGCAACTGGTCGAATCTGAGCCGGTGAGGTGCAAGGGAACGGCAACTGGACAGATCTGAGTTGGTGAGGTGCTGCAATTGACGAGGAATCTCTCTCGCGCGGCAGTGGGTCTGATGAGACAGTGAAGGAAGCGCGGCGTTCGGATCTGAATGGCAGTGAGGGAGGTGCAAGTCGTTCGGAATGGTAGCGAGGGAAACGCGGCGGCGAGAACTGGGCAGTTAGGGAAACAGCGTTCGTGGGTTTAGGAGAAAAGAAGAAGGAAAAATTGGGGGTTTTGCCGTTTGAGGAAGAAGAAGGAGAGTGTTGGTGGGGTTTTTTTTTTAAAAAAAAAAAGATAATAATAAATGTAGGATTGATGGGGTTTTAAAATATAATAATTAAAAAGGAAAGTGTAATTATAATAATTTCTTTCCGTTTCGAAAGGAAAATTAATTCCTGCCATAATCTTCACATTAAAATTCAAAATTTAATAATTTTAATTTTTCCGCCAAACTTAAATTCCCGTATTTATACTTGAGATCCAAAATTCCAAAAATTCCCTTCGACCAAGCAATTATTGAATTACCAAGGATAACGTTACTGAAATTACATTAGTATATAAAAAAAAAATGTGCGGGAGGTTACAAACTAAGACCATATGCAACCCCTCAAAATATCAAATCATAACTAACTCATATATTTTCACCCAAATCCTTCAAATTTTCGATGGTGGATCTTCTTTTCGTGATACAATCTGGGCAAAGTCAAAATTATATTGAAATTATCCCAATTAATCTCCAAATTCAGATTTAAATTGAGTAAAACTCAAGTGTTTAACTTTGGAATAACCTCAATAGTCACAAATGCTACTCCAAATTATTAAAATTGGAGCAAAATGTAAATATCCCATCTCTTTATTTTACATAAAATCTTGGGTATGTTCCATTCTGTATATAAATTGATGCGTTTAATTCAAATTCAAACACCAATTTTGGATAGAATTCAGATTATATTCTAAATTAAATTCCTCTCAAGTGAAAATTTGGCCTACTCCAAATTTCATGCCAAATCAAAATTGAAATAAAATTAAAATCATATTCCAAATTCAAGCTAAGATTTGGAAACCCACAAAATTTTATCCAATGTCAAAATTTCGCTGTAACTTAATTGTTGCCTCAAACCCAAATATGGGCATAGTCCAAGCTTCTCCAAATCAAAGTTGAAGAAAAGAGGAAGACGAAGCCAAAATTCTACTTCAAATTCACACGAAGAATTGAGTATACTCCAAATCTTAAAAAAAAAAAAAAAAAAAAAAAGATTGTTAGAATTTGAGATGCTACTTAAATATTCAATTTACAATTAAAGTGGAGCATAAATTTTATATTTTAGTTCAAGTTTACTCCCAAATAGAAAGTGAATACTTGGACTAAAGTTCACCTTTTGTTTACTTGACCTAAAATGTATCGAGCAAACAAATTTCAAAATTTTGAGCTAATTTCTTATATTTTGATCAAGATGATACATCAAATCAAAGGAGTCAAAATCATACTTTGATTTCAAATTATCTTGTTCAAGATTCATTCACTACATAGACATGCATAAATCTTGAAAATGGACATTTGTTGAATGAGAAATTTTGGCAAATCACAAGTTGTCATGCCATCAATGAAAACCCAAGCCCAGGGGAAATTATACGTTAGATTTGGCCGAGTAATTAAATTTGCTCGGGCCCAACTCAATTCAAGCCCATGTTAAAATTTTGGGCCAAATTAAAGATTGGACTCAAGCCTAATAGTTCGGCCCAACGACAAGTGGGTCCAAGCCTAACTTTAGCTCAAGCTCAATTTGGGCTCAATAAAGCAATTGGGTTCATCCCATGAAAGGCCCATGAGAAACCTCTATAAATAGAGGCATTACCTCTTCATTTGAGAGGGGAAGTCAGAAGAATTGAAAGTCAAAGCTCACTAAAGATCAGAAGAACACAACTTCTCTAAAGCTCTAAAGATCAGATACTGAAGCTCAAGATCCAAATACTGAAGCTCCCAAGTCTTGAAAACCAATGTGCTCAAGCTCTCAAGTGCTGAAAACTGAAGCTTCTCAAGTTTTGAAGATTGAAGCATTTAAATTCTTAAGAACCGAAGATCTAAACTATTTGAAGCTTCAAAGATTTGAAGACTTCAACAAATTAATTGTATCTTCACAACCTACAAGTTGAAGATTCAATCTCTTCAAACTTAAGAAAAAGTTCACAAGTCGATCAACAAGCCACGGGGTGATCCAAACTGATTAACAAGCCCAAAGACTACTCCAAGAAGATCAACGAGCCCAAAAGTCAATCTTCCAAAAAGAACATCAAATTCAAAGGTCGATCATCCAAGAAGATCAACAAGCTTAACATTAGAGTTTACTTTTTTAGAGAAAACATCAAACGATTATGTATTAGAGATTGTATTCATTGTACTAAAATTAATACAAATATAAAGTTAAAATTCCACGAATTAAATTTCTCTGAAAATCTCTAAACAACACATATAAAAATAATATAATATTTATTATTTTATATACTTTAATAACTGTCTCATTAAAAACCTTGCTAGGAAAACCCAATGGAAAAAACCATATTCAAGAGAAAAATAGTATAATATTTCTACTCTCCTCATGAATATATCACTTGGGTTCTCTGAGTTATCGCATTCCAACGCTATGCACCAACTTTTCGAACGTTGGTGTAGGTAATGCCTTTGTAAACAAGTCTATCAAGTTGTCTTTTGAAGAAATTTGTTGAACACTAATGTTACTATTTTCTTCAAGGTCATGCATGTAGAAGAGTTTGATGAGATATGTTTTGTTCTATCTTCTTTTATATGTCATTCTTTGTAATCTTTAATCTTTAATTTTTCAATTTATGATGCCAATACATTCATAATTCACTCATTAAGGGTGCATTTGGTTTAATTTTTCAAGTATTCAATTTTGAAAGTAAGTCATTTTAAAAAAAAAATTGAAGTATTTGGGAACTATTCTAAATAGCCTTTGAAACACCTTCAAAGTGTATTTTAAACAGTTTTGATCAAAAGAGTTTAAATAAAAATAACTTTTTTGGAAAAGAAAAACTTTAGTAAATCCGAATAGACTCTAAAACATATAGCAAAAAGGAAAAAACCAAAACAACCACAAAGATAAAATATATAAAAATAAAAAAATAAAAAACCAAAACATCCACAAAGATAAAAATGGCTAATGCAACTATGAGAACTAATTCTACCCAGGAGAGGAAGGACGGAGGAAAAAAAAACATTTAGGTCTCTTGGTAACCATTTAATTTTTTATTTTTAATTTTTGAAAATTAAACATACAAACACCCCTTCCACCTCTAGGTTTATTATTTTGTTATCTATTTTCTACTCATATTTTTAAAAACCAATCCAAAAATTTTTTAAAAAAATAGTTCTTAAAAACTTGTTTTAGTTTTTAGAGTTTAGCTAAGAATTCAACTCTTGCATTTAAAAAAGATGTAAGCCATGGTATGAAAATGAAAGAATAGACATAATTTTCAAAAATTAGAAATAGAAAACGAAATGGTTACCAAGAATGTCTAATAAATATAAATTCCGTCTTATGAAATTTGGTTTTCTAAGTCACCCTCCAATTACTAGTTTCTTTTGAATTGTGCTAAGGATAAGATTTTTGTTTTAAAAACAATTTGAAAATTAATTATGTTTTAATTAAATTTATGTAAAAGCTACACTACATTTTTTTTAACTTTTAAGTTTGTATCTATTTAGTTCTTAAATTTTCGGAAATGCCTAATAAATTGTGAACTTTCAATAAGAAGTATCTTATTTAATTATTTTTAGGGTTATTTTCAAATATAGAATAATGAACCAAAATATTTACAAATATGATAAAATTTCACCGACTATCTGCGACAGACCACAATAGACTACTTGAAGTCATCGCTACTGCCACGTGATTTGTATTTCATCAAGCTCCAGCTCAATCTTCTTTTCACGAGCCAACTTTAGAATTAGCTCCTTCAGCACAAAGCACTTTTCAATCAGGTGACTAACGACTCGATGATACTTACAGTAGTTAGGATCATTTAATTTTCGGCAACATTAGAGTCCGGGAATGGACAAACCTTCACATGTCTTTCTTTGAGAGTTGGGCGACGCTTCTGGCCGCCATCATGCTTTCTTTCAGACTTTGTTTCTTTTTCTTTGGAGGAAAGTTTCAGCGGGGTCATCTGAACGACCATAGATCCTCTTGTGGCACAATCCACGATCTTTTCAGTGCCCTTGGCTTCATTCTTGTATTTTTTCCCTTCAAGAACTAGGAAATCTTTAGTTCCCCTGTTGGCGATGCTCAACTCTATATCATAAGCGCGTGTTTCCAACTCCTCAAATATACGAGGCTTTATCCCTTGCAGAATGTAGAGAAGTTCCCAGTGCACGCCTTAGGTGCATATCTCCACTGCAGATAATTCAGTGAATCTATCGTTGCAATTTAGACTTAGAGCTCTCCATCGGTTGATGTAGTCGATGATCGATTTTTCTTTTCGCTGCTTTGTGTTCGTCAGCTTCATCATGCAAACGGTGCGCCTTGTGCTATAGAAGAAGTTGAGAAACTCCCTTTCTAGCTATTCCCAACTGTCAATCACTTCTAGCTCCAAATCAGTGTATTAGTGTAAAGCATTCCCTTTTAAGGTTCTGACAAACTGCTTGACTAGCAGGTCTCTTTTAGTTTCTATGTTTTCACAAGTTTCAAAGAAATTAGTAACATGTTGTTTCGGATTTCCATTTCCGTCGAACTGCTGGAACTTTAGAGGTTGATACCCAGTTGGCATTCTCAAGTTGTTGATTCTCTTGGTGTACGGCTTGGAGTACATAAAAGAAGATTGTGATGGTCCTCCATACTGAGCCCTTATGGAGTTTGTAATCATATCTTACAGCTATTAAACTGATAGGATAGTGACAACAGTAGATTGTTGTGGCTAGTCTTCCTATAAGACAGTTTTTCCTTTGTCATTGACTTTTGTAGCTGGAGATTGATTCGACTCAGCAGTATCTCGAGCCTGTATTTGATCTCTTAAAGCAGTAATTTCATTATCTCGCTCTTCTACAACTTTCATTAGGAAATCTTCCTTTCCATCTCTGTCATGGCTAACTTAACCGTTACTTCAGTCACAATGACAGATACTGCATCGAAGTGCGATTCTTTATCTAATGGATCAGTAGCAGAAACATAGCTATCGAACAAGGGATTTTCTCTAATAACGGTCCTGCCTTTAGGAGATTCCATTGGTTGTTCCGTGACAGAGCTTATGTAAGTGTCGCTTGCGACGGTAGCTTTGGATGCAGCTTTCTTTAGTGCCATTTGTAGATTTATTGACTTAGATGACGAGAGAGAGATAAGAGGTATAGATATCCCACTGGGCGTGCTAATTTTTTTTGCACGAGATTTCAAGAGAAATTTATTTCATGGAACTCTTTGTATTTGTATTAATTTTGTGGAAAGTGAGTATAATCTTTAATACATAGTATTTTGATGCTTTCAAAATAAACTATAATCTTTAATCTGGTTGATCTTCTTGAACGATGGGCCTTTGGGCTTGTTGATCTTCTTGAGTGATCGACCTTTGGGCTTGATGATCTTCTTGGATGGTCGTCCTTGGGCTTGTTGATCTTCTTGAATGATCGGCTTTTGGGCTTGTTGATCTTCTTGGATGATCGACTTTTGATCTTGATGATCTTCTAGGATGATCGGCCTTTAGGCTTATTGATCTTCTTGGTTGATCGGCCTTCGGGCTTGTTGATCTTCTTGGTTGATCGGCCTTTGGGCTTGATGATCTTTTTGGACGATCGGCCTTTGGGCTTATTGATCTTCTTGGATGATCGGTCTTTGGGCTTGATAATCTTTTTGGAGGATTAGTGTTTGCATGAGGCTTCCGGAGAAACTTGTTTCGTGGAGTTGAACTTAAGTTAGTGTTAGTGTTGATGTTGATTTGATGCGATGCGGTTCGATCTCTAGTACTTAATCCTCTAATTCTCTCTCAGTCAATGCATACACTTGATTTAAGGAAGCGAAGCGCGTGATGATTTTGGAGTTGAAGTCTTGGAAGAATGCTTGTATCTTCAAAGGATTTCGGTCTTCAGAATACTTGTATCTCCAAAGGACTTCAGTCTTCAAGTGTGGTCAAGATGCTTGTATCTTCAAAGTACTTCGGTCTTCAGAACTTTGATATGTCTTCAGTGTCTTCTGATCTTCAGAGCTTTGATATGTCTTCTAATCTTCAGAGTTTTAGTGTCTTCTGATCTTCAAAGCTTTGGAGGAGTTATGTTTTTTAGATCCTTAGAGCTTCAAACTTCAGATCTTCTGAGAGATTTTGCCTTCATTTCCTCCCTCTCTCCTCCAAATGAAGAGATAAAAATCTCTATTTACAGAGGTTTCTCATGGGCCTTACATGGATTTGGGTCTAATTACTTTATTGGGTCCAAATTGGGTTTGGGCTAAAGTTGGGTTTGGGTCCATTTGTTGTTGGGCCGAAATACTGGGCTTGAGCTTAATCTTTAATTTTAACCCAAAATTTCACCATGGGTTTGAATTGGGTTGAGCCCGAGCGACTTCAATTATTTGGCCCAATCCAACTTATAATTTTTCTGATAGGATCGGGCTTTCATTGATGATGTGGCAACTCGTGATTCGTCGAAATTTCTCATTCAACACTATTGTCTGTGTCAAATATAGAATAATGAACCAAAATATTTACAAATACGGTAAAATTTCACCATTTATCTGAGACAAACTACGATAGACTACTATCTGTGTCAAACACATATAGTAGTCTATCACAGTTTATCGTGATCTATCGCAGATAACCTCTGATATTTTACTATTATTTGTAAATATTTTCAACCGTTTTATTATTTAAAATAATTTTAATAATTTTTAATATTTGTGAAATAGAACGTTGAACTAATAGTGCAATAGACATGTCCAACTAAAATACAAAATTAGAAGCTAGAAGTTCCATTAAATAAGTAATTCAATTTTATAACCGTTATAGATTAATTAATTTTTAAAAGTTTCAACTTTATTAAAACCTAATAGATACATAATTAAATATTACAAAAATCTATTAAACATAAAATTAAAAGTTGGAAGACCTTTTAGACACCTTAGAAATCTCAAATACCAAATATCCAAAAAAAAAAACCTCAAGGACTAAGAAAACTTTTAATTTAACACATTTAAAAACACTTTGTAGTTTTCAAATTTTACAGAACATGTGTCTAGTTCATCAATTTTCAAAATGTACCTTTTAATATTCTAAGCCATGTACTTTTTTAGTCCTTGGAGTTTTAAAATAGATTTAAAATAATTTATTTTTATTTTAAATTAAAAGTAACTTTTAAGAAATTCTCCTCTCTAAATTCTTTTTAAAACTTACTTGTCTAATTCAAAATGACATAAAATAATAACAAAAAATATTTTTTTACAAACCTTTTAAATTTATTCTAAGAAATTCAAAGACCAAAAATATAAATATTGAAAATTCAAACCAAATGCACCTATTAAAAAAAAAAAAACAAGATTAAGATTTAATCATTTGACTGTTTGTTTTCTGTTTTTAAAAATTAAACTTATAGACATTACTTTAACTTCCAGATTTCTTCATTTATTATCTGCTTTTTATCAATAGTTTAAAAAACCAAATCAATTTTTAAAACTAGATTCCATTTGATAACCATATTATTTTTTATTTTATTTTTATTCAAAAATTAAATTTATCAACACTACTTTCACCTCCAAATTTCTTTTACTTTTCACCAATAATTTAAAAAACCAAACCACATTTCAAAAACTATAAAATTAACTTTCAAAAAGTTTTGTTTTTTGTTTTTTAAATTTGACTAAAAAACCAATCATTGTACTTAAAAAAAATACAAATCACGATAAGAAATGTAAATGAGATATGCTTAATTTTTAAAAAAAAAAAAAAAAAAAAAAAAAAAAAAAAATGATTATCAAACAAGACCTAAAAATATACATTTTAAAAACTTATTCTTATTTTTAAAATTTGACTAAGAATTGAATCATTATACTTAAAAATGAAAAACTTAATTTTCAAAAACCAAATAAATTCGACCGACAGTATTGCCATAAAAAGACCATGACAGTCTGCGTGTTAATGAAACAATAGAAACCGAGATTAGCACGACATTGGTTACCTTTCTAAAATGTCCACTTTCAAACAATGCTTTTTCATTCATGCGCATGTGAATTTAATTGCTTTTTAAAAATGAATCTTTTAGACTAAGAAAATGGAAACCAAACATCTTTAAATAGAAACTCTCTTCTTTTGCTACACGAAAAAACAAAAAACAAAAAACTTTCAATATTCTTTTTTGACCGCCTCATATTCTGCTTCAAAAGAGATCAAATTCAGCATTTACAGCGAACCAACCAATATGGCAAAGGGAAAGAAGACTGCTTCTAAAAATTTACCAAGTACATCTTCCGTATACAATAGACACATCTATGTCATTGTGTGAATCTGCAGTCTTGTATTATTACACAATATAATTATGCACATTTGTTCTATATTGCCGCTCTTTCGGTTTCTCCGGATGGATGAGAATCTAATGAAGATGATGACGGCAACGGTGATGATGAGGTTGCTAAACTTTTCCCTTTCTTATCTGCCTCGCCTGCTCTTGAACTTTCCTCAACTTTTGGTCTACGGAGAAGTTGCAGTTGATTCTGAAGGATCTGTTGGCAAATATGTTTGAATTTAAAAAAAGGAAAAAGGCATTGAGACAAAAGTTGGACTCTCCTAAAATAAAAACCCTCAACCACACCTAGCTCTGTCCTACTGAAGTTTGAAACTGAATTAGTACAAATTCATTTATTATGAAGATATCTCCTATTCCTTGTTAATAATTTGATTAAATGGCTCGTTTCAATCTTTTTCTTAACTTCTAGTTCTTTAAAATAGAGAGTTGTTTGGAAGAACTTGATGCTTTTTTTAACAAAAATCTAAAATCAAGTTTATGTATTTATTTCTTCCTTCATAACTACAAGCATCTCCTCTACTCAATCTCTAATTGAGTAGGAATTGGAAGAGATCTACAAAGCATATACAACTCCAAGGGCTTTGAAAGATACATGAAAGTCTTTTTCGAACTGAAGCCATATGAATTTCCACGAAATTTAAAAGGGCCGGAGAAGTTGTGTGCGATCTATGGAGGATAAATCTCCAAGGCCTTCAAAAATTAGGCTTTCCTCCAAGACGCAAGTCTTTTCTGAACTTGATCCACATGGCTTTCATCAAAGAGCAGACTCACTTTGCTTTAGGAAGTTTTCAAGGAGATCCTGCATAACTTATTATAATTCGCAAGTCCACTGGCTGTTAAGGAGATGTTGGAAGAGATCTCGAGAATTTTTCTATTCAGAAAGGATCATGTTTACTTAACTAGAAATTTGGGTGAAAATCATGCGAGGAAGGCATATAGGAGATCGGGAACTTGGTTTGTGAAATTTTTATCTTCAATGAAATTTAGTTTGTAGAAATATCACCCCTTTTCTGTTAGAATCCTTCCTGGCAAGAAGTAACTCAAGAATACAAAGAACAAACGAGAAAACTAGAAGATAAAATTATATTGCAATATCACGAAGAAATTACAATATACCTCAGCATAGACTCCCAAATTTCCAATTAGAAAATCCTCACATAAAATTCTTCACACCCTCCTAACACTTCCACTCCTATTTATAGCAATATTCAGTAACCAACTTCCTATCTAATTACCCTTATACCCCTTACTAATATCATACAAATATTCTACTAATACTCCTATTATATCAGTAGCTAAGGGCCTTACGATACTCCGTCCTTCGAAGACACCTTGTCCTCAAGGTGTGAAAAACAAAGACTGATTTTTTTTCAACTAAAAAAAAGACTACAGACTTCAACTCACATGTCTTCACTTCAGCATTGAAAGAAAAAATTGGGCCGCAATTCATTAGGATAAAGCCCTTTAAGGGCCCATAAATCAAACCCAAAGGCTTCTGCAGCTTATTCCAACGTGATGACCCCACCCCCTGAAAAATCACGTGGGACTTGTGTTCCCACCGATACCCCCCCTACTCCAAGCCTTTGTCTCCCTCCATCGTCAAACCCATCTTCCTCTGCATTTTTCCCCTTTACGAATCCTCCTTTGATGGTCGATTTCAGCCTTATTTGTTTCTTTGCCGCCTTCCTTCATCTGACACTGTTGTTTGGTCAACTAGTCGTTTCACATCACCACTCAACCCTACTGCCATTCCCATAGCTTGCTGGAATTTGAATACCAAAATAAAATAACCAACTGTGCTGCCTACCTCGAGGACTGCTCGATTTTGCGAGGACTACTCGATTTAAGTACATGAAAAACTTTCCTCGCCGACCATAGTCGCCGATAAGTAGTTTATTTGCCAAATCTTCTCTGTTCAGCATCCTTGCCTTTCTGCGAGTTTTTTTTCCTTTTTTCCCTTTTCACTCTACCTTTTCTTTAAATTCCTTGTGGAATACCCCCATCATCCATCGATTTCACTTCTCCCGCTTTCTTTTTCATCAAATTTTATTCCCTTTTCTTTCCCTTTGTGTGGTTGTTGTGCAATTCGATTTTGCTCTTCCACACGGGTTTGCCATGCCGGGTCGGGTTCTAGGTTTAGATCAAGATAACATTGGACTAAAAATCCATCTTCAACTATTCCCTCATTGTCTGACTTAGCAATGGTCTGTTCGGCATCCTTGCCTTTCTGCGAGTTTTTTTTTCCTTTTTTCCCTTTTCACTCTACCTTTTCTCCAAATTCCTTGTGGAATACCCCTCGTCGCCCATCGATTTCACTTCTCCCGCTTTTTTTTTTCATCGACTTTTCTTCCCTTTTGGTTCCCTTTGTGCGGTTGTCGTGCAATTCGATTTTGCTCTTCCACACGGGTTTGCCATGCCGGGTCGGGTTCTAGGTTTAGATCAAGATAACATTGGACTAAAAATCCATCTTCAACTATTCCCTCATTATTTGACTTAGCAATGGTCTGTTCGGCATCCTTGCCTTTTTGCGAGTTCTTTTTCCTTTTTTCCCTTTTCACTCTACCTTTTCTCCAAATTCCTTGTGGAATACCCCTCGTCGTCCATCGATTTCACTTCTCCCGCTTTCTTTTTCATCGACTTTTCTTCCCTTTTGTTTCCCTTTGTGCGGTTGTCGTGCAATTCGATTTTGCTCTTCCACACAAGTTTTCCATGCCGGGTCGAGTTCTAGGTTTAGATCAAGATGACATTGGACTAAAAATCCATCTTCAACTATTCCCTCATTTTCTGACTTAGCAATGATCTGACCCTCATTTTCTAACTTATCAAGCTTCTCCCCAATAAGCCCCCAAGGCTCTCTTCCTTTACATAATTCTTTGATCTCTCAAGAATCCAATTGGTTTTTTTCGGCCTATTAAAATTCAAAAACCCACATTTAAGAAGTCCATCGAGTAATTCACATTTTTCCACTTCTGATAGCAAGTGGACCTCAACCCTCCTATTTAAATTTGGACCATTATGGCATAGCTTGTTCGGCCCATGAATGAGAACGATTGACACATGGATGGCATTAGGGTTAGACTTCTCATTTTCCTCCCAATTTTGCCCCTGTCCATTTCCTTTCCCTTTTTCCCTCAAGAATATAATCATGGGCCTCCACAAAGTATCAAACTCACTCCGCCCATACAAACACGCAAAGTCCATAACTTTGTGGTTGACGTTCCCTTCCCATTTAATTGTCTTTCCCATCAGATTTTGACACGTCAGTGGTCCTCATCTGTCACACAAGTGCTCGTCTTCCTCCTCCTTCACGACTTCCTTTGCCGTGAACAACCCAGTTCCCTCATCACCAGCCACCTTCCACTTCATCAACGGCCCCGATGATCAACTTCTTTGCTTTAGGATCCAATCACTTGGATAGTCATCGTCGTTCGGACCCGTCCACGTCGTCTTCTCCAATCCTTCGTTCGCAACTTTGGTTCTTCTTGTTGTTTACTCATTATCTCAGGCCACCCATGCCATCGCCTCCAATCGTCATCTTCATCGTATTTTTCTCCTCTCCTCCCTTGAATTCAACTTTTGGACCATTTTTTTCCGTTTTCTTTGCCATCTCTACCCTTGAACCGCCATTGATTTCTTATTCTTCATCTGGCTGCCAATTCGTTTTCCCAACCATTTGATAACTAAAAATTTCTCCCTTAAACGATGCTTCATCCGTCGATCAACTATTTTTCTCATCGGTGTTGTACGCTTCCACTTCCACAAGTGCTTCTTCCTATCCATTTCACTCTTCGCCATCAAACAATGGCCACGGTTAATCAGGCTTCTCTTCTCCGATTTCTCAATCTTCAATTTAGCATTCTCTCTCTCTTTTTTTTTTTTTTCTAACGACTACATCTCTCCTATTTTCGGTGTCCATTTTCCCTCAACAGAACTTGAGTGAACAAACATCATACCTTCTTCTTTGATGCCTTTCAACATTTGTGAATATCCATCCCCATATGAGCTTTCAATTGTAAGCACACTGGAAGTTTTAGATTCAACTCCTAGCGCGATTGTTCTTGTTTTTCCTGATATTTCCTTTGAGAATTCTTCTTTCTTTGCTTTGGTATCTGCTAGTCCTCTCTCCTCTCTCTCTCTATCTCTTTACAGAGATTCAAGGAGCCTTTCTTGCACTGCTTTCACCTCTCTGTATCTCCAACAATATCTCATTCAACCAATCACAATCCATTTCTAAAATTGAAGATCCAAGATGAACAAGCTCTAATACCAATTTGTTAGGATGCCTCCTAACAAGTACAAACTCAAGAATACAAAGAAAAAATAAGAAAACTAAAAGATAAAAGAATTATATTCCCAATATCATGAAGAAATTACAATATACCTCAGCACATTCTAGAGGGTTAAGAAATCCTCTCCCAATTCCAATTACGAAATCCTCACATAAAATTCTTCACACCCTCCTAACACTCCCACGCCTTCTATTTATAGCAATATTCAGTAACTAATTTCTTATCTAATTACCCTTATACCCCTTACTAATACCATACTAATATTCTACTAATACCCTTATTATTTCTATAGCTAGAGACCTTTCAAGATTGTTAGGTACTTAAGCACCTTGGAGAACCACACACCAAATGCTAGCTTATCAGGGTGGGAGAGTCGAGCCATTTTAGTATCACATTGGTATGGTCATCCCATTCTAACCAATGTGGGACAAAGGCATCGCATACTATCTTAGTTTCTAACAATACCCATCCCTAGAAAGCCAACGTCCCAACGGCTACTCCGACGGTACTTCACTCGACCACACCCGGTCAGAACCCTCCGTCGATTCCACTTTGAAATGTCGACAATCGACTCTGATACTATTGTTAGGTACTTAAGCACCTTGACCACACCCCAAAGTTAACTATTTAGGTGGGAGAGTCAAGCCACTTGAGTACCATATTGGTCATCCCATTCTAACCAATGTGGGACAAAGGCACCCCATACTACCTTAGTTCCAAACATTTTCATCCAAATTTTATTGGTTGTTTCACCTAGAACTAGGCCTAAGGTAAAAATTAAGCATGAGATTTACTCCCATAGTTAGGGAATACACCAATTTCCAAACAAACTTTAGGAGATAATGCAATGGCTCTTTCGATCTCCGCTTTCTATTTTCTATTAAATATTTGTGAGGGACTGTTGCATAATTTGGTTTAAGGAAGATCCTTGGCTTCCAAATAATACCCTCCGATTGCAATTTTCTCGTTTGTATTTCTTATCCCTAGTAAAAAATTTCCAAATAGTTCATTAACTAGATGTGAGTCTCTTTCCTCTGATTTTCATTTTCATAAAGCCCTTTGCAATAGAGAAATCTATAACTAACCCCCTTCCCCTCTACTATCCAAAGAGTCAAACTTATGTTTGGGCTCCCAATCATTGATTATGATCCCTTCATCCTTATGATGTTTCCATCAAAAAGTCTTCTGCGTAATTGATTGCTTTTTTTCATCCCCGTATCCTACTCCTCTTTTCTAAAGAAACTAGGATTTTGAAAATCCTCAAAAGACAAATACTTCCCTTTGGAAGATTAAAACCTTGTTCTTTATCCAAAGAATCTGTGTGTAAGTCGGATTAATTACTCAAAAGATCCATGTTGGTTGAAAATAGACCCAGATTTTGGAAAAAAATGTCAAATGCCTCATTGTTGATGTCATGACCACCTAAAGTTACACTATTGCCTTTTTTTTCTTTTTCCTCTTCTTCTACGGTACGAGAAATCTTCCTCTACATGTCGCCTTCTTCTCCGACTTCTCCTCTGTACGTCTTCTTCTTCTCTGGCACGACGAGTCCATGCGAGCAGCTCTGATGCGATCAACTCTGGTGAGCAAGAGACGAGAGAGGAGTGATTTTGTGGGTGATGAGCGAGACGATCGAGAGCGAGACAGATTTATGAGAGAAAAAAAAAGAATTGAGGGCGAGACGAGCTAGAGCGAGAGATATAGTGATTTGTGAGTGAAAAGAAGAGAGAGCGAGACGAGTTAGATAAGCGAGAGCGAGACTATTTTTCCACATGCGCATGAGTGTATTTTGGTAATTTCACTCAAATTTGACGTCAACAAAGGATCATTCAGCATTTTTTTCAAAAACTGGGTCATTTCACATTTTTTGCCTAATTTTTGGGTCATCCATCCGGCAGACCCCGTCTACCTCAAAAGATTTTATTTATTACAAGAACTGCAATATGGGAGATTGAACCTCTGACCTCTAGATACGGAGGTTATGCCAATACCATTGAGCCAAGCTTACTTTAGCTCTGCCTTAGAAGATTTAAACCATTTATGATTTTGCCCTTTGCTTCTATGATCTGGTGTTGGTTTTGGTTCAATTTTGGCATTTTGATGGTTCCTTCAACTATTCACATAATGATGGAAAAGCTTTCTTGAACCCACTTTTCAACATAAAGGCTGAGTATTAAAGAAAGTAGGATTTGTTGCCATTCTAAGGAATACTTGATTGCAAATGAACAGGAAAATTTTCTTGGATATAAATAGGTCTCAAAGGAAGGTCTGATATTTGACACATTTATCTGAAGGGCTTACTTCGAATCTATCTTGTAATGGTCCTAATCTCTTGATCACAAACGCCAAGAGCTCTTTATAGTGTTTTTTCCTTTTAATTGTTTGGGGTAGCTCATCTTGGTTGGCCCGGTTATTTTCACACCCCAATGGTGAACCACAAACATCAAAGCATAAAAGTTAGCTTCTTGTTGAACATAAGAGGTCCAGGAAACAGCAGAAATGGGAAAACCAAACAGCGCTTCAGTCAATCCAAGACGAGAGAGAATCAAGACATGTTATTTTGATCATTTGAGTTCAACATGAACATCAGCTAAGCATGAGAAATGATAATGATTCATGAGTATTATTTGCCCATGGCCATGGCCATGTGTGTATACTAGTAAACTACTGTTCACGGTTCTTTTTTTCTTTTTTCCTTCAAAAACTGAGCTGAAGATCATACAAGGGCCCAGCAACGAGAGCCCAAATAAAACATGCACTGACCAAACAAGACAGTTCACTAGGTAATGTTAATAACATACCTCAATCTGTTGAAGAAATTTTTCTTGAGCTTCAAGCTGTGAGCCTGATACATTTAGACTACTGCCCAATTCATCTGTATTGTTTCCAGTGCCCTCTCGTGGCTGAAAAGGAACAAAGAGATTTTGGGGAAATTGAGTGAAGGACAGGTTTGAAGGGCCGCTAGGAAATGAGAAGTATTGTGGATGTCCATTGGGAGTTTGTTCTCCATTTGTTTCTGTATTGTCGGAGTCAGGCAAAGGTCTTTCAACCTGAGGAACTACTGCATATCCAAGAGACCTGTAAATAAATAAACAAATAAAAATAATAATAATAAAATATCATACCCTTCTCTATATTTGCAATGGAGAAATGGCATTAATGTTCGTAAACTTTCTAGATCAAGAAAAAGGAGAATAAAACAGAGATCACGTAGTTTGTAATGAAAAGACATACCATACTAATGTGCTCGGACAAGGATAAACATATGATTTCTCATATATTGAAGCAGCAGCGGCAGCAGCACGGACTCTAGCCTGATGATGACTCAAATTATCATTAGTAACGCCCGTACCACTTGTACCTTGTGCAGATGAACTTGTGGTTCCTGTTCCTGTTATCAACAGAACGAACAGCTCAGTCATTGTATCCAAGTTTCAGCAGGGTATACCTCCATCGTGAAAAAACAATTAAACAAAACCAACAGTTCCATATTTGCTTCAAAAACGTCTACTAAAGAAAGCAGAGATACACTGAAGGGAGTCCTACAAGCATGCACAAAACAACCAAACATTTAATGCTGTTAATCCAAAGCAATGGGATCATATAAAAGATTTCAAACAGTTTTTTAGGTAAAGAAAAGCCTCTTCAGTATCTCAATAGAAACTTCCGAAATTACTCCTACACCTTTCTAACACAATAAGAAAATATAAAACAAAACAAGAAAAAAAAATGAAGCAACCAATTTTTACAGAGGACTAAAGGCGCGTGCAGTCCAAGAACTCCTACAAGCATGCACAAAACAACCAAACATTTAATGCTGTTAATCCAAAGGAATGGGATCATATAAAAGACTTCAAACAGTTTTTTAGGTAAAGAAAAGCCTCTTCAGTATCTCAATAGAAAACTTCGGAAATTACTCCTACACCTTTTTAACACAACAAGAAAATATAAAACAAAACAAGAAAAAAAAATGAAGCACCCAATTTTTACAGAGGACTAAAGGCACGCGCAGTCCAAGAACGATCACCCATTCTCAAAGAGATATGCTTAAGTTCATAGACGGTTCTAGAATCAAACTACTTCCTTTAGAAGAGATTGAATTGCTAGGACACAAAAATATATAAAACAAACAACTTCTTTAATGACAGTCTCTTAAGAAGAACAATCATGAAAACAAAAGAAATAAGAAGAGAGAAGGGAGAGGAGAGAGTCAACATCCATGCAATGAATTGTGAGAGAGGCCCAAATTTCAACTTTTCACACTGATGGTGGGGTATATAATATATAGAGAGAATACTTGCAAATATTGATAGCTTATTTTTGCATGGTTACTTCATGACCTAGATTATTTAATAGTTTTGAAAAGTTAAACAGAATTCGGATATCAGTACTACCTGTAAAAAAAATAAGAGACGCAGGGGAAGCATTGCACAAATAAAATACTAGAAAAGTTGTGCAAAACGAACTAATTTGTAGGAAACATAGCAGGTAGAACAGATATTATCCTGTCCCTAGAACGTAAGCAACCTCAAAGAGTACTCCCCTTTAGCTTATTTTCAAACGAACATGTCCTCCGGATATTCATGTATTTCTTCCTTAATCGAAGTTTCAGTTTGAAGAAACTAAGGTCCACAACCAGATTGAATACACATGGAGGAGATTTATAAAACTTACCAGATCAAAATTGTACAAGACATGGGACCCTTTAACCGGGCAGGAAATTGAATTGAATTTTTATGAATGCAATTACCTTGTTGGTTAGCATCAGACTGCACTCCATGATGACCGCCTGCTGTGCTTGAACCTTCAGGTGGTACAACAAGAGCTCTGCAAGTGGGACAAGTATGTTGTCGCTCCAACCAGGATCGGAGGCAGTGGACATGAAAAAGATGTCCGCATACTAGTTTCTTTGCAACTGTCATCTCTTCACGACAAATAATGCATGTTGCATCACTTCTGCAATTACATAAAAAGAATTTTAGTAGCTAACATAAAAGTACTGGGACCATCAAAGACACAACAAGTTGACCAAGCTTGGACGCACGAATTGAGTTCCTCGGGCGTTGCATCTGGAAAACGATCATTCATATTTGAAGTAATCTTTCTGTAACGGATGTAATCTGCAATGCGAATCCTAAAATTCCTAAAGATCTCATAAAGCTCCCGGATCAAGTGCAAAGGCACACCATAAGTCCTACAAGAGCAAAGTCAAAGTCAGCAGAATAAAGATGTGCTATGGGAATGAAGTTAATGTGGATGTAACTCCAAACATTATTTTAAGTTCAGGGATCAAACCATTGACCCTTGGGATGGCAATTGATGTCCTATCCCATTGTGCAAAACATCATGCATATAAAGACAAGTAAGTTGTACATTACACTTTTCCTTGAGCTTTAGTTAACTTCCTTATCTCCTTATTATTAAGAAGTGTAAGAATATACTTGGGGAAAGGAGAGAGCAGATGATTCAAAGTTCGAAAGATAACCATATATATGTATGTGCGTGTGTTGTTAAAGACAACCATATAGATGAAATGAATTTTAAACTTTCTAAGCTGTTTACATTCTAGCAATATCCAAAAAAACTCCAAGAAATAATTGGTCAGACTACAACCAAAATCATTCTTTTTTACTGCAATGTGTGCATGTAAACAGAAATCTCTGCCTCTTTCAGTCTTAAAGGGACAAAAATTCAAGACGACTGATTGAAAATAATAAGGATGTAATGGATATCCAAACAAACAACAAATACCCTATCATTCATAAGACACTCCTGCTATGACTTATAAGCCATCTCCCACAATTAACATGAAAGCAAAATATCATAGCCATTGATACATGTAAGGACACAAATCCCAGTAACCAGATCTGATTTTTTTTTTGGTTTGCATAGTATTTATTGAGAAGAATCAGAATCCCATTTAGATATAGGAAGTATGAGCACATTTATGCAGAAAGAGATTAATTCTGAACTTCCAGTTCACAAGAATGAGATAGCTTAACAGGTGTAGCTTGATTACTTACATGAAAATCACAAGAAAGAAACACAAGTACATCGACAAATGAAGTAAGTCTCGTATAAGTTCCAAGTAAAATGTATAGACGGGTTTCCTTTCCCATTGTCCCTCCATGAGCACATCACTGACATAGAAAATATATTTCACAAATGTTGACACAGCTGTTGTTGCAAGAATCATATACCTGAGAAACAAGTTATTGAATTTATTTTATGATGAAATAAGAGCCTCTAAGGGGCACAAGAAACATAATAGGATATTTAAGAACTTAACTCTACCAAGCAAAGTCTACAAGACAGTATTCCTAAAGCCATAGATTCTCTATATAAGAACTTAAATATCAAATTTAAACAATAGTTTGTGAGTTCATCTAGCATGTCCTTGGTATCTCTGACATTCTAACCACACCGCATTGAAACTATTGTTGTACCAAATGTTCAAA
This sequence comes from Benincasa hispida, assembly GCF_009727055.1. Lineage (NCBI taxonomy): Eukaryota > Viridiplantae > Streptophyta > Magnoliopsida > Cucurbitales > Cucurbitaceae > Benincasa > Benincasa hispida. The sequence continues at coordinate 48,525,842 of NC_052354.1, forward strand.
AATTTTCATTATGAAAAATCATAATTAAAGCCTGTATAAATACAGAATCAAGATATGAACCAAATACCATGATCGATCAGAGCTTACAAATGTCATGACCAATTGGAAAAGCATTTCGAAATCCATTGTATAGGACTTTCCTCTTTTGTAATTTCGACATAATAATGAAATGTCTATTTCCTATAAACCCGACCAAAAAAGAAAGAAAAAAGATACAAACCATACAATGGAAATTGAAAACTTACTCAAATGAAAAGAAGAGGGAAACCGAGGCCTTCCTTGTCTGTATCAGAGATTCTATCGAATTATAAAAAAACAGACTATCTAGAACAAAGAGGAAGCCTAAGAAAGAAACAATCCGGATATGGGACAACAAAGGCACCGATGGAGTGGTTTCCATGTATTCAACTCTCTTCTGAGCCAGCCAATGCAGAGCTTTGATCAACAACAAAGCCGTAACCATACCCAGGAATGCAACAGAAAAGTCTTGCCGGAAAATAGTGATGGCAAAGAGGATTTCCATCAACTCCTTCCATGATTGCTCGTTGAGCCTCTCAACTTCTGCTTCTCTAAGAGAACCCAGAAATATTTTTTTTGTTAGCTGCCACAAGATGCACATGATCACTAAACCCATATTGAGAAGAAGCACTAAATTTATCTTGGAAGTCGATAAATAGACCAATGCTGGGTAGAACTGCCCTCTACTGTTGAAGGCATGATAGATAACCACTATGGTTGCAATAAAACTAATCCCCGCATATGTTTGCAACTTCATCATTCTCTACTGCACTGCCATATGAGAAGTTGAAACGTCAGCCAAATGAAACAATTAAATGATGCTAAAATATCATCTTTACCTATCTTGAAAATATTGTAAATTAGTTATCTATAAATAAGATATTTAAATTTGGAAGTAATGCATAAAGTCAAAATTGTTTCATCATCATCGTTACCAATCATTTAAATTTATTATCTACTTACATGTACATAATGAGAAAGTCAAAACTGCAGCAAAGTGCATTCCTTTCTAAAACTCTCTTGTCACAGGACGTAAAAGAGTGATGCAAAAATCAAATGAAGAGTCTTCAATACATTGGGGGTTATTATTATGTACAAGTACATGTACATCTACATGTAAATTTATGTGTTATTTAAATACAGTGCCAGTGCCGCACAAAAAAAAAATTCTTTTCTTTTCTTTAAAAAGAAAACGAAACAAAACTACACAGCCCTAGAGGACTATCGCACAATAGTGAGCCTCAAACCTTTTTTTTTTTTTTTTAATGCAGTGCACTTCAAGCTTTTTCAAAAACCACACACTTATTATAAGTTAAAAGGGGATTTGCGAGGAAAGAAGAAGGAATTTTTTTAAGGATAACATGGGCAATCACCATTCACAAACATTGATTGCAAAAGGACGTGTGTATTTAGAAAATTAAGGAATCAAAAGTCCATTTAGCAAAATAAATAAATAAATAAATACAAAGAGGTTACTTCAAGTGCTTTAAGAGTTTATTTTGGAGAAGGGAATGTTAATAGAAGAACTAACGAGACTAGCATTTGTCTGGATTCGAAAAGAAAGAAGCTGTGTCATGTTGAGCCTTTTTTTCCCCTTCATAAAAATTCAGTGAATATCATCTTGATGGAAAGATTTAAGAAAAATAATTTCTTTTACCATCGATGTTTCCCACTCGAGTTCTAAACCACAAACTTATCGAGCGAGCAACGATATAAATATAAAAATTACAAAAAGAGCAAAGGACTCCATTTGCTAAAATGAAGAATAAAGGAAAATCAGAAGAGGAAAAACCCTAATGCGCCAAGCTCAAAACCTATAAACCACAGGCTTATCGAGCAACAAGAGTTTGTTCTAATCCAAATACGAAGCCCTAACATAAATTAATGGTAAAAAAAATACAAACCCTGAATTCTGAACCAGAAATTACGAGCAAAGAAACAAGCCAAAAGAAAATATGCAAACCAAACATAAATTTCCCATTTACCGCAACAAAAACACCAAGACATTAGGCAATTTCAGCTCCATCTCACTCTCTCTCGGAAACCTAACGAAGTTCGACAATTAACTCGTAGACAGAGATACAAGAAGATGGAGAGTACCTAGGAAGCCGACGAAACTTGAGAGCGATCTGAGAAGAGAACCAAAAATCTGGAAACGATGAACAATCTAGAAAGATAGGGCTTTCGCATTTCCTCGATTGCCTTTTTTTTTTTAATTTAAGTAATTATGTCAGAGGAAATTAAGAGAGTCTAAAAGGTTAAATTACAACGTTAACCTTTTTTTTTTTTTTTTTAAGAGAAATGGTCGTTTTTAACTCAAAAAGTTTTTTTCAATTCAAAAGTAATTTCATTTTTTAAATTTACATTTTTAAACCTCTTTTCCATCTCATTAGATTTTAATGGGTGATCACCACGTGAAAATGTCATTTTGCCCCTCAATTTAAATCAATCTATTCATCTTCCCGTGGAAGTTAGGGTTTTTCTACTTTTTTCTTCTTCTTGTTGAATTTATTCTATTCATTTCCCGTGAAAATTTCAACTATTGTTGGACTCTCTACTCGTAAAGTAGACCCATCTTTCGTGGTCGTCAGACGTATTTCGTTTCCCCTTCATCCGATTCAGATTTTTACAAAAGATACACAAGTACCTTTTCCATTTTCTTTATTTCTAAACGATTAATCGATTGTATTGTTTATATAGGGGGAGTCTGTGTGATTTCTGGTAGGAATCTGTAGTGAAAAACCTAAAATCTTTTTTCATCCTTTAAACTTTAATGAATTTAAAAGAACTTCACGAGACAAATATCCTATGTGGGGTAAGGGGTAAATGTTCATCCGAGTTTGATTTCGCATATTTTTGGGTGTATTGAACTTCATGAGACAAATATCTCGTGAATTTGTTGTGAATATTTATCTCATGAAAGTATTCGCAACGGGTGGAAGTTTGTAAAATAGCTTGAAAGCTTCTGTCGTTTGTCTCGTCGTGTTGTAAGTTTGTCTCCTAAAGTTACTTCATGAGACAAAAGATAAAAATGAACTCAATTTTACGACAGACAAAAGTCAACCTTTTGTCTCGTAAAGTTGAGTTCATTTCTATCTTTTGTCTCGTGAAGTAACTTCACAAGACAAACTTATAACTTTACAAAACAAACGACAGACTATCTCGTTTGTCTTGTAATGTTGTAAATTTGTCTTGTGAAGTTACTTCACGAGACAAAAGACTTACTTACGAACTCAAGATTACAAGACAAAAGACCATCTATAGTCTCATAAAGTTGAGTTCATTGTCTTTTGTCTTGTGAAGTTGAGTTCACAAGATGTTTATGACTCTCTGGCTTATTTCTCATGAAGTTTGTCCTTTTTAAGAGTCTTTTCTTTCACTAGGGATTTTAACATTGTACCATATTTTCTAGCATGTATAGGTAATTATTATGGAGCCAAGGATCAAGATAGCAGGATTCTTTAATGCTTCGTTATCTTTGTGTTCTCATTTGGTTATAACCTATGTGATGATCCGTGTGAAGTTAACGGGGGTCCAATTAGACATGTTTAAGCAGACCATATCCGGACCCATCTTAGATAGTATTCTCTCCCTCAATAGACAACTGACACATCAACTAATTCTCAAGGAGGTTGTAGATGATAGACCTAACATAATTTCCTTTAATCTGTTTAGGTCTAGAGTGTCATTTGGTAAGGATGAGTTTGACCCCATCATTGAGTTTAGGGTACGAACGCAAGTGGTGCGGAAACATTGAAATAATAAAAATAATTAAAACCTTTTGTTGAAACATTGAGGAGCACAACGAGAACACGGATATGGAAAAAATATAATATAATAATAATAATATATAAAATAAATAAATGACTAAAATGGAAATTGGAATAATTCTAAAAAATTCTCCATTAATTTTCCAATCTTTTAGATTCCTCGCCAATGTATATATTGTTGGGAGTTGATATCATAAATCAAGTATATCTTGTGGTTTGTAGTTTTGTTAACATAAATTATTTATCTAATAAAATCAGAGGTATTTTATTTGTCATTTAGGCAGTATTAATTCAATCTAATAAACTAAGTTCTAAGGTTATATGATATCACTTGAACAATATAGGTTGACATACATGTGGTTCATGTTCAAGTAATAACCTAAAAGGTCTACAGTAAATAGATGAAGGTTGGGTGCCTTATCCTGGTAACACTGCGGATACGACTCACTTTGTAATTATTACATGAGATGTAAGTGTTACAAACAATATGAACCATATTGTTCATGTAAAGACATGTGAGTGGCTGTATTAAGGAGTTTATACATAGACCATACCATGAAATAATTAGTTTCTTTTTATAACACCGTTACTTTAAGAAACTAATATTTCACTAGGATGACCATAGGAGGCTTGACCTTAATCCTAAGTGAATTATAAACTTCTGTTTATGACAGTAGTCATTTGATCTGTATGGGTGAGAGTGGCCATGATAGCCGACTCAATAAGCCTACCATTTTAGGGATTTTTCTTATTAGAAAGCTAGGAATACAGCTACACAAGATGAAATTCACTCATTCTCATTCCTTGGGAAAGTAGATAAATTGCTCGCTTAATAATTGGCCAAGTCTTGAACAATGAGACCTCAATCTCTCATTGACCCAAGAGGTATTAGTTTATAGTTGAACTATAAACTGTTTGTTCATTAGATGAATCTGTGGTACTTAAAAAGTTAGATGTAACTACAAGGATAAAATGATATTTTGACCCAGTTGTAGTTATGAGCATTTGTGAAGAGTCATCGCTCTGTCAATTGGTTATATCCATGGACATAGAAATATATCTACAGTGCGAAGAGTGTAATTATCAGTCTTTAGTGGAGTGATCTGTAGTTAATGAATATTGATTAATTGGATTAAAGGAGTTTAATCAAATAATCTCATATCGTTGGAGCTTCTAATATGTAGGTCCATAAGGCCCCTTGTTAGTTCACTAAAGGATAGTAATGAAGAATGATTTAAATTGTCCAAATCAAGTGAGGAAATTTTATATTAATGAGATTAATATATAATGGTTAATTATAGATATGATCTATAATCCACATCATGTAAGATAGATACATTTGAATATGATTCAAATATTAGATTTGTATGAATTGGATCCATAAAGAGACGTATACATATAAATATGTGATATTTATATATTAATTAACTCCATATTAAATATGATTTAATATAGTTATTTAATTGATTAATTAATAGTTGATTAGTTGATTAGAAATAATGGAGATTGGAGGCTAGTATAAACATATGATATTTATAATAATTAATTAAATGTATATTAACTAGGATTTAATATATTGTTAATTCAATTAATTAAATAATGATTATTTAATTAATTAGTACTAAGGATATAAAGGGAAGTTCTTGTAAAAGGGGTTAACCCTTTTCCATATAAATATATCCTTATAGCTCATTTAGGAAAAAAGAAAGGGTTTTTTATTATATAAAACCTAGCCTCCAAACCTCTACCTCCTATCTAACTTCTTTCTAGAAACTCTCTACCCCTTTCCTCCTCAAGAGTTCTTGGAGACCCCTATTCCAAGTTCTTTGGAATCTTAGAGAATAACAAGGTAACTTTGTTGATGGTGTCTTTCTTCTTGGAAAAGTTCGAGATCGTTGATAACGGTGGAAGAGGAAAGCTAGAGGAATTAACAAAGGTGAGTTTCGATTTCTTCTCTTCTTCCTTTTTTTCTAGCATGCTTATATTTTTATTTGAATTTTTTTCCTACAATTACATGTTTTATTTTGTTGTTTTTATTTCCATAAGAAACAAATGTCTAAATGCAAGATGTTCACACGCTTCCGCGAGAATTCGATTCCCTCAATTGGTATCAGAGCCAATGTTTTTCTTGCATTTTGATTTTCTGTTTTTTGAAACAAAATTCTTGAGGTAGGTCATTTTTCTGCATTTTGCTTGAAAATGTATTAGGTTTGCTTGATAGATAATTTCATTTATTGCCACCATAAACTATAAAATTTTACATTGATTTGATCAATGTAAGAGCCTATTATTTGGGCATTTTATTTTAGCAATAGAGTATGTATTTTTTTGGTAGTTCGAGGTTAGAAACAAAGTTTTCTGGAGCCCAGATTTTCAAAGAAAAATAGGGGATTTTCTTCTGTCTCGTGGCGCCTGGTATCTTGGCATGTGGTGATGGCTTGCGGCGAGATGGCATGCGATGATGGCTTGTGGCGGGATGCATTCCATGCGATGGGGTGATGACCTTGTAAGGCAGAGGAGCTTGAAGATAAGCGTGTCAACTTATACCATGCGTCGACAATTAAAGGTTAAACGCAAACTCATGCGGCAGGTAGTAGACCCATGCGACAAGTAGATGCCCATGCGATGAAGGGACTTAGGTGCGATGGATGCAATGCTCACGGTCGTATGCGAAAGGATGATGCCCATGCGATAAAATTCATTGTCCAATGCATGTGGTACTTGGAACCCATGCATCGAGCACTTCATCTGCCATGCGTGGAGTTCAGCGGAAATCCCTTGTTCGTCTCGGTTTGTGCATCATGGAAGGTACCTGGCAGATAGTTGATCGCAAGAGTCTCTTTGACACAAGGATGGCAACTTTCCTTTGTAATTTTAATTTGTTAAAATTAGGGTGCCGATACTTGGTCTGTCATAACTTTTATATGGTTTTATATGCATATGATTTATTATTTAACTGTATGTTTTATATGTTGCATATTGTATGCATATAGTTTTAAAATCCTACCTTAGGATAAACATGTTCATACATCATATCTAAATATAAATGTTATATATTTGGATGTGTGATTAAATTAGCATGCTCATGCATATTAATATAAATGTTATATTATTTAGATGTATGGTATATTAAGCATGTTCGTGCCTCATGTAATATTATAATTATTATAATGTATGATGGCATGATGGTTGATGATGCTTAATTATTGTTTAATATAAAAGTTATATTTTACAATGGAAAAGGAATTTGCATTGAGCATGACGTCATTAGATTAATATAAGTGTTATATTTAATCAATGTCACAAATACAAATTTATAGATTTTTTTCATTACTTTATAATGGTTATAAGGATAATGAAATTAGAATTAAAATCTATAATCAAGAGTTGCATGCAAACATAGGTCCAAATTATTTTTAAATGGTCTAAAATTAATTCACCTAGACTTATGTTAAATGTGTTTCTAATGAGATTAGAAATAGGTTACTTTTTTAATTCATTTTAATAAGATTAAGATGAACTCCGTTTAAAAGATTAAATTTATAAAATGATTGTCTATAAGGGACCTTTGTCTAAGAAACATTCTGTTTAGGCTGATGTTTTTAAGCTGACAAAAATGGAACATCTCTACTTGGGAACCAACCTCAAGGGTAAATTGGGTAAATATTTTATAAGCATGCAATAGGTGATTAATTTCATTAAAAAGTTTAATGAATAAAATCACATATTGTTAAATTATTCGATATAAGTGTTATATTGAGCAAATTTAACGAGGACTTAGATAAATTGAATTAGCTAAATTTACCCAAGTATGCAACCCTAAAATTTTAAAATACTCGAGTGAGAGGAAAAAAATGTATACGATATATTAAATTTTTCACTCACGTTCTCCTTAAAAATTCACGTCGTAAGACTCATGCTTGGCCTCGTAACACCCTTGGAGCGTCCCCCTTCGGATGATGTTTGCATGAGTCAATATCAAGGTGAATGGAGAGAGTGTTTACAGTAAGTGAGAGAAGGATGTGTGTCAACATGTCCTACGGGCTCGTTCATTGGTTTACATCATAAGAACTTCTTGCATGGCCTCATGGCACCCTAGAAACGTCCCCCTTCGGATAATTTATGCATTAGGTCAATATCAAGATGAACTCCATAAATGGTTTCTAGATAAGATCGCTTTAGTTTTTTCCCCAGTTAGCTTTCCCTTCGGTTGGCTTATTGAGATGGAACTCTAGGGTCTAAAATGAAAGGTCACACTTACAAGAAATTGTTGAGTAGGTTAATGATTTCTTAATCAAACCAATCGTTATAGGAATAAGAGCTATTCTGGTGTGATGATTGGTTGATAAGAGTCTCAATTCAGTGGAGGGGTGACTGACCACCCTTCAGTAGCTTTTGTCCTAAACTACTGAAGTATCATTACAAAATGGAATAATGATTGGGGTTCGTTATTAAGTTTTTGCTAAATTTGATTGGACTAAAATGAATTTTTACATAAGTGTCTAAAAATGGGTAATTTGTTTTGTATCAGCAAACATGTCTAGCGCTTCATTGAATCTTCTTAAAGCTAAAAAGTTGACTAAATTCAATTATGCAACTTGGAAAGAATCAATTAAAACTATGTTTGTGGTAAACAACTTTAATTTCATCTTGACTGAGGAATGTCCTTTAGTTCCAACCCCTGATGCAACACGAAGTGTTCGTGATGCATACAAAAAGTGGATGAAGGCCAATCTTGAGGCATGATTACACATTTTGGCAAGCATACCTGATGTCTTGGCCAAAAGATTTGATAGCATGGTCACTGCACTTTAGATCATGCAATCAATGTGAGAATTGCTTGAGCGAAAATCCTCACAATTCAAGCAGAATGAGGTTGATATAGATGAAACCAGTAATGTCAGCTCCTTATTTGAACTCCGATCCGTATTGAATATCAAGGGACTAATAGAAGAGGAAAAAGTTGCTAACTCTAGCGAAGTTTATCAAAGAGGTCTAACCTCGGAAGAAAAACTTGGAATTCATAATAAGGGAATTCAAGCTAATCCCACTACTCTTCAGCATAGGAAGAAATCCAATGACAGTAAATCTGATTTACTTGTCTTGGAGTCGTGCTTAGTAGAGAATAAGGATTCTGACTGGAAAGTTGATTCAGGGGCTACTAATCACGTGTGTTCTTCCTACCAGGGATTTGATTCTTGAAAGTAATTAGAAGCTGGAGAGATGACTCTTTGAATCAGTACTGGTGAGGCCTTCCAATTGTTGCCATAGGCAGGCTTAAGTTACTCACGGACAAGAAATGATATATGTTATTAGATGATGTATATGTAGTTCCTAATATGAAAAAGAATTTAATCTTTGTTTCTTGTCTGAATGAGCAAAATTATTCTCTTTCCTTCTCTGGAAGTAAAGTGTTTATTTTCAAGATGGAATGAAGATAGGATTTGCTTCAAAAGAAAGTAACTTATATGTACTAAGACCGTTAGTTACAAAGGCTGTCCTAAATACTGAAATGTTCAGAACGACAATAACTGCGAAGAGACCAAAGATTTCTCCTAAAGACAATGCCCACTTTTGGCATCTAAGGTTTGGGTACATTAATCTCAATAGAATTAAGAGATTGGTGAAAAGTGGACTTCTAAATGGCTTAGAAGAAAACTCTTTACCTATATGTGAGTCATGCCTTAAAGGCAAGATGATAAAACGACCTTTTACTAGAAAAGGTTATAGAGCCAAAGAGACCTTGGAGCTTATACATTCAGATCTTTGTGGTCCGATGAATGTAAAAGCAAGAGGAAGGTATGGATATTTCATCTCTTTCATAGATGATAATTCAAGTTACAGATATCTTTACCTAATGCAACAAAAGTCTGAAGCAGTTGAAAAGTTCAAGGAATATAAGACTGAAGTTGAAAACTTATTAGGTAAAAAGGTAAAAACCTGCAAACTGATTATGGTGGAAAGTATATGAACTTAAGATTTCAGAACTATATGATAGAACATGAAATAACATCCCAACTCTTAGCCTCTGGTACATTTCAACAGAATGGTGTATCGGAAAGAAGAAATAGAACCCTGTTGGACATGTCGGTCTATGATGTGCTATGCTTAACTTCCTAACTTGTTTTGGGGATTCATAGTGGAGACCGTTGTTTACATTTTGAATAACGTTCCATCCAAGAGTGTTTCTGAAACACCTTTGGAGTTGTGGAGAGGCTGTAAAAGTAATTTATGCCACTTCAAGATTTAGGATGTCCAACCCATGTACTTGTGACAAAACCCCAAAAGTTGGAACGTCGTTCGAAAGTATGACTATTTATAGGCTACCCCCAAGGAACGAGATATGGATACTTCTTTGATCTAAAGGAAAATAAAATCTTTGTATCGATAAATGCTACTTTCTTGGAGGAAGACCACATAAGGGACCACAAACCACGAAGCAAAATAGTTTTAAGAACAATTTCCGATGATAATACTGAGACTTCAACAAGATTTTTTGAAGAGGCTAGTACATCAACAAGAGTTATTGATGTCGGTTCATTCAGTCAAGCTAACCCATCTCATGAGTTGAGATTACCTCGATGTAGTGGGAGGATTGTGAATCCACCTGTTAGCTACGTGGGTTTAACAAAAGCCCAAAACATCATTTCTGATGATGGTATTGAGGATCCGTTATTTTAAAAGAAGGCAATGAAGATGTTGGCAAGGATGAATGGATTAAAGTCATGAATAAAGAAATGGAGTTTATGTACTTCAATTCTATCTGGGAACTTGTAGATCAACTTGATGGGGGTAAAACCTATAGGTTGTAAGTGGATCTACAAGTGGAAAATGGGTATAGATGGAAAGGTATAGACCTTTAAAACTAGACTAGGGGCAAAGGGTCATACCTAAGTGGAGAGAGTGGACTATGAAGAAACTTTCTCACCTGTTGTCATGTTAAAGTTTATTCAAATTCTCTTGTCCAGAGCCACATATTATGACTATGAGATATAGAAAATGGACGTTAATATTGCCTTTTTGAATGGTAATCTTGAAGTGACCATCTACATGACTCAACCAGAGGGATTCTTTGAACAAGGTCGAGAACAAAAGGTTTGCAAGCTTAATCAGTCTATTTATGGACTGAAACAAGCATCTCGATCTTGGAATATAAGATTTGATACTGCGATCAAATCTTATGGCTTTAATCAGAATGTTGACGAGCCTTGTGTTTATAAGAGAATCATCAACAACTCAGTAGCTTTCCTTGTGTTGTATGTGGATGATATCCTACTCATTGGAAATGATATAGGCTTACTGATAGATGTAAAGAAATAGTTAGCTGCCCAGTTCCAAATGAAATATTTGGGTGAGGCGCAGTTTGTTCTAGGGATCTAGATCGTCATGGATTGTAAGAACAAAACCCTAACCTTGTCTCAGATATCATATTTTGGTAAGATATTTGTTAAATATCCGATGCACAATTCTAAGAAGGGTTTATTACCTTTCAAGCATGAAATTATTTTGTCTAAGGAACAACGTCCTAAGACTTATTGAGAGGTTGAGGAAATGAGACAGGTTCCCTATGTATTGGTCGTTGGCAGCCTTATGTATGTAATTTTATGTACCAAACCTGACATTTGCTAACGCAATAATGATTGCCACTAGATATCAATCCAATTGAGGATTAAACTGGATAGTGATCAAAACGATCCTCAACGGAGAACGAGGGGCTATATGCTCGTGTATGGGTATAAGGATTTGATCCTTACAGGATACACTAACTTTGATTTTCAGACTGATAAAGACTATAGAAAATCCACATCATGATCAGTGCTCACTCTAAATGGAGAGGCTATAGTATGGCGTAACATTAAACAAGATTGTATTGTGGATTCCACTATAAAGGCTGAGTATGTAGCTACCTGTGAAGTAGTTAAGCTCACAGATTTGGAAGTTGTTTCAAATATGTCCTTGCCCATCACACTTTATTGTGATAACAATGGTATTGTGACAAACTCCAAGGAGCCTCGTAACTACAAACGTGGAAAGCATATAAAGTGCAAGTATAATATTATTGGAGAGATTGTGCAACGAAGAGATGTGATCATCACAAAGATTTTCTTGGAGCATAATATTGCCGATCCATTTACAAAGACTCTTACAGCTAAAGTTTTTTAAAGTCGCCTGGAGGGTCTAGGTCTACGAGACCTGAGTTAGCTAAGCTAAGACAAGTTGGAGATTTTATTGGGTTTATTGTATGCCCTAGTTTATTGTATCGTAATTGATACTTTGCTTTCCCACTCATATTTTATTGTATTTTGATACACTTCACTAGCTTTGGACAAGTGGAAGATTGTTGGAATTGATGTCTTAAATTTAGTATATCTCGTGATTCGTAGTTTTGTTAACACAAATTATTTATCTAATAAAATCAAAGATATTTTATTTAACATTTAAACAACATTAGTTCAATCCAATAAACTAAGATCCAATGTTATATGATGTCATTTGAACAATATGTGGTTAACATATAATGGTTCATATTCAAGTAATAACCTGAAAGGTCTACAGTAAATGGATGAAGGTTGGGTGCCTTATCCTGGTAACACTGCGGATACAACCCAATTTGTAATTGTTACATGAAATGTAAGTGTTACCAACAATATGAACCATATTGTTCATGTAAAGACATGTGAGTGGGGGTGTCCTGTATAAAGGAGTTTATACATAGACCGGGCCATAGAATAATTAGTTTCTCTTTATAACACTGTTACTTGAAGAAACTAATATTTTACTAGGATGATCATAGGAAACTTGACCTTAATCCTGAGTGAATTATGAACTCTTGTTTATGACAGCAATCCTTTGATCTTTATGGGTGAAAGTGGCCATGATAGTTGACTTAATAAGCATACCATTTTAGGGATTTGTCTGATTAGGAAGCTGGGAACACAGCTACACAAGATAGAATTCACTTCTTCCCATTCCTTGGGAAAGTAGATAAATTACTCCCTTAAAGCTGGCTTCGGGTTTTAAACAATGAGGTTCCAACCTCTCATTGGTCTGAGAGGTGTTAGTTTATAGTTGGACTATAAACGGTTTGTTCATTAAAGGAATCGGTGGTATTTAAGAAGTTAGATATATCTGTAGGGGTAAAATGGTATTTTGACCCAGCTATAGTTATGAGCATTTATGAAGGGTCATCGCTCTATTGATTAGTTATATCCATGGACACAGAAATATATCTACAATGCGAAGAGTGCAACTATTGGTCATTAGTGAAGTGACTGGTAGTTAATGAATATTGATTAATTGGATTAAGGAGTTTAATTAATTAATCTCATAACATTGGAGCTTCTAATCTGTAGGTCCATAAGGTCTCCTTTTTACCTCACTAAAGGATAGTAATGAGAATTATTTAAATTGTTCAAATCAAATAGAAAATTTTATATTAATGAGATTAATATATGATGGTTAATTATAGATATGATCTATAATCCAAATCATGTAAGAGAGATATATTTGAATAAGATTCAAATAATAGATTTGTATGAATTGGATTCATAAAGAGATGTATACATATAAATATTTGATATTTATATGTTAATTAACTCCATATTAAATATGATTTAATATAGTTATTTAATTGATTAATTAATGATTACTTAATTGATTAAGAAATAATGGAGATTGGAGGTTAGTATAAATATATGATATTTATGATAATTAATTAAATCTATATTAATTAAGATTTAATATATGGTTATTTAATTAATGCGCCAATTAATTAGATGATCCAACTTCAACAACTCTTGTTGAGGTGTTGGGTTCTTCAACAACTTTTGTTGAAGTTTTAGTAGTTTCTTTGAAAATTTCATTCAACACAACTTTACTGTGGGACTTGTGCTCCCTTATGTGGTATTCTTCTAGAAAAGTAGCGTTTGTTGAAACAAACACTTTATTTTCCTTAGGGTCGAAGAAGTAACCATCTCTCGTTTCTTTAGGATAGCTTACAAATAGGCACAATTTTGAATGAGGTTCCAGTTTCTTAGAATTTCCTCAAGCACATGTGCTGGGCGACCTAAGATTTTAAATGATGTAAACTAGCTTTACAACCATTCCAAATTCCAAAGGTGTTCTCGTAACAATCTTGAATGAAACACAGTTCAAAATATACGCTGCAGTCTGTGCTGCAAAACCCCAAGATGAATCAGGTAAGAAAGCGTAACTTATCATAGACCGAACTATGTTCAACAAGGTTCGATTTCTCCTTTCTAATACACCATTTTGCTGAGGTGTACCAGGTGCTAAGAGTTGGGATATAATTCCATGCTCTATCAAATAGTTCTAGAATGTAAGATCCAAAAACTCTCCACCTCAATCAGATCGAAATGTCTTAATTGTTCTATTTAATGCACTTACAACTTCAATCTTAAACTCTTTGAACTTTTCAAAGGATTTAGACTTATGTTGTATCAAATAAACATACTCATACCTTGAATAATCATCAATAAATGTGATGAAATATTCAAACCCTTCTCTTGCTTTTATATTCATCGAACCACAGAGATCTGAATGTACAACTCTAAGGGTTCTTTGGCCCTATGACCTTTTCCAGTAAAAGATCTTTTACTCATTTTGCCTTCAAGGCATGACTCACACACAGGTAAAGAGTTTTTCTTCTAACTCACCTAGAAGTGCATTCTTTACCAATCTCTCAATCTTATTGAGATTAATGTGCTCTAATCTTAGGTGCCAAAGTTGGGCATTTTCTTTACGATAAATTTTAAGTTTTTTATTTTAAGTTATTGTAGTTTTAAACATTTCAGTGTTAAGGAAGGCTTTAGTCGCTAACGGCCTTAGCACATAAAGATTGTTTTCCAGCTTATCAGAACAAATATTAATACCATTCTTTGAACTAAACACTTTATTTACAAAGAATTGAATATAATAATTTTGTTCTAATACACTTTACAGAAATTAAGTTTCTTTTCAGACTAGGAATGACATATACATTTTCAAGTAAAACATATTTTTTTCAGACTAGGAATGACATATACATTTTCAAGTAAAACATATTTATTTTTTAAAGTCAACTGAAGTCCTCCTACTGCCATAGGACGTGCCCAGTTCCAACACGCATCGTCATCTCCCCAGCTTCCAGTTGTCGCCAGGAACTAATTTCCTGAAATGAAGAACAAACATGGTTAGTGGTACTTGAATCAATTATCCAGGCAAAATCATCATTCTCCACTAAATAGGTCTCCAATACAAATAAATCATATTTACCTTGCTTGCCCTTCTTTTTTTCTGCCAAGTATTTGGGACAATTCCTCTTCCAATGTTCCTCATGGTTGCAGTAGAAACAGATTCTCTTTGTAGCCTTGGCCTTCTTGGCCTTCTTGCCCTTCTGGGCAGTAATTGGTAAATTAGCTTTCCCCTTTCCACCTTTCTTCGTCTTCCACTTTTTGGTGCCGGAAGAAGAAGGCATAGACTTAGTTCTAGAGGATGATCCTCTATAGAACTTCTTTGAGGATGAGGCAACATTTGCCTCTCCCTTTTGTTCCTTGCTTTTCATCAAAGACTGAAAAGTCTGAAGCTCATTGAGCAAAGTGGTCAGGTCCTAATCAATCCCATTCATAACAACATTGCTACAGAACTGAAGGAAACTTTCAAGTAAAGATTCCAAAATGAAGCTAACTTAACTAGCTTCATCAGTGACAGACCCATTCATCTCCGCTACATTGAAATGGACCATCATGTTGAAAACATGTTTCTAACGGATGCCCCTTCTTGCATACGGGCATTGAAGATGTGTTTAAGAGCGTCGTGCTTGAGTTATGCGGACGATTGTGCGAACATCCCCTGCAGGGACTCCATGATCTCACAGCCAGTGATTATGGGCTCATGCTTCTTGGCCAAGATTTTTGAAAGGCTTGCCAATATATACGCTCGGGCCTTCTTGTTTGCCTGTGTCTAATGCTCGTATGCCTCTTGAACATTTCGAGTGCCATTTGGAGCAAGAATAGGAGGACAATCCTCCATAAGGACAAAATAGAGGTCGTCGATGATCGGTATAATGTTGATTGTGTTTTTCCAAATTGTATAATTTTCGCTCATTAGTTTGTTGACGGCGAGCAAATTTAAAGTTGTGGATGTCAGAATTAAATTATTGGTACCATACAAATTATTTATATTAGTATATCTTGCATTAACCCATTTAGGAAAACCAATCAATTTTAGAAAAATAATTTGCATCCTAAGTGACATCTATTTTACAATGATGCTTTAGTGAGACAGGACAAAAGCCACTGTAGGGTGATCGGGTGCCTCTTCACTGAAATGAGACTATCTCAACCAATAGACAGAATAACTCCTTGTTACTTGATGCTTAATTTTATGAAGTAGAAATATGGATGATATGCGTTGATGAAATTGCATTGTGCACTCAAGTCTCCTCAGCAGAATCCAAGTGTAAATTCCTCTGAGTTTTCTGGTGAGTCCAGGGTCGAACGGGACTTGTGAAAACAGGTTACGTTGGTAATTTTTATGAAGACTTTACAGTAACCAAATAAATAAATAAAGTGTTGGGGTTGTTGTTTGCGTTGAAGAAAAATAAACAAATGCAGCAGAGTTCGAAAAGAGTTGATAAACGTGAAATACGATGAGTATGCGGTGAACGGGTTGAGAAGGGTTTCGGCTAACACTTCTTATAATGCGTTCGTGCTTTGCGACCATGCAACATCCATACAATAGTAAACCATCTCTCGATGCGAATGCTACGACTTTTAATGCTAGAATGCATGCGATATATGCGATAAGTCTATAGGACCTACACATAAGCCTCTATTCTTATTTATGATGACAGAATAACACACACACAAATAAGGGGACCACATAATATCATTCCTATCTCTAGGATGCATGCGATGCAGGTTGACAAACAGAGCTTATCTCTAAGTCCCTATCGCTTGTTTATGCAGTTCTAATCTTGCTCTTTTGAGTCTAGATTCTAACCTAGCTTTCTCGAGTCTTAGGTTCTTTCTTCAGACTCTCTCTCGAGTAGCTCTAAAGGGGTGTTTTGCATAGCATAAAACAAGACAATCACAAGCAATAAACTTCCTAGGTCATGTTAGCTTAGTTTTTCTCAACCCATTCGACTAGTTTAGCTACTCATGCGTATTAAAAGAGTGAGCAGATGTAGAAATAAGACTTCCATTGTATAAATATGAAGATGAAGTACAAAATAACAATACAAGTATAGAATAAAGAGCCTGGTAGCAATCTCTTGCTGCCCAGGCGTTTACACTGTTTTTCTACTCGTGTTCAAAAGATAATCTCGCTCTTGCAAGAGTCGGCCCACTCTTTGCTTCTACGCCCCAAGGTTCTCTCTCGAGTTGCCTGAGCGATCTCTGGCATCACCACTCTTCTCTTGCTCCGCCTTAAAATGAAAGAAAACTATGAACAAGGGCGTGCGAACTTGTTGGAACAAAGAATAGCTGAACTCGTGAACTGATCAACCCCTTTTCTGAAGGTCACCCTTGGTATTTATAGAGCATCCATGGTGAAAGGCGGCTTCTCTCTCATGATTGTACAGATAGGACGGCTTTAATTCCGACTGATGCGCCAAATAATTTCATAAAAAAGCTGAATGTACTTGTGATCGTTATCGGCTGTCAACTTAATTCAGATTCGACTATCATCAACTTTCTGTCCTATTGCGATTAATTAGCCTTTCACCCAGATGCCCTACATGTTGCGCTGACCAAGTTGCGACGATCCTTCTGATAACTTGTTGAAATACAAGTTATTTATGCTATTTTATTTAGATATTCAGCAAAAAGAGAGGAAAGTGTGGTCAATAGTATACAAAATTGTCTAAAGAAATATGAAATTTATGAAATGTCGTAAACACACCCACTAACACCGTTGCCGATGGCAGAATAGAATGTTTCAATCTTTGTTTTGCATAAAATAGGTCACCACATACGTTCATGGCTCGAAGAACAAAATAAACAATGCATTTACGTCACATGTGCTCATCAATCAAGAACGAAGAGATGATTAACGCAATGACGGCGCATGCGACAATCGATCCTGAGCTTTAGCGATCAATCATTTCAACTGCATGCGGTAATAAAAAATAACATCGCATGCGGCGATAGATCGAAGATGTGAAGAACAACGCATTCGCAGACGATTCTGACAAGTGTACACTTTTAGTTGTGTATTTCTGACAAATTGATTGCATAATAGAAAGGATTTTTCCATTCTGCCATTCAGAAACTACCATAATTAGACAGTGGGGACCACAAATTCAAAAAGCCAAGGTCTCGCCTATAAATAGCTTCCTCAAATTCGCTGAAAGACATACAGATGCAGATATACAGATATACTGGTACATAGAGAGATATATTGATACGGAGAGAAAGGCTGGTCTGAAGCAGCTTATAGAGTAAATCCGGGAGAACGACGAGACAAGGGCGAGAGGTGAGTCTCCGAGTAGAGAATTCTTTCGATTCCCAAAGCTGAAGCTCTGTGCGAGGGTCAATTCTACTGGGAAAGCAAGCCTGAGAGGGAAGCTTTCCTCTCCACCACTTCCATATGCCGGCAAGCGCAAATCTTCGATCGGGATCTGTGTCAAGACGTTAACACTCTTTCTGTATTTGTTTCTATCTGCTAATTCATCTTCTGTATTCATCGTCTTTAGTCCCTCATTCACAAACATGTATCAAACGTTTAATTTTAGCATTAAATGTTATCATCATCACCATTATCATCTTTCTGTCTCTTTCCATACTTTTATCATCCATTTTCTCCATGATGTGTTCTTAATCCCCGGGTTAAAAAGTGAGAATTAAGTAAGTGAGTTAATCTGTGATCGCAAATCCATCGTAAAGCCTTGCGGTGATGCTGCGTTCGACCAATGATTTCCTATGATCGCAATTCTTGCATTGCATCAACGCATATTCTGCATAAAAACACTAAAATCAACTATTCCTATGCTATAAACGCATGCGACTGCAATATTATGAAATTGATGCTTGATGGACGCAATTTAACATGTTTTATCAATGCAATCCACCATTGTTTAAGAACTTAGCACTATGATAACGTGCATTTCTACCCGTTATCATTACTGTAACTATTAGTCACCATTGTTCGGTCCAAAAACAGTTAAACTCGCTTAACATTTCTTATAAGTGTAACCCCTCATTTTAGATTCTAGAGTTTCACCCCAATGAGCCAACTGTAGGAAAAAACTGATTGGGGGCAAAAACTAAAGTAACCCTTATCCATTTATGGTGTTTGAATAATGTTGGGTTTTATGTCCTAAAACTCGTGGTTTGTAAACAATAAGTTGTTATTGAATATATGAATCGCTTATTTCGTTTTAGAAATAAATCTAATAAACTAAAAGATCAATGACTATTACATGAGTACTTGAACTTTATGTGGAGACATAAAAGTGGACCAGGTTCGAGTAAATAGTCAAAATGATCTATAGTATACGAATAAGGTTGGGTGCCTTATTCTGGTTACACTATCGGATGTGGCCCACTCTGTAATTGTTATAAGGAGTTGTAAAGTGCTACAAACGAAGTGATCCTGATTAATTCATGTGGTGACATGAGAAGTGCGGGTGTCCTATGCAATGAGTTTGCATAAGATCGGACTCAGAAATAAGTCACTCTTACTTTTTAATACTGTTTACTATTTAAGTTTGACTATTTCACAACGATGACCTTGGTAACTTAACCTTAATACTGAGTTAACTATAAACTCTTGTTTATTCGGGATTATCCTTAGATATGTATAGATAAGGGTTGGCTCAATAGTGTCGGCTCAATAAACCTCCCATTTCAGGGGTAAGACCGGGTAGATAGCTGGGGACGTAGGGTGCAAGATGGAATTCGCTCTTACCCGCTTTCAGAGAAGTAGAGAGGTTGTTCCCTTAAGTGCTGACTCTTGGTCTTGAATAAAAAGCTCAACCATCTCATTGGCCTGAGAAGGACTCAATTAGATGATCAGATCACAAACCAATTGTTCATTAAAGGATCAGTGGGATTTAAGGAACAAGAGGTAATCTTGGGGGTAAAACACCCTTTTGACCCAACGTTATTACAAACAACCTATGAAGGGTTAACTTACTAATCATGGTTATATCAAGTGGACACAATATACCTACAGTGAGAGGAGTGCAACTCTGGGCTAGAGTTGGCAAAAATCCCCGCGGGGCCGGGTCCCTGGTTTGACTGGGGATGAGGGTCAAACCAAGGATAAAAAATGGGTCTCTGACCGGGGACGGTGACAAGATACCATCCCCGTCCCCCTCGGAATATTTTTTTAATAATTCCCGTCCCGTCCCGTCCCTGACCCCGCCTCGAATATTTTTTGAATAATTTTTAATAATAATAAATAAATAAATAAATATAAATATATATATAACATAGCTTAGAGCTACTGTTTTATACTTTTAACTTTTTTTAAAAAAATTATTTCATAATATAATAATATTAAGCTTTATATTAAATCTAAAATGTTTTTAATTATTAATTTAAATAAATATAATAATAATAATAATAATAATACTATTTTATTATATTTAAATATTTAAAATTTGAATTAAATACCAAAATTTAAATTGATTTTAAATAAATAATTACTTAAAATAAAAATATAAATGGAGAATTTTTCCCCATGGGGACCCGATCCTCGAACGGGGATTCCCCAACCCCGACCCCATGTGAAACCCAGATTTCATTTTTCCTACTTAAGTATGTGGAAGTTAAATTCTATGTTGAAGTGAAGGAAATTTCTAGGTGTTGATAGATTTTCCTTGAGTAGTTTTGAGTTAAGCTTTAATTGATGAAAAATTGGCTAAGTGTTGACTAGGCATTGCTATGCGTTGGCCATAAGATCTTGGAGAGATTACTTGGCAAAGAGAGAAGAAAAAGTGTGAATTTGGAAGCTTCACTTTTGGGGAAAAACTTGGAAATTGGCCTAGTATAAACCATATGATGGATACGTTGGACGTGTTGGATGCGTTGGATGTGTTGGAAGGGTGGTATGCGTCCATACGGTTGAAG